>NC_047154.1:0-307350 GCF_009819705.1 Hippoglossus hippoglossus | reverse complement strand
CGGTTCTCTTTCACCAAGCACCATATCAGTGCCACTCTATTACAAGGAGACCTGTTCCCAGAGCACAATAGGAGGTTCCAAGATTCAGCGCTGGATACCACATTGGAGGCCTACCCCATGTTGAGCAAGGACAAGCTTAAAAGAGAGCTATCCCTTATATAAACCTTCCTGAGGAACACCATGACACAGCCTGAACGCCTGAATGCTCTGGCTATGCTCTCCATGGAAAAATGACTAGTCAGAAAGATTCCTGACTTCGATAACAGCCTTCTATTTCACAAAGAACTGGTATCCTGCAGTTTGTGTTAAATCATAGTGGGATGGTTACTGAAAACTGAGTATGGCACAGCACAGCCCCACCAAGAATATTTTTCACCAGCCGCCACTGCCTGGGTGTAAGCTCGTCCTCATCACTTGCCGGCTGCTGAATCTGTAATCGGGTCGGTTCGGACTAAGCTCCCTTTTGTTCTTCGAGTGAACGCCTTGTGAAAGGGTGTTTTTGTGAAGAAATGACCGAATTTTCCGCAGTTTCACTTGAATTCGCCATATCTTTGTCGGTCAGCTCACAGCGGAAGTAAGTCAGTGACAACGGATGTGCCTGAGATGGTGTCGAGGGTTAGGGTTAGAAAAAAAACATACATCAATACCTATTTGCTGGAAAATCTGCAACAACTAATTAAAGAGCAGCAATCAGGTCCCATGGTTGCCAAATGTTTAAAAACTTACATTCACTCTATTTGGCTTGCACCCCACACCAGGAAGTATATGTATTTAGATAGAAATTAACCAAATATAATTAAAAAAACTATTTCTATTGTATTTGGTTAAGAGTAAACTATTATTATCTTATTAAATTATGTCTAACATGTGTAAATAAGCTTTTTCTTCTCAGGATGTCAGAGGGGGCGGCGCCCCATATTAGCAAGCTGCCACTGACAAGGATCATACAGATTAAAGTATTTACAAATTTACAAAAAAAGGTGATGAATTATTCCTGACAACAGAGTTTCTTTTTCTATGTTGCCAGATATTTAGATTATGATTATTGCAGATACAACTGAAAGACTACAAATTTGCTGCAAACATCTCATGTTTTATACCTCTATCTCCATGAAAGAAAAAAAAAATACTCAAAGGACAACAACAAGGGAGGCTCAGGAAAGCAAAATGTGTGAATAGTGTGTGATAGAGAACAGGTAACAAATTGTAGCGCAGTGTGGATGTGACTTGTACTGTAACGCGCTTTGAGTGGTCAATAACACTAACATTTGTTATATACAGGCCAT
Source organism: Hippoglossus hippoglossus (assembly GCF_009819705.1). Taxonomy (NCBI): domain Eukaryota; kingdom Metazoa; phylum Chordata; class Actinopteri; order Pleuronectiformes; family Pleuronectidae; genus Hippoglossus; species Hippoglossus hippoglossus. Next base: position 306,064 of record NC_047154.1, on the reverse strand, counting down.
TTAACATTTACCCCTTGAAAGAATTGCATCTTTAAAGGTCAGAGGATAATCAAGACATTATCACAAAGCAAAGACACTAGATGTCGTAACTGAGGCAGATGTTTCATTTCACAACTAAATTGATCAATTGAACTCAATTGATCAAGCTGAGATTTATCAGAATCTGTCTCATTTAGCTCAGGAGGTAACTAGATTTATCACATCATATGTTGCATTCAATGCATCACTAATCAGTAGCTTACTTTAACAAAAAACAGTTTTCAAAGACAAATAGTTTACTATTGAGACAAAAAGAGTAAGAGGTAAATAGATGTGTTGCAAAATGTTGCTAGCATGGCAAATCTAGTTACACAGGTCCAAAAGCAGAACACAGCAAGGTTCACAGGTTCGAAAACAGGGACAGTCAGAGGGAAATGTCTCAGTAAGTCAGAATCGGGTAGGGACATGTGGAAACAGTTACCAGTAACTAGTGGGAACGCTGTGTTGATGTAAGTTTGGTAAAGGAGATCCTTAAACAAAAAGGAGTAAAGACAGACATCACTGTTAAAAATAACATATCTGACCTCGCTGTCTGCCTCTGCTGCCAGAGCCTCTGTTTCACTCCCCAGCATCATGTCCTCCATCTGTGCTCCAGCACTGTGTGATGGGGGGTCTGCAGTTTTCTCTGAGAGCCTCCTGGTAGCATGGATCCTCTGTGGGTGAAGTCTGCTCAGGGACATGTAGTAGAAGTTGTCCTGTTGTCCATTCAGGACATAGCCAGAGAATGACATTCTATGGAACTCCTGCAGGATCAGATGTTATCCAATCACACATCACAATTTTACACTTTTCTGTATGTGTCAAAGCACTGATACAGTCCTCTATGCCCTAATACAAGCACTAAATATTCACATTCTCTGTGATTCTGTGTCAAAGATTGTTTTTTTTAGGAGGAAGGGGAAATAAGCCAACATTTAGTCTGAATGCAGCATCAGTATGGACTGTGCATAAAATAATTACTGAAAAATGAAATGTCACACTCACCACTCAATGAAATTGAACAACTTCAGATTTTTCACAGGGAAAGTCTATCAAGAATGAAAGGGTGCAATGGTGTTTTCCACAACCATTTAACACAAGTAGTTTCTTTGTTTCTGTGCACCCTTTGAACCATTTCTATTCATATTTATAGTTGACAATATGTTGGTTATTGTCTTTCATGATAATGAAGGAGAATTATATTTGGACATTTGGGTTTTTCTGTACACCATACATTATGCAATATGAATTGTGACAATTAATCTGTCATTTAAAATAAATGAAAAAATTATATTTCCTGCTGTATCAAAAATATACAGATAATGATGACCCCAAAACTGTGGTATGAACCAAACTGCAGTTTTGTGTATTTTTTTTCTTTGTCGGTCTGTCTTTCTCTGTCGGACTGTGTGTGTGTGTGTGTGTGTGTGTGTGTGTGTGTGTGTGTGTGTGTGTGTGTGTGTGTGTGTGTGTGTGTGTGTGTGTGTGTGTGCATGTCCTTGCCTCTTTGAATCTTTCCAGGGACTGCTCAGGCCCAAAGACAAACTGAAGTGGGACATCTTCACATTGACAGTGTGGTCGGCCACTGGAGCGCAAAACATGTTCCGCTACTTTCTGTAGCGTGGCCGAGCTGATGACCCGTGTGTGACGCAGAGCAGAAACAATCTCATCCTCCAGTAGCCAATGGATCTAAACAGACACACAGCAAAATCAAGATAAGATCATCACTGCTGTGTGTATACTGACAGCAAAAGTAAGGATGTCACTCTTTTCTTCCTTCCAAAAGCTTAAGGCATTCTAGTAGCTCCTATAGGCTGTAATAGACAATATTCACACAAAGTGTTTTTTATATAATTAAATCCTGTGTGTAAGTTTGCCCCTTGGTCATTGAACAAAAACTAGGAATTACTGCATGTCAAATAGTTTGTGCCAAATTATAAGAAACTCCCTCGAGGTACTGAGATGTGGTGTTCATGAGTGACAGACAAACAACCTTAAATCATAATGCCTGAAGCCATGGCTGTTGACCATTATATACTCAGGAAGAACAGTGCAGGATAAGAGTGGACATTTAACATTAAAAAAAAATGATGTTTTCTGCGCATTGGTTATAATAATGTCTGAGCCATCGGACATAGGCAGAGCCGGGGGCCATTAAGGTTTAGGTGTAACCTGAGCGGTAAATTATCTAAATTAATCTATGAGGTCTATGCTGTGCTTGAGATCCTGTTAGCCAATCAGGTCGTTGTGGCGGTGAGGGGGCTGAGAGCGCACCTTCACCACAGAGGATCAATCAGCACAGGTGAGAGCTGTTAGCTGATTGATCCTCATGCTTAAAAGGCAGCGTCTGAGCTGCCTCGGACTCAGGACACTCAGGAACACACAGGACACTGGCAGGGTCACGACGACGAGACCAGAAAGGACTGAGCTGTGAAGCTAGTCCCTTTAAGTTAGTTTATTTATATTTGTGTGTGTGGTGATTGAATAAAACATGCTTAAAAGCAACAGTTCTGTCTCTGGCTGTGTGTGGGAGAGCCCCATGGCATGGTCAATTGCCACAGTCGTTTATAAGAATGTGGTTCTACAGTCAGTCAGCTTCGCTCAGTCAGCTGATTGAAATATCCATGTTAAGAAGAGCAGCTGATGATATCAATCAAGTTTGCTAAACAAACCCTGACTTCCTGAACTTTCATTGCAGAATTGGCCAGGATTATTGACTGGAAATTAGTGAAACAGGTTCAAACGAAGGTGAGCTAACCCATGAGCTAAAACCCAAGGATCCAAGTTATGATCAGTAATCTTCATCCTGCCAGTGTGGTAGGATAAGGCAGCTAAACTTTTCACCCACATTCAAATTTCCCTTGATCCACACATACACTTGGCCCAGCACTTACGCACACAACTCTCCTACTCTGCCTAAGAAAATGTATTTGGTGTTGTGCATTATAAAATATTTTTTTGTGCGTCATATGGGGTGTTTCTTGTTTTTTTTTGCATATTTTCAGATGAATTGTGGACAATGGTTATATTGAATATTAGCATTGGTGCACTGAATTGAAACTTAAAATGAAACTTAAATTTAACTTCTTAATCTATCATAATAATCAATAACAAAGTTCTGAAGGTCCATATTTGTTTAATTGTTTATCCCACTAGGTAACATAATTCGCACACATGGTGTATCCTTCCTCTGTTATACTGACAACACACAGCTCTAGGCCCACTCGCCTCACTTAGCTGAGTTCTTTACAGGAGTACATTGTGGATGTAAGAAACTGGATGTCTAAGTATTTTCTTCAGTTAAACTAATCCAAAATAGAAATAATTTTTCTTAGCTCTGGTAACACAAACAGTCAAATACAGCCATCTACTGGACACCAGTCTACATATATTAAAAGGGCCCTAATTTTGCACTATTCTGTGGTTTAATTTGAGGTATTGGTACCCCTGAGATGATAAATCAGTGGTTTCAAGTCGGAAAAAAACCTACTGCAATGTGTATTTGTGTATTATGTATGAGAATCATTAACACCCCGAGGCTGTAATAAAACAACAGAAAAACCATAACATGCCTAACGTCCGTTAGCTTAGCCACTTCTGGTGGACTTTTAGCCTTAAAACTTGGTGTAAATGACCTCGTTTGGAGTCGAATTTGAATGTCAGGGCTTGCGGACACTTGGATGACACCACAGGAATGGAACAAGCTCTTGCACTCATATTATTTTGGAGAGACTGTAAAAGGCAGATTAGCAGTTTAGACTGGGCTATATTTTTTGTTGGAATAATGCCTTGCAGTGCATACTTTGTTATATATATATATATATATATATATATATATATATATATATATATATAAATGATACAAGTTTTTTATATTATTTTTGATAAATTAATTATATTAATCAAGTAATACAAAAATATCATTAGATTAATGGACAAAAAAATTATCGATAGGTGCAGCCCTACTCCTGACCCCCAAATGTTTACTAATAGTAAAAGCGCAGAAAATGTAATTTTCACAATGTGGGGCCTTTAAGGGTATCTCTGGATGATAAACTTTTGGAGCTGATCGGTCAGTGGTGGGGGTGTGGTGGACAACACTCCTGCAATACAGAAATGTATGCCTGTTGCGTGAGGCGCTCAGTGAAAGCAGTATCCACCAAATTTGTGTTGAATCCTGCCTGCCAGCCAGAGAAGACGGGTAAAAGACTGTAAAATATTTATGGGTGGCCACCAACATGGACAAGATTATTCTTGGCGGAAGGTTTTTAAGGGGGATGTTTTATTTGGTCATTTGGGTTAAGGGGATGGCTCCCCTGTCTTCCCTTCAAATCACCATCTGGGTAAAGATCATAGGTAAGGCTGTCCACTTCTGGTTTTGTATTAATTATTTTAGTATAACTGTGTTACTTCTTTTATAGCTCACACTAATGATTCTTGCTGTTCTAGGTTTGTAGCCTCATAGTTCAATGCACTTATTGTAAGTTGCTTTGGATAAAAGCGTCAGCTAAATTGAATGTAATGTAATGTAATAGTGAGACTCACCTGATCCATTGTGGCCAGAATTGCTAACTTGTGAGCACCTGGGAGTTTGGATAAAGGATCACCAGAGACCCTGTTGGTAGAAAAACTGAAATTGAATTGACAGAATTAAACAAAATTTTCAAATTAGAGAACGTACAGCTCGCTATTGTCCTGTAGAACAAACTCACCCATCAATTTCAGAACCCCTGAGACTGTCCAACACTGCCATCAGCTCCTCATCAGAGCGATAAGAGGAGGGCTGTCCTGGTGAACGATTCAGGGACACACTGCTTTCTGAGGTGTACCTGCACTCACAGAAGAGATCTGACTTGATGTTTGCTGAGGAAGACATTTACAGTGTTGAGCCATATTCTACTTATTTCATATCTAAAGACGTTTAGGTCGAGGGAGTGCATCTGTTACTGTGCAAGATGAGATATTGCACAGTCACAGGTGAGATCCTGCTTATTCAGACATTTAGTTTACTATGGCATAATGTAAACCTGATAATTGCCAACATTTCTGACTGAAAAATGAATGAAACAATTAATTTTGAAAGTAGTTGGGCAATACTTTAATAGACTGATGGATTTACATATTTTTCACTGATTGAGTGAACAAAAGTTCTATAAATGCACTAAAGAAACAGTCAAATAAATGCATCCAACACAATTTGTCAGCCTTCAGTGATGTACACAATGCATTTTATACTTTTGTTCACTTGCAAGGAAACTATAAAGAGGAACTTTAACAGTGGAATGTGATTAAGAATCCAGATTAACCATTTATTAACTAGGTTAAAATCATAGACTGTATATAAAAATGGACAGTGTCCATGACGATACCTGGTCAGATCAGGCTAAGGAGCTGGGCTAAGGAGCGAGGCTAGATGCTATCCTGTGTTTCTAACCAGCAAGCGCTGCAGTCTTGTTGTGTCTGGATAGTGCAGTCATTCAATTGAATGTAGTTACAGGTACAGTAAGTTACCCTGAGACTAGTGAACAAAACCTGAAGTACTAATTGATTTGTTAGCATAATAATACTACATATGCTTAAATGATTCAAGTCGTTTTTAAATATGTGATATTTTACAGTGTGTGTAAGTTTAATGTCTTTGTGTAAAGTTTTACATAACTTGTGTATTTGGTTGTCACTTGATTGTAATTTTAGTTAATGTTAATAAACGGTATGTGTAAGTTGCATGTGATATGTAACTATCTAAATAAAAATTATAATCTCCCACACCACTGTTGTAAACAATGCGCATAATTATATATTCTGACACTGATAGAAGTCGAGGAACCTGAAGTGGAGGGCTATCAAGAGCACTGTTAGAGATCGTCAACTTAAATATTACAGATGAGACAGACATTTTATATATTCATTAAAACATGTTTATTTATTCTTTTAGTACAGTTCCTGCTGTGGTCATGTGAGGCTTCCACCTGCTGCACACAGCATAAACTATTAGTACCAGCATTTATAGCAAAGTTTTCCTCATTATATGAAGCATTTATCACATATATATCTATATGTATTTATTTATTCTCCTCTTACAGTCACAATGTGGATTGCAGTGATGATGTCTGGTGTGGTGCCCAAAGAGCTGCAGAGACCATGGCATGGTTGACATTTGTGTCTATTGGTTTGGTGGTGGACAAGTATTCTTCCCCCTCTTTACCTATTGCCTGCAAGGATGAGCAGCACCCTATGTCCTCAGCATCCACTGTGGCAGCAGTGGATGGGGGAGGTCAGGCCGATCAACATTAGGGCAACTTGCACCAGCTTCACCTGCACTTCATGTTTTCCTCTCTCAACTAAAGATGACCTGTAACTGCTTACAGTTAGTAGTGTCACTGATAAGTGTCATGGATATTTTTTTTAGAACATAGGACAAGATAAGGAATATCCCTTGTATGATTGAAGGTCTTCTGCCTAAATTAATAAATACCATGTGACCAGCTGAGTAGATCAAACATTATTACCTCTATGAACAGTGTCCCAATTTTAGAACATAGTACAAGATGGAGAATATCCCTTGTATATACTGCCGCACAAATTCATGCCTACCACCAGCTGATGTTAGCAGATGTTAGTGACCACCAGCGGACCTTATGGACATATCTTTAGTTCTGTATCTTAGTGTCCTCAGGTGTTTTGTCATTTTAATCACAAGACACCCTCTTCTAAGGCAGATCCACCACAGGTTGATCAGACCTGGGTGCATGTCCCTAGCATCTTGGGGCCCAGTGAGGATCTTTTCTCCTGATCCAGAGCAATTGTCTGCAGTGTTCTGCAGTGTGTGATGCTTTTATGGTCTGGCGCAGGGCGTGTCCGTGGATCCCAAGATCTCTGAGTGACCATGAAACCCTTGAAGCCAACCTCCACAGGGCAAACTTTTGATTTCCAAGTTGTTCTGCCCCAAATGCCATGTCTGCAAACTGCACCCTTTTCTTCTCATTCGCTTCATCAACAGCATCCTCCCAGGGTACTGTCAATTCTACAAATTAGACAACGCGCAGGGTGTAGGACTAGAGTCCAGGTCTGGTCTTAGGTCGGAAGGGACAATATGGGATGCCCAGATTATGTCCTACGTCCACCGACATTTCCCAGTCTCGGGCTTGCTCCAACTGACCACTCCTGGTCAGTTGGAGCTATCGGTGCTATCGGTGCATCCCAACTGGGATAATGTGCTAGTAAGCTAATCAGACAATCAGTTTAAACAGACAGGGACAGACTATATTTACCATTAACTCCTGTCTGAGAACTGCAGATCATTTGCTACATCTCTTACTTTGTTTTGTTTTTTTTACTTCAGGCAGTCCTTAAATGCATATTTACCCATTTAGAGAACTTTTGTCTGTCCCAGATTACCCAAAGCATGCTGTCCCACATTATCAATCTTGTTGATTGATAAAGTGGGACAACAAAAAACTGAACTTAAAAAAAATTAAACACATTTTAGACAACTCAATCGATATTTTGTTCCTTGATTACATTACAAACATAAATTGAAAACAATAAGCATTGTCTAATTTGTGACATATTTATATGCTTAACATTAATCTAGCCTGAATCCTACATAAGGACCTTATGTCATCCAATTCCAAGGGGGAGCTTCTAATTGATACTAGACCTCCCCATGATGTCATGTGATTTCAGACACATGTTGTCCATAATAAAAGCAAGGGTTCTTATTTATTGTTATTACAATTAACATTGGTGTTGACAAGTTGAGGATATCGAGGAAAAGTATTCGTGCACTTTTTTACCTTAACATGATTGTTGTTATTCTTATAATTGTTATATTATAATTTGTATTATTGAAATATATATATACACACACAATGTATACAGAAAAAACACAGAATAATCCACATTAACAAACAGAGATCAAATTTAGTCAATCCTCTTTTGTGTGCGACTGACCTGTTGTGATGGAAATCAGCCATAACATCTATCTCCAGAGGTAATGTCAGGACAAAAATATCCAAAGTGACGGAGAGCTCATTCAAATCCACAGACTGTAAATCCTCAGCATTCTCCAGGCAAGAAATAATCTCACCTGCAACCAAACAACTAGAATCAGCAATACAATAAAAGCATTTGTCTCAGTGGCAAAAATTCTACTTTTCAATTAAACAATCATCCATTCATAGATAATGAACCCAGATATCTTAACCAGACCTCTCATAGTCATTTTATGATTGGTGTTATTTAACATGTTACACCCCTATTCTGAAGAAGTGAAGAGACAACCAAGGCTGTACTCACCAAGGCAGGTAGGCAGTGTCTGTATGGGCATAGAGCCATGGCAGCTTTTCATATTAACAGAACATGTGATATGAAGAAACAGTGGTGGCATGTCCAGCTGTGGCCCCTCAGGCTGGAGCAGATAGTCTCCCTCCAGGATGCTGAAGGAGTCCTGGTCCTGATTGACAGTGTTGGAGTCTGACAGGGACTGATCTTCACTCTCTCCGCAGGAGCTTGTTCCTGGATGAAGCTCATACTCCACCACCAAATCTGTGTCACTCTCTGTGGCAAAGCATCCTGGTATATTTTCTACACACACAATAAACTGGTCATTATCATATCACTACAACACAAGCAGATTTTGAAGATTTGAAATACCAAAATAAAAACAAATCAAACATAGAAATAAAGTGAAGCAAAATAAACAATAATTGGAGGTAGGACGTGGGAGCGAGCTTTCTCTTTGCCCATTTTAATGGCAAAATGAAAACCTATCAACTGTACAATCTCAGTTGTGTGGGCTATCATCTCTTTGTTAAAATCAGCAACAGTGCCTTGTATTTACATATGGCAGGTCTGTGCTGCCCTCTGCTGGACATCACTGAAATACAAGAACCCTATTCACTTCGTAATCTGTGTTATTGATTCAATTTTATTGTAGCATGGAAATAAGACCATCCAGCTATTAAAGACAAAAGGCAGAATAACAGTCATTGAACAATTTGCCTCATTTAATCATGACCAAGTAAATACATCTATATAAAGCTAATAAACATAGTGTGAAAGAATCTACGAGAACTTAATTAGTGTGTCTTGTACTGCTTTTTCACATGGTTTTAGCAGAACCGATAATTTGTGATTTAACCGTTCAGCATCACAACTTTAGAAGAACTATTCACAGCAATTTTGTTGCTATCTCAACTTCATTTGAGGAGCAAAGGGAAACAATCTATCAGACAAACATATTAAGGATGCCATAAGGCATGAATGTTTTATTGAATACCATTAAAACCTATTTCCTCCCCTGATCTTGAGTTCATACTAGAAGACTTAGTTGCTTTTCAAACACAAGCATTACAGTCAGAATTGAGATTATTGAAGATGATGTTGGAAGTTTGTTGAAGTTTGCAGATGATAGAATAGCCTTACTGAAACGATGCTCCAATTTCTATGCACGTACATGGTCTGATGCATGTGATCAACATAGCAGTGACAAATTATATTTCCAAACTGTGTTGTTTGTCCACAAAGCAATCAGTATATACTCTTCCTCTACAGGACAAATATTTATCTAAACCTGACAGTGCTTTCAATGACTACAAATTATTGATTTCACTCATATGCCAAATGTTAGAGATTATTAATATCTGTGGGTGGTTGTTGATAACATGTTAAAGTGGACAGAAGCATTAAGTGATTAATTCCAAGATTTAGAATTCTCTTAGGCATTGATAGAAATTTACTTCTTGAGTGAAAAAGCAATTAGTAGCAGCACAGGGAATTAAATGGACAAGTCATATCCCATATTTTCCCCAAAGTTCAGGACAAGTAGGATGAACAAAAAAAAACTAAATCTGAGGTAGATAAATAAATTGGCTTGAAGCATCACCATCAAACACAGGTTTGTTTCCGCTTAGGTGCAGTGATGACACAGAAACTGGTAGAAGATTTAACACAATTGCAAGAGTAAAAGCAGGATTATGTGTACACCTTTTGTCTTTACTCTCTTAATATCTTACACAGATGATACATGATTTATCATTACCATGTGAGAATCTTTTGCATAATTTCCAACCAGGTGAAAAGATTATGGTTGAAATCTGAAACCCTGAAATAGACCAGGGTATGGACCACCAACAATGTGAGTAACAAGAATTGCTATTAAGGTTTAACAACCACAATGGATCAATGCAAGTCAAATCGCAGTAGTCCAGTGCACAAAAGTTAGTTTTTAAATTGAACAATAATTTGTCCATTATTGTCAGTGCGTTTATTTGTATCGATTGACAGTCACCATGATGCAGTTAGCGATGACACTTAACAGCTACATGCATGTTTCCTTCATCCCGACCATGACCTGACATACAGAGAGAAAGACCGCCACTCTAGGGAACATGTTAGTCTAACATTTTTAAGTTGGTTTTCTTGTGTGCTATATAGCTCTTGGAGGCCAGATATTCCCCTCCCATAACTTTCGAAAAGGCTGTTACAGAATTCCAATCACAGAAATCTGATAGATGTTTAGAAGTAATTTTCATATCAGGAAAATTTAACTGAACCAGACTTAATCTTAATTATCCAAACCTGTATTTAACTTAACCAAATGTAACATTACTGAATCTTAATTATCCAAACCTAAACAAAACAGACAAGATCTATCTCAACTGTCTGAAGTTATAAAAATAACTTCACTTAAAAGTTCCAAGGTCCAGGCCTATGACAGGGGGACCATAGTTTTGATAGGCGCTTTTGAAATTATTATTTCTTTTTTATTATTATTATTACTAACTGCTAATTAAGTCTATATCTAATTACATTCATCTGCCCCATCCAGCTTCTTTCATAGTGGTCAGTGCAAGTAATAATAGAATCATAAAACGGGAAAATTTAACACTGAAACTAGGTCTTTTTTTCTGTAGTTTGTTATTGCTCTGTGAAGCACTCATAGGGCCTCATTCACAAACAGGGCGTATACAAAAATCTGTGCTTAAACTGTGCGTAAGAACGTTTGACACGGAAATCTGGGATTCATCAATATCTTAACTAAATTTGTCAGTACTCTGCGAACAAATTAAGAATTTCCTCAGACCATGTGTACGCACAGATGATGAAGGCCCGGCTGTCCTAGAAAACGTAAAGACACAGCCTTTTAACTAAATGCATAGTATTTTTATTTAAATAAAAATAGTAGATAGACAGCAATAATTTAATTTACTAATGCATTGACCAAGTGTATTAAAAAACTATGAAATTGTCGCACTTTCATCCTCATCTCTATAAAAACCTACTGAATTCATATTTATGTTCCTGGATAAACGGGACCGCTTAAAACACCACGTTGCGTCATAATCTGCAGGAAGAACTTCTGTCTGCAGGGGTGTGTGCGTGTGCGTGTCTACTCGTCTCTGTCCCTCTTCACACAAACTGATAACCCAATGTATTTAGTTATTAATCGATGATGTTGGATCATGACTCTGGATTGTTCCGCACAGTTTAACTCTGATGTCCTGACTGTGCGCGTCACGTTATGTCTCGTGTTGTGTAGCAGGTTTAAACATGTGTCTCCTAAACTCTAAAGCAAATAAAACAAACACAAAGTAAACGTCAGTCCTGTATGTGTCCTAATAACTTGTGATCAGTGATGGTGTTTATTGTTAAAGTGTAAAGTGAGCGCAGGTCAGAGGGGGAGTGAGGAGGAAGCAGACTCTGACAGAGACTCTAACACATTCAGGACGACTGGACCTTTAACGTGCGTCTGTCCTGATCGTGAAGCAGCGGTGGTCATAATTATTCAGCGGAGGCCACGTCCACGTCGTGATGCATCTAAGAATCGAGAAATGTCCACAGCTCTCGTGCTCACCACTGTGCAGAAGGTGCAGGAGACTTGGAGGGAAGGTAGAGACTAGTCTAATCTCCCGAAATTGTATTTTGACTTTTTATTCAATCCGTATATTTGTTCAACAGGGAAGCTGTGTATAAACAGGAAGATAATCTTTATTTATGTTTCCAATTTTTTTTTCTTGTCTGCGATTCTTTTTTTGACATCAACTTTGATTTTCTGACTTGTGCCACGGTCCTAACCTCAGGGGACATTTACCGCCTCAGTTACTGAAGCCCATGCTTAATTTTTTTAAACATCGTCACTCCTGAGGACAGACTAGAGAAAAGTGTGCCTTTTGTGGCTTCCGACACAATTATTTCAGTTTCTGCTGTTGTGGAATTCTTCTGTATTTTACCTTTTGGGGCCATCTCTTATAACTTCAACTTCTCTGTTCAGCACACCGCTCTCATCATCATACACCAAACGGATGTCCTTATATGGAGAAATAGTGGCTTGGTAGTATGCTAATTGAAAAGAGCGGACACGCGCCAGTCAATATAGAATGATTCTAGTTCACAAACATACACAAGTTAGGAGAACAAAATTGGCTGGCGCACACGTTTCATGACTCCGGGTGCGTTTCTGTGCACGCACTTATTATGTGCGCAGGGTAAGGATATTTCTGCACACATGTTACTGAATGAGGCCCATTGTGAATGTGCTTCAACATTTGAACTGCCTGTGTTTTACACTGAATTAATACAGATTAATGATAGATGTACACAAAATTATGCCTTAAAAATCTTGGAATTCTATTGTCCTTAGAAAACCACAGTACAGTACAAGCTGACCTTTCTTACCAGTAAGAACAAGTCAAATAAACCATGCTGTTAATTCCTGGGCAAAAGCCAATGGGTGATTTTAGGTTTGAAGTTTGGAGTGATAAAAATGATAGAACTCCTAATTTTTAATTATCCTCACCGTCCTCTGTCGCCAGCTCAGCTTCTGACACCAACTCCTCACCGGGTCTACTCTCTATCTCATCATCCTCTGAGTCCTCCTGAGAAGACAATTGATCCACTCAAATGAACAGCAACATTCATGTGGGGAAGTGAGAGTGGTTTCTCCTTCCATGCCAAAGCTAATGGATGTGATTTTGATAGATTTTCCTGTATATCACATACACATTCATCAAGTTTTTTAATCGGTTCAAGGTTAACACAATACAATGTTGTTTTTTATTAACTTTTTTGTCCAGCCAATGTAAATCCAGAATATTTTTTTAATATAAAATATCTGACTCTTTTTCATCATCAGCAATAAAAAGAAACTATAGCAAAGCAAAGTCAGTCTGGCCAACACAAAACATTGGAAATTGCAAATGCAATGTGTCAACTCACCTCTTTCTTTGATGAAGGTGGGCAGTAGAAGAAGTAGTGTGGATTGGATGGCACAGTTTTGAAATACTGAGACACAATCTCCATGAATTTATCCTGTCAAATTATTTATTTCACATTTGAATATCTGTTTGACATTGTCATTTGAAATAATGAACTAACTAACAACTGAGTCTACAACTGAAAATAATGACAATGTGAAATTGTCCATTGGAGTGGAGACTGCAGACAATACCTGTATTATTTTGTGAAGATCAGGGTACACTTCACACTTGGGCTGTGTCTGAAGCAGTGTCAGTGGGAACTCTGGGATCTTCGTAGTCTTGGATTCATGCATAATCAACGGAGATGGACCAGACAACTTCCCGACACAATCAGCTCCACTGGCAACCACCATTTCAAGATTCCTGCAAAGGTTTACAGTTATTGTTGAGGGTTTTGTGTTCATTCAGGCAGTTGGTTTTTCACCAAAAACCCAAGACAAACTACAAATACCGCATTGCGGTTGTATCCCTTTGCCAATTAGTGCATTTTCTGTCTACAGAATCTGTTCCAGATTTATATAAGGTCACTGTGACCTGTAACTTGCACCAACAAAATCGAATCAGTTAATCCATGAGTCCCTTTACCTTTGACCACCAAAATCAAATCAGTTAATCTGTGAGTCCAAGGCCCTGTAAACACCTGGTATTAAACATGTGGTTTTTGTGATCCTATCTCAAGTGGACAGCTCTAAGTACAGGTGTGAACGCAGTCATATCGGATATAGATCTGATCACACCAGACCACATTCTTTCAGCAATGTGAATTCCCACATTAGCTCACCAGCTGTCTGCTCTGTAATTACTGATGAGTCCCTCTAATAATAATAATAATAATAATCTTAATATTTATGCAGCACTTTCAAAACAAAGTAACAAAGTGCTTTATGTGAATAAACAAGGATTAGGACATTTCAATACTAAGGCAAATTAATTCAGGCAATTCAAATAATACAGAACATAAAATTGAATAAATCATAACGGTAACAACAATAACAACAGATAAGAAACAGAGGAATAAAAGGAAGCCAGCACCCAGCAATGAAAAATTATAAATAATTATAACACAGATAAGACATGGTGACAATCAAACATTGTGCTAGATGGAATAATAGGCTCTTTTAACAAGATGTGTTTTAAAAAGTTATTTAAAGGATGTCACTGATTCTTTAAGTCTCAGATCCCCGTGCAGTGAGTTCCAGAGCCTGGGGGCCTTTCATTTAGCTGTAGAACGTCTTTGGCCATCCAGCACCATCTCAGCGCTAGTGAAGAATGATGAAAATTGCTCACAGATCACAGAGGTGAGTTTGTGGTCTAGAAGGAGGGTTGATTATGGAATCGATAGTTTTGAAAATAATTCTGGGGTTATGATGGTTTGCTGTTATGTTTGTAACATTTCATGATTTGGTGATAGACTGTCTGTCCTTTTCAATTTCTGCTCTACTTGTGTGCATTTTCTCTTTATTTCTCTAGTGTTGTTTAGCCATGGTGTGCTGTGAGTTGATTTGACTTTTCAGATTTTTTCAGGTGCTATGGACTTCAGTAAAGCTTGATATGTATTGTTAAAGTTGTATAATACTCCCTCTGTAGTCATATTTCTGTTATTGCTATATGCAGGTGCAGTGGTGAAGGTTTTGTGAAATCTGTAGAGATAAAGATGCGTGAAAAGACATGCGCAGGCACAGTTGGAGCAGGAGGTGAAAGGACAGTCTTAAAAATTATCTTTTTATGGTCAGACACATGAGGCACTGATAAAGATTGAAGACTGCACAATGGCCATATAATGTGCGGTAAAAGAGGAACCAGATGGGCAGCAAATATGTATGTTAAAATCACCTAAAATCTGTTTATTTTGGGGGTCTGTATATTAGTTTGTAGGCGAAAGTGATGCTAGCGGCAGCAGGAGCTGGTAACAGTGTAAACTGTCTAAAATTCAAGATCCTGTGATCTGATAGGTTAGATATCACATCTTCCTACAAAGATTGTGATTATAAGCTGGGATGTTACCTGGTCAAGTACAAGAAAGAAGCTTAGACTTGGTAAATGTCGAGTTAAGATTGTAGCTAGCCACAAGATGGGATCCGATCAATGAGATCTGACATCTTGCTACAAGAATTGTATTTATAAGTTAGAATGTTGCCTGGTCAAATACAAGAAAGAAGCATAAACTTGGTTAATGTCGAATCAAGACTGTGTTGAGACAGAGCTTCTCACAAGGCACTTACAACCACCTTTGGAATGTAGTGTCTTACAACAGAACTAGACCTAGACACTGTGAAGCTGGTGTTAAATGGAGGGAACTGGGTCTTCACAGAGGATGGAGGAGCCCCTATATTAGGCTTCAGTGAGGTAGAATGTGACCTACTAACATATGATTCAGTGAACTGAAAGGTAGGTAGAGGTTAAGATTCTCCTGTCATCCACAAATTTCATGAGCTGGCAGGCTGGCTTTGATGTGACCCATGATCAATTGTTGCAAGCTCTTCAGAATGACAGAGATCCGGCTAGAGGCCGTTAGTCATTTAGGCATAACCCAGCTTTGCTTTCTTTATGGCTTAGGAGAGGTCATCTCTTGCCGACCTGAGGGCTATCTGTCCCCCAATCTGAAGACAGCATCCTTGGTTTCTAGCCTTTTCCGGACCTTATGGGGTCTAACCAGAGCTTTCTGCATTCCAGAGGGATGTTAGCCCGTCCAGCTGGATTGCTACGTCAGAGAGACACTTGTGCAGTCAGGTTTCAGTCAAAACAAAAAGTGTGTAGTTGCAGCAGAAGATAATCCAGTTTATTCACCAGGAAGCGGACATTGGCTAGTAAAATGTGTAAAAGCATTGGGATGGTCGGCCTGTTTGGATTGGCTTTTAGCCTCGCGCAGACACCAGCTCACTTTCACCGCTTTCGTCTTCTCGCACACCACTTCCTGTGTGTTGTTACCCAGACAGCTCTCCCATGCTCCACCTCCATGATAAGAAGTCCATAGCGTTCCAGTCTTTTCGAGATTGTGCTTTATGGTTGACAATGTCTCACAATAGTACCTTAACTTGAGCTGCTCAGGACAATCACAACAATAACATATACATTTAGGGTATAATGTCACGCAATTGATATCATATCATACAGATATTGTCATTTGTTTGTAAATGTTATGGTTACCATTCACTCACAGTACTCTGCTCCTCCGCTCCCTTCACTGGTTACCAGTGGCTGCCCGCATCCATTTCAAAACATTGGTACTTGCGTACCGTGCTGCGAACACATCGGGTCCAGTCTACATCCAGGACATGGTCAAACGTTACACCCCAGCCCGTTCACTCCGCTCTGCATCTGCCAATCAGCTTGTTGCTCCCTCACTGCGAGCTAAACACTCAACAAAATCACGACTGTTTGCTGTCCTGGCTCCTAAATGGTGGAATGAGCTCCCCATTGGCATCAGGACAGCAGAAAGACTACACATCTTCCGCCACAAACTAAAAACACACCTCTTCCGACTATACCTTGAATAAAAGTTTAAACTAACAATTTAGTAGCGCTTAAATGGCACTTACTTATAGCACTTTGTAGTTTTTTTTTAAGAAATTTACTTTCTTGATTCTTGTTGTTCTGGGTTTGTACCCTCATGGTTGAATGCACTTATTGTAAGTCGCTTTGGATAAAAGCGTCAGCTAAATGAAATGTAACGTAATGTAATGTAATCACAGTAGCATTAAATGAGTATGTGTTTATGTGCTGCAGTGTCACAGTAATTTGTTTAATGCATCTTAACAACAAGTTACAGCTACAGGGTTTGTTTACAATACCTACCCTTACAGTATGCACTTGTCTATGATGTGATACAACGTTTTAACTATTGATATTGTAGCAAATGCTAAATATTTTTGTGATTATTTCCATGTTGTCTTTAGCTATCTACAGCTACATTCAGCTTGTCCGTTGAGATGAGGAAGAACGATTGAATTTACAGTTGTACCTCCAGTAAGGCCTGAACAGCTGTAGATTGGGTTAGGATGACGGATCTCCTCCAGAGATTTGTCCCACTGTTTGACCACCAATAGCCTGAAGGTGTTTGGTCGGGAATTCGTACCAACCAAATACACTGGTATGTGTAATGTAATGTTTGTTTTAGGGCTGCCCGATATAATGAAAATCTCTCGTCATCGCAATATCAACATGCGCAATAGATGTATTGCAAAAGAAAATTGCGAAATAAATGGTGTTCCATGCGCCACGGATTCACGCTCTGCATGTCAATATATTTTGCCAATCAGAAGGGCCTTGCTTCCCTAGATGATAAATTAAAGATATTCAGATCATTGACACATTTTTCCTTCAATGGATCATTGTTGGAAGAAGAGAATAAGAGAATAGAGAGAGAATTGCAAAGCTTATTCATGATCCCAGAACCTGAGGTAAAAGTAACAGTGTGTGTGTGTGTCTCTCTAAGCTGACATCTCTGACTCGCTATAGTTTAAAAGTTGTGTGTTTGTCACCACAATATCAGCATTGATCATCACATAATGATCAAGACTTTTCTTAAAGAGTTAAGTCTTTTCTCAGAGCAGCGCACGCATTCATCAGCCGTCTTGCCCTCTCTTTTCCCCTCTTTTCCACACACACACACACACACCCCCCCCCCCCCCCCCAACAGACTTTGTAAACTTAGTAAAAGAATGTAGAGCTGGTCGGCGCTCTCCGTTTGGTTTGACACAATTGGTACAGCGCACAGTGTGAATGATAGAGACACAGAGGAGCAGTAAGTTACTGACAGAGCTGCTAAAAATTGTAAAAAAAAAAATTCACAAGATGCAGAAAAACTAGTCCACGCATTTGTTACATCCAGACTGGATTATTGTAATTCCTTACTATCAGGCTCCAGCAGTAAGTCGTTAAAGACTCTGCAGCTTGTCCAAAATGCTGCAGCACGTGTCCTGACAAGAACCAAGAAAAGAGAGCACATTTCTCCAGTATTAGCTTCGCTACACTGGCTTCTGGTTAAATCTAGAATAGAATTTAAAACTCTCCTCCTCACCTACAAGGCCCTTAATAATATGGCACCATTATACCTCAAAGAGGTGATAGTACCTTATCAACCCACTAGAGCACTGCGCTCCCAGAATTCAGGCTTACTTGTCGTCCCTAAAGTCTCTAAAAGTAGAGTAGGAGCCAGAGCTTTCAGCTATCAAGCTCCTCTCCTGTGGAATCATCTCCCACTTTCAGTTCGGGAGGCAGACACCATCTGTACGTTTAAGAGTAGGCTAAAAACCTTCCTTTACGATAAAGCTTATAGTTAGAGCTGGTCCAGGTCTGTCTTGGAACAGTTATGGTTAGCTATTATAGTTATGCTGCTATAGGTCTAGAATGTCAGGGGACACATGAAGCTTCACTTTCCTCTTCTCCATCTTTATTAAATTAATGTCTCATCAATACATGTTACGGACTTGACTTCTTCCCCGGAGTCCTTGAGCTCTATCGTTTGCAGATCCAGGCACGCAGGTGCGGCCAGATCGTGGATCAACATGGTGGATTGCGAATCAGAGATCATGATGGCGGATCGTGGATAGTGATCGTGTTGGAAGATCGTGCTGGTAGCTGATCGTGGATCATGACGATGGATTGTGGTGGCGGATCCTGATCGCGGTGGCAGCTGATCGTGGAGTATGATCAATGTTGTAAATACTGTTTGTTTTACTGATGTTCTCAGTTAGAGAAAAGAAAGTAGTTTTTCTATATAGTTATTCTTTACAGTATTGTTTTTCTTAATGTCCAGAGTTCAATCCGTATATTTACCCCCAATACACTTGCTTGCAGTGAATCCAGCAAGGGATCTTCAGTTGTGTTCACACATAGGATTCTCCTGACTTTATACTAGGGGGTCAGGCGGAGAAAGACTGCAGATAATCAGGAGCCTCTCACTTGGACCTTTCACATATGCACCTCCTCTGGAGAAATAATGGAGAATATGCGGATTTCAGTGTATGTCTGAAAGCAGCTCAAAGAAGATGGCAGATGCCAAAACAGAGTCATAGGAGTTCTTCAGGAGTGCCCCCTGTACTTCAAAAGACCTAAGTCTCCTCAGCAGATACATTTTGCTCTGGCTCTGTTTATAAAGTACAGTGCATTACCAGTCTAGTCCAGTTTATTGTTCAACACCCAGGTACTAGGAAGTCACTACCTCAATGTCCATTCCCTGGATGTTCACCAGGGTCGGGGGGGGAGTGTCTGGGCCAGCGGAAATCTACCACCAGTTTTTTAGTTTCCCCGCGTTGATCTGGACGCAGTTTCTCCAACACAGTCCACACAGTCCTGTGTCAGTCCTCTGTATTCCTCTCTGATGACTCGCCGATTAACTTCTACAGGCGACAGGAGGATGAGTTGTAGAGGAAGTCTGCAGTGTATAGGGTAAAGATAAACGTAGCCGTAACCGTTCCCTGCGGGGGCCCCTGTACTATAGACACCCGTCTCCGACACAGTCCCGGATCCTCATATACGTGTGTGAGGTGGATATGCTTTCTTGGTGTTTGCATAAAGAGGTTCAGTATTTTATTGTCTCTTGTGTGGCATGTGACGTACTGGGTGAAAGTGGGCAGAGTGGAGGATGGAGAGGCATGACTGAAGTCCACAGAGATGAGGAGGAGAGCCTTTGGGTGCTGTGTCTGCAGCCTGCTCAACACAGAGTGGAGGACATCACAGGCTGCATCCTCGGTAGCAGATGCAGCCTGCAGGAATTCCTGTGGTAGGTAATGGGGTCTCATGCTTACCGCTATCAGTTCAATGTCCCAACAGCAGTGCTGTCCCTTAGTAATGATGTGCCCAGAGTTACACAATCTATCATTCACAAACACTACAAGCCATCCTCCTTTCCTTCTACCGCTCTCCACTATCCTGTCCGCCTGTACAGTGCATTCGGAAAGTTTTCAGACCCTTTCAAGTTTTCCACATTTTGTTATGTTTGAGACTCATCCTTAAATCGAATCAATACTTTTTTTTTATCATCAATCTACATTACATTACATTACATGTAATTTAACTGATGGTATGCTTTGGGTCGTTGTCTTGTTGAAATGTAAACCTTCGCCCCAACCTGAGATCGAGAGCACTCTGGAAAAGGCTTTCACTCCATCTCCCCTCTATCCTGACTAGTCTCCGAGTCACTGTCGCAGAAAAGCATCTCCGCAGCATGATGCTGCCACTACTGGGTTTGACTGTAGGTACGGTATTAATGAGGGGAACCTAAGTGCCTGGTTTCCTCCACACACGTCATTGGGAATTGTGGACAAATAGTTCAATCTTCGTTTCATCAGACGTTTTTGCTTCTTGCAGTCTGAGAGTCGTTAAGGTGCTTTTTGGCAAACTCGCAGCAGGCTGTCATGTGCCTTTTAGTAAGGAATGGCTTCCATCTGGCCAATTCTACTATAAAGGCTTGATTGGTGGAGGGCTGCACTGATGGTAGTCCTTCTGTAAGGTTCTAACCCTGACCATAACCCATCTCCAAAAAGGAACCCTGGATCGAATTCATAGGGCTGACCATTGGGCTCTTGGTTACCTGTCTGACAAGGCCCTTCGTCCGTGATTACTCAGTTTTGCTGGGCGGCCAGATCTAGGAATACTGTTGGTGGTTTCAAATCTCTTCCATTGTAAAATTATGGAGGCTACTGTGCTTTTGGGCACTTGCAGAAATGTTCTTATATCCTTCCCCAAATCTATTTTGACACAATCCTGTCTCAAAGGCCATGGACAATCCTCTCGACCTCACGGCTTAGCTTTTACTCTGACATATACGATCCAATGTGAGACCTTCTATAGACAGGTTAGGGTTAGGCAATAAAACGATAGCGAGAATCATCACGATATAACTTTTCCTCCACAGAAATTTAAGACGTGGTCGATATAACACCTATAGAACTCATTCCATCCATGTTTTGACAGACAAAACGAACAACCAATGATAATGAGAAAAGCACTGCGCCGAACCAGTCATTTGGATGGAATAGAGTTACAGCCACGCAGTGGTGTATAAAGTACTTGAAAGCCATACTTGAGTAAAAGTACAGATATCTTACCTGAAAGTGACACCGGTAAAAGTTAAAGCCACCCGTAAGAAAATGACTTGAGTCAAAGTCTTAAAGTAGCTCATATTAAATGTACTTAAGTATCAAAAGTATCTGGTGTTGAAATGTACTTAAGTATCAAAAGTAAAAGTACAAGTACCAAAATTATAAATGCAAAGGGCTTTTTATAGTAGGTCTATACAGACACAAAACAACCAAAAATTGTTCTCTTCAGGCTTTATTTCAACTGACAAAAATATACATATACTGTATAATTTAAAAAAATTTGGAACCCCAGATGATGAGTCTCAAATAGTATTGGACTAGTGCATCTGAACTTCTAGGGACAACAAAGAACCAACACAACAGAATAAACAAGTGCCTCTTGTGTCTGCCTGAGAACACTAATAGACCAGGCCGAGAAGACGATCAAACTTGACTATCTAGAGGAAGTAAAACTCGTAACAAGGTTTCTGAAGGTGAACCTGCGGAAGGATCATTACCGGTACAGCCTGCTCGACCTCGGTCGACCAAGGCAGCCCGACCAACCTCCTGACACTTAGGGTCTGGCATTGCCCCCCCCTCCGACGGCAAAAACGTTGCCGGGCCTTCGCATCTCCCGAGGCAGGGGGCACGCGAGTGAGCGAGAGACAGGTGCGCCGCGCGTTGCGCCAACCACCGATGCTCAAGTAACGAGCCAGTTTTGAGAATATAAGGAGTAGAAAGTACCGAAATTTGTGTTCAAATGTAGCGAGTAAAAGTACAAATTTGTCATGAAAATAAATACTGAAAAATCTACTTAAGTACAGTAATTAAGTA
Source organism: Hippoglossus hippoglossus (assembly GCF_009819705.1). Taxonomy (NCBI): domain Eukaryota; kingdom Metazoa; phylum Chordata; class Actinopteri; order Pleuronectiformes; family Pleuronectidae; genus Hippoglossus; species Hippoglossus hippoglossus. The sequence continues at coordinate 283,929 of NC_047154.1, read as the reverse complement.
TTTGTACTTCATTACTTCCCACCTCTGCAGCCACGTCAGGTTAGGTTGACGCACAGAGTGTAGAAGCAGCAGCACACGTGCTAATGTTTGGGCTGCTGCCTAGAGGTGGACGAATCTGCATCGATACAGTGACTGAACATAATCAATTTAGGTTTTCTGCTACGTTGATTGTTTTAGCGGGTTTCCACCGCTGCATAATTCTAACCACCGCTGCTTCAGGATCAGGACAGACGCTCATTAAAGATCCAGTCGTCCTGTGTCAGAGTCTCTGTCAGAGTCTGCTTCCTCCTCACTTCCATGGAGATTAATAACCATTTTAAAATATAGGACTAGATGAATATTCTATGTGAATATCAGTCTGTGTGTAAAGAGGGACATAGACAAGCACACACACACTACTGCAGACAATAGTTCCTCCCACTGATAATGATGTAACGCAGTGTCTTAAATTCATTGTTGCAGAAGAAACAACGCCCTATTTATCCAGGAACATAAATATGAATTCAGCAGGTTTTTATAAAGATAAGTTCCAAGTGTGAGTGATTAGAAAACATCAGAGGAGCAGAATCTGAGTAAATATATATATATATAAGTAAAGTGCAGTGGCACAGGATGATTGTACAAGTAAGTGAAAATATGTTTAGTGCATAAGCAAAAATGTTTGTAGATAAGGAGAAAATTGTCCATAAACAAAAATGTATATCGATATCGACTGATTATCGTGATACGATTTTTTCTGTATCACCCAGCCCTAAGTGCCTTTCCTAATAATTTCCAATGAATTCAATTAGGCACAAGTGGACTCCAATCAAGTTGTAGAAGCATCTCAAGGAACATTGATAGAAGTAGGATGCTCCAAGGCTCACTTGCAAATGTCATAACAAAGGGTCTGAATACATGTAAATGGGATATTTCACTCTAATTTTCAATAAATTTACAAAACGCCAGCTGTACGTAACAAAACAGTTTTTCCTTTGTAATTGTGGAGTATTGTATGTAGATTGATGAGAAAAAAATGTACTGAATCCATTTTAAGGGGTAGAGCGGTCGTCCTCCAACCAGCAGGTTGGGGGTTCGATCCAAGACTTCCCCATCTGCATGCCGAAGTGTCTTTGGGCAAGATGGTGAACCCCGAATGGCCCCTCATAGAGTTTGAAAGCACTAATTGTAAATGGCTTTGGATAAAAGCGTCAGCTAAATGACATGTAATGTAATGTACTGTAGATTGTAAGGATGATTCTGAAACATAACATAATGTTGAAAACTTGAAAGGGCCTTAAAACTTTCTGGATGCACTGTATCAGCTGGAATTCATCCAGTGCGGTGACCGTGTCCGGGGTTGCTGGCAAGATCTATCTAAATGATCTGTTCACTGTTCATTCTCCTAGTTAAAAAAATGTTTTTGTAGACTATTCTCATTTTTGTTCATGTTACCATACCTACATGCTGTATCAATCCATTTAACAATTAATACTGTTGCTGTAGTGCTGGGCTCTTTTTTTAGGCTGCCCCATATCCACTTGTGATCACAGACCAACATTGCTACATATTACATGTCTATATTTCAATCCTTATTGTCTTTTTCCCTGAGTTTTATATTTTGGGTCTGTGTGTTTGTCATGTGGCTAATAGGGCAGCCACCAACACATTCATGTCTCTAATGAATTTTCTCCACTCAGCGACCTGCCTGCTGCTAACCTACTCTGGTTATTTGCAACTCAATTCTGAGATACCTAGTCATATTTAAACCTGCTGGCGCTTTGGTCAGTCGGAGGTCACAAGAAGTAAAATCAATTTGGTGGGTACTTATGCAAAGACAATGTCGGACTCTGTAGTTTTCTCTGGGCCCCTGCCTAATCTGACAATTGATGTACGGATGTCATTCTTTCAACACTGGCTATCCAGAAAATATTGTGAGCTTTGAAGATAACTGGCAAAGCTTTTGGGGAAAACTTGGTCTGGTAAGGAGAGACGGCATTCTTCCAACTGTGGATAGAGCTACACTCATATCTAGAAATATGACGTCAACGTTTATTGAACAGTCAAAACCTTGACGGTCCAGAGTTGAGACCAGGTGGCAGAGTTGCAGTCTTACACGCTTCTCTGCACTTCTATTAGTTTTCTCAGACCTTTTACTTGAGTTAATTCTTAGCACAAATTAAGTCATTATAGTAGGTGATTTCAACATTCATGTAGATGTTACTTATGATATTAGTTCTGTATTTAATTCACTAATTGACTAGAACACTGCTTTTCAAAGTGGGGGTTCCGACCCCCAGGTGGGTCGCACAATGTGACAATAAAAATATAATTATAAATTATTAAATTTAATTAATTAATCACTGCACATCGAAATCTATGTGTGGATGCCAATCTTTTTTTCTTCTAATGCCAATCTTTTAAAAAAAAAACACATGCCGCTGCATCAGAAAGTTCCTGTGTGCCTGAGAAATAGCTAGCTACCTCCTGCTAAAGGCAAAAATGTACACATTTTTAAAAAGAAAAAGACCATCAGACAACCAGACTTAAGATGACTCAGCTGCAAAACTGCCACAACCACGGAATACCACCTTGGCATCTAAAACTCTGAGGTATGAAATCTCTTCTTCCATTTGCCACCACATACTCTGCGAGTCTGGCTTTTCTACATTGAAGGTATTGAAAACAAAGCACAGAGCATGTCTGCAAGTGGAGAATGACATTCGTCTGGCACTGACAGCCATAAAACCTAGGATAGATAAACTGTGTAGGAGCCACCAAGCCCACCCCTCCCACTTGTGAGGGACCAGGTATACACACAGAGACAAAGATACTTAAATGACAAGCACTGTTTATAACGGAACAGTGACACTGAATGTAATGAATAACTAACAAGAGAAAAACTAGAATATATATATATACACACACACACACACACACACACACACACACACACACACAGTATGTTTACAGTTAATATTACTGTACAGAAATGACAAGGAATGTTTGTAACAGATATAAGACAGATTATTAGTTATTAATAAAAATAAGGGAAATATATTAAGAAGCTGTACGTTTGATTTTGGATATTTGCCATCATATTGCACACGTAATTTTTTTTTAAGTTTGCAACTCGGGGGTCCCCGCCAGAGACATATGCTATATGGGGATGGGGGTCCTTGGCATGGAAAGGTTTGGGAACCCCTGGACTAGAATATCAATATAGATTGTGTGAATAACCTCACCCACTGGCATAGAAATGGAAAATATTAAAATATATCCCCAAAACCCCCTTCTGTCTGAACATTTTTAAATTCAATTTACAATTATTAACTACATTGACTTTGGGAAAAAAAATTATATCAGTCAGTATTTATCAGATAATAATTTCCCTGAGGTGGCTCAGAGAGCAACTCCAGATGAATCAGGCAGAGTTGATTGGCACAGCTGCTCTACCTGAAAAGGTTATCGGACAATTTATGTTTTGTTTAAATTTATGTTTGTTCCTCATTAAGAAATAAAGATGCTGAAAAGCGAATGGTTTGTCTCTGGCTGTTGTTAGGAGACCCCGGTGCCATCGTCGATTTTAACCACTGGATCAGTCTAAATTCCAGTCTTCTTAAAGTAAAAGTGATATCATACCACAAAAGTATATGACAGGTACATGACCTTATCACTGTCTGCTCCGTGGCTGCCCCTCCCCTCTGTGTTTGTGTGTGTGTGAGAGAGAATGAATGAGTTCTGATTAGTGTGGCATGTGAGAGTGTTTGTGTGATTTGCATGGCAGATCTGGGCATGGGTGTGGCTTTTACCTGCAGCTTATTTCATGGCAACTGTATCGCCTTGTTCTGCTTTCTAACAGCGAATTGCTGGCAACTATTTGTGCAGGGTGTGGATCTTGGCTGGCATATACTGTATCAGTCAGTTTTCACATCATCTACACAAATCTCATATGTCCTTGCTCAATCAAGCCTCTTGGCACTGAGTCGAAACACACACACACACACACACACACACACACACACACACACACACACAATTTTATATATATTATATAAGCGGTTTATACTACTGTGTATATAGTTACACTTACGAACATTATTTTAATTCCAAACAATAAATGTTTAAATTCTGTTTTAGCTTAATAAACAATCCTCATTCAGTTTCCTGATCAAGTAATCTGATCCCGTGAATCCTTGGTCTTACCTTGACAAGAACGCCATGGCAGCCCTGTCATCTGGTTGCTCCTCAACATCACCAATGATAAAGTTGGCAGTTGTCTTTGAAAGTTTTGGATTCCCTCCCCATCCATGTTCACGGAAGACCCTAATGTGTCCACAGAGGGTATGTAGAAAGGTGGTGACGTCGATCTCCTGCAGGGATTCTTCACAGTAGTCCATGGCTGTCAGGACATCCTGAGAGCTGATGCTGTAGGACTGCTGCAGACTGCTGTACACACCTGAGGAACAGGGAGGAAAAAATCAATGACTGGTGCAAATCAAAGTTGTACAGCAGGCAAAAATGTCATTAATTCATTGTTAATCAATGGTAATCTGTGTTAATTAGTAAAACTGTATTGATCAAGAAGGTCTGCTTGGGATTCAAAAGTAAATTTTATATTATTCAATATTTTACTTGGATGCAGAACAAAAGAAATTAAAAAGCTCAATCGCAGCTTTTAAAAGTTTCAATTTGTACATTTACTTCCCCTGGTACTTGAAATTTCCTTTCACTTCAATGATCTAAAGAATATCAAAATAGCATATCCTCAGACAACCCCTACCAGGTAACTAATTTGCTCTTTACAGGTTTTAACAATCGAATCATAGTGTAGTTACTGGACTCATTTTTACACAGCAACAGCAAAGAATAATAATCAGTTTAAAATTATTAATAATTCCGAGGAGGAAGGTCACCTTTGACATAGCTCTGGTGGTAATACTCATGCAACAGGCTGCAGTAGTTCGCCAGCTCCTTTTGTTTGTGCGGCTGAGCCAGGAGGTCTGTCCAAAGGGATGGAATGCTGCGGTCCTGAGACAGTGACCTGATAGAGGGCAATGGCACAGCAAAGACAAGAAGGCAGGAAACAAGAGACTTATTAAGGATCTGCTGCTTTTCCAGTGGATACGTGTTCATCCACATAACTAACTCTTAACTCTTAAATAACTCTTCTATATCTGTAACAATACAAACCATCTTAAAAGACAGTTGCATTGCATTTAATTGGTATGACTATTAGTCCACAAAAGACTTTCGGAGGTTCAGGGATAAACAGTGTTGCAGCCAAATCCAATACAATTAAAGTATATGGGGACCGATTCTTTAAATGTAAAAAAACAGAAAAAAAATAAAATGCCTCCATAATGCTTGTGTTATGTCATCCAAGTGTTCAAACTCAAAAATGAGGTCATTTACACCATGTTTTTAGCGTAAATAAGGGAGGGAGAGAAAAGCTACAGGAGGAAGATGGAGGACCAGCTGCAGCAGAACAATGTCAGCGGTGACTGGAGAGGCCTGAAAACCATCTGCCCCTTCTCCCACCCTGCCAGTCCAGCTGCAACCCCCCTTGTCTGCTCCCCCAGTAAACTACCCCACCTCCTCCGACACAGCACTCAGCTCTCAGCCACTCATCACCACCAGCCCAGCCAACCCTCCCACTCCATCCAGCCCCCCCCCCAAGACAAGGCAAGAAAGGCGGCTCGTCCCAAAACATCTCGGCCCCCTGGTGAGACCATCGATGGACCCGCTGCAGTTCACCTATCAGCCTGGCAATCGGGTTGGATGACGGCATCATCTATCTACAACACAGAGCTCTTTCTCATGTGGAGAAGACTGGGAGCACTGTGAGGATAATGTTCTTTGATTTCTCCAGTGCTTTCAACAGCATCCAACCGGCACTTCTGAGGGACAAACTGGAGGACGCTGGAGTGGACCTCCACCTCACATCCTGGATATTGGACTATCTGACCAACAGACCCCAGTATGTGAGGACCCGGGACTGTGTGTCATATAAAGCTGTCTGCAGTACGGGGTCCCCGCAGGGAACAGTCCTGGCTCCGTTCCTCTTCCCTGCAGACTTCACCTACCACTCACCCTCCTGTCACCTGCAGAAGTTCTCTGATGACTCTGCGATTGTCGGCCTCATCACTGACGAGGAGGACAGGGAATACAGAGGACTGATTCAGGACTTTGTGGACTGGTGTCAGCAGAACTGCCTCCAGATCAATGCGGGGAAAACAAAAGAACTTGTGGTGGATTTCCGTCTTTTGGAGTGCAGGGGGTGCTCCTAAAGACCTTTTATGACTCATTGGTGGAATCTGCCATCTTCTTTGGAGTAGTTTGCTGGGGCAGCAGCATTTCCACTGACAGGAAGAGACTGGATAGACTAATTAGGAGGGCCAGCTCGGTCCTGGGATACCCGCTTGACTCAGTGGAGTTGGTGGGACAGAGGAGGATGGTGGCGAAGCAGTCTTTTCTGATAGACAACCAGTTCCACCCCCTGCAGGACACCATCACAGCACTGGGCAGCTACTTCAGCAACAGACTGATCCACCCAAAGTGTCTGAAGGAGAGGTATCGTCGTTCTTTCCTGCAGCAGTAAGACTATACAACCAGCTCTGCTCCCAGTAAAAACCACATTCACAACCATTGGACTGCACTTTAGCATTTTTAAGTCTCAACTGTGCAATATTCATCTGTCTGTGCAATATAAATGCTCATGTGCAATTCATTCACTGTAAATATCCTCACACTGCATATATTTCTTCCTGTCTTTACACTGTATATAAACAGTTTAATAACATTCATGTTTTTGTATTTCTATATCATTTTTATCTTCCTTACACTTAATTATTGCATGTTACTTGTTACTTGCTGATGTCTTTTGACTCTTGCTGCTGTAACACTGCAAATTTCCCAATTGTGGGACTAATAAAGGACTTCTTAATCTTAAATGTCTCTTCTGACCATAGCGCCTTTCGCCGCATCAGAATCCTCCATTTGTGTTTTGGCACAAACAAGACTTAGTAGTCCTGCCATACAGGCCAGCTTTGTGTAAAGCTCCTGAGATCTATACAGACCTACCAGCAGCCATTAACCTTCAAAACTGCCTTTGTTATGATCAATGTCCTCTTGGCTTGGTCATCCAGTTTTAACAAACGCCCTGTTCTAGGCAAGATGGTGCCATATGATTTCCACTTCTTAATGATGCTCCAAACAGAACTCAGAGGGATAGCTAAAGACTTTTAAATATTTTTGTAGCCCTAACTTGTGCCTGTCAACAACTTGAACTGTCCTGGTGGCCTGTAGAAAACTGTTTCTCGACCTTAGTAAATGCCGTTTCCCCTAGTCTAGTTGTGGAATCCTCAAGAAGTAGTCGATTTTATGTTTGAAGGAACCGGGGCTAAGGAAACTGTGACTGAGGAGCATGGTGGTCTCTGAGCCGTTCGAAATGCTGACAAAGGCAACCAGTGCTGAATGAGACGCGCTGCTCTTCTCAAGATTCTTAGTCTCGTCTAACTTCTCTGCGAGCCCCATTCAGTTCACAGCAAAGAAAAAGGACTATTAAAAGTTACCAATTATCTTTTCAAGGTCTCAAACATTGGACTCATCTCCATACATATCCTACTGGACCTTAGTGCTGCATTTGACACCAATGATCACAACATTATCCACAGTTGTGGGGGTTAAAGGAACAGCACTAGGTTTATTTAAGTCCTACTTATCAGATATATTTCAATTAGTTAATGTTGATAGGGGAGGGGAGGTTGAGTGAGTGAGTCAGTCAGTCAACCACCTCTCTGTTATTATTTACATAATAACCAGTCTGAAAAACAAATATGACAGTTACACAATTGTTCCCCCTCATTGCTCCCCTCTTAACTGTATCATGGCAATTATTAATAAAATGTACATATGACACTTTGCAGAAAGTTACTGGATTTTAGTACTGTGCTGTCCCTTGTGTTGTGTTTTGCTACATTAAACATTGGGGGTCTTTGCCGTTTTAATGGCATGATATTCATGTAAGAATGGAATCCTGTTTCTTTTGGAATAAAACTTTATCTTTATCCAAAGGTTTGATATTATCCTCTTGTTTAACTCCATTTGAATTTTGTTGACAAGCAATGGTGGGAACTCGTCACTGATCACTGTGATTTAATTTTTTTTGTTACATTACTTGCAACTCTTCCCTTTTTTTTTTTACATCCTGAATAAGATAACATTAAAGACTCTTCAGTTTCATAAAACTTTTTTATCTTTAAATATGACTTTAAGCCAAAGTCATGTTGAAATTCTCTTTCATACAATACACCACTGGCTGAAAAGATTTGCAGTGATGCTCAACTTTTGGGTTGTGTCCAAGAACAGCACAGTGTTTCAAGTTTTCTTCTGTAAAACATGAACTTGCAATTGCAGGACAATGGAAAAGTTGGGCTCAACATCGTTATGACTGTTATGTCTTCCATCTGTCCAAACCTAGTGTGTATAAATACAAGGCTGAGAAGCAAGCACAGATAGAATGGGAAGGGGGGATGGAGTTGGAGATGCAGTTACAGAAGCAGAGATCACTTTCCCACTCTACAGTAGACGAGCACTTCCAATAATAAAAGCTGAGCAGCACCTCAGTAGAGTGGGAAAGGGCGCAAAAAAACAGAAGCAAGCATTTCTACCTAAACTTCATCTGCTGATAAAACTCCTAGGTCTCAGCATATTAAGCTAGAGCTTAATATGGGTTAGCATAGATGCTAACCCGAAGACAACAAGACACACACACACACACGTTAACAACTGAACTGTATACGTTCTGACAAAAAACAGTAATATCATACACTGATGTCAAAATTATTCAACTAAACAATAATCTACATTTATTCCAACTTGGTTCTTCTTTATGTAGTTTTGTCCTTCATTACACTGTACTCACCAAAGTAATTACTGAAATATGTAAACAGCAATGTTAGCTGACAAGAACCTGTACTACTTGGATGAACCAAATTAGGACCAATAATATAACTTTAGTTTGACTACAATATCCAGAACAATCATGTTTATGTGATGAAAAACACAAAGACACAAAGACTGTTCAAAGAAAATCCCTAAATTTGGAGCTATAAATTTCTGCCATTACTTTCTACTTTCTACGCTTACATATTATGTAGTCCTCATGAATCCTGTCCCGCATGTCTTCTTTCAAGTAATGTCACTGTAGTCTCATGAATAACCTCGGTGAGTATCATTATTATTACTGTTAGGAAAGACAGTCACAACTACAATTGTTGTAATAAACTGTAATTAGCCTTTTATTGCAACATCTAACGCCTCGTGCTAAATAAATTTCTTAATTATTTAGGAATTAGCTAACTGTCAGTATATCTTGTTCCTGTACAAGTCACTGGATCTCAAAGTGTTGTGTGGAATTGTTTATGAAGTGAGTGTGGCTCTGCTGCAGAACAGGACCACTGTTTGAAAGACATGCTGAAAGGAAATTTAAAAGCTGTACAGCATTAATCAAAAATCTATTACCCTAATAACTACTACCAGTCGTCTGCATCAGTACCTGAAGATGTCTCTGGGCTGGCGAGTGAAGTTGGTGTGTAACAGGTGGTCCTTTAGGTGCTCCAGAGAGCAGTTGTAGACATAGACTGGACACTTTAACTGGCTGCTATAACTGGTGCTCTGCTGGGAACCATGTCTGTCAAAGCTGAAATCTGCTTTCTGTGGTTCAGAGAACTGGACCTCTTTTTCTCCCACATCTGGAAAAATTTGAAAAGTAGATGTTATTTTCATTTATTTCATTCAAAAATACATGATGTAACAGTAAGAGTTAAGTGTTGCAATATTAGTGTTTTTATACAGGTCCAGGCTGGTTAGAGTGGACATCACGTCCAACCTTGAAGTGGACAATCTACAGCAGCAGAAGACCACGTCAGGACCCAATCCTGTCAGCCAAGAACAGAAATCTGAGGCTGAAGTGACACTTAAAGACTAGTGGGGATGGTGTGTATGAATAAGGTGTATGTTTTCTTGACACACTTTGGTCACTAAATACCAATCAATCATGGTTTGAATGCCACAGCCTACAGCTGTGCACATTCATTCATTAACTCAGCCCGTCTCTCGTACTGACACACGTACTCACACACACACAAACAGTAAGATCGGACACATGTAAACTCAGACTGGGTGAAAACAACAGAATTGTAAATAATGTATGGAGAACCGGAGGAGATGATGGGGCGCATTCAGTTTGGCTCCTTTGGCTGGCAGTCAGAGGAGCAGTAAATTACTGACAGAGCTGGTAAAAACTGTAAAAAAATACTTTTTTACTGTCCAAACATGTATGAAATGACCCAAAATTAACAGATTACTTGATCACAATAACTGAATTATTTAAGCAGCATTTGTATAAGAAAGATTCTGTCCCTAGTCTTTTGATCCATATAAATGGTTGATTCCACTGAATACAGTCTTGAACAGGGCTCTTCAGCCCCTCCGCAGTGGCTCCCTGTACAGTGTTGCGTTCATATTTTTCATGAACGAAGAACTGAACGAATCGTAAATCATATCAGGCCATCATGTGATAAACCAGGAGCAAAAGAAAACGTGTGTGTTTGTGTGTGCTCCCAGACAGCGCACGCACACACAGGTCCCGGGGATCCTCCCCCCGCACCCACCTAACTCACTCGCTCACAGCGACACACGCAATGAGATCAGAGCTCGTTCACTTGAACCAGCCGGTCAGTGACTTTGTTGAAGAACAGTGGAATCAGTAAAAACACAGAGTTTCTCTGGTCTCAGCTGCGTCATGATCAGAGCAGAAGCTGCAGTTGGTTTGTACCGAGCTGGAGTTCCTGTTTCCTCCTCCACTTTGACCAGCTCTCACTTTAACTAATAAACACTCATCACTAGTTATCAGGACCTGATCAGCACATGAAGTAACTTAGTGTGTTTGATTCGCTCCAGAGTTTGAGACTACATTTAAGCATTTTGTGCTCAGTACAACACGAGACGTGACGCTCACAGTCAGGACTCAGTGTTAAAATGAGCGGAGCGACACGCAGACATGATCCGACACCATCGATTCATAACTAAACACATGATTGTAAGTTTGTCACCTAAATCATCCCAATAAAAAAATAGAACAAATGAGCATGAACTAGTTCATTTTTGGAATCGTGAACTTAGTTGAACATTTTTTTTAATTAACTATGAACGTGAACTAGTTCATTTTTATTTGCATCAACTGAACTTTGAACTAGTTCATTTTAAGTGTGAACTGGCACAACACTGAGTATAACTATATATAAAACTTTATAAGCTCTGTTATCAAATATGTTTTGCGGCCCCAGACAAATTTTATTTGGTGGAAGAGGGCAAAATGGCTCTTTTGATAGTAAAGGTTGCTGACCCCTGATCTAGAAGCACACCAGACCGTCTGATGTAGTTTGTCTCCTGATCCAGCAGAGGGCGATCAATGTCAGCTTGAAATATTGCCTGCCCTCTTGACCTGTCAGTAAAGTAAGCCAGTAATGTGTGTTGCCAAGCTATGGAAATGGAGGACTCTAGCAAGCAAAGCCCTCCTGAGTGGACAATCATGACACAAGAGCATCTGAAAAGCCACATGTGGAAGTATATTTTTTTTTTTTTTGCAGAGGACACCCAGCTGTATGGATCAATGAAGCCAGATGAAAAAGTAAGAAACTAATCAGATAGTTACACTTGATAAATGTCTGAGAGACATAAAGGCCTGGATGGCCCATAACGTTTTACTTCTAAAGTCATTGAGCCTAATTGACCAACCATTCTTCTTTCTTCTTAAAACACACTTCTGATATTCACCCATGTTTTCCTATTCGGGATTTGAACAATATCTACACACACTCAAGAGTACTCATACACATACAAGACTGCTTACATGCTTCTGCAAAATAATCTCTTTTCTTTCATCTACAGTTGTATGGTAAGATTTCAATTACCTTAATATTTTATAATTTTTCCCAAAAAAGACAGGTTTCAATGCATATTACTATTTTTGCAAATTTGTATTCATTTATTTTAGTGTGTCAGAGATTTTAAATCATCCGCCATTAAGTTTTACACTAGTTTTGTTGAATGTGTCACATGTTTCTCCAGTTTTTAGTAAAAATGTTCTGTCCAATTGTAGCCTGTTAATTCTGAAAAAGGAGCTAACTTTCTGACTCTGAGATGGGAAGTGCCCAGGAGATCGCACAGGCTGCATTCGTGCACAGTACACTCTGTGTGCACACCGCGCACCGAGCCCTTCTCGAACCTGTCTGAACCTGACCCGAGCCTGAAGCAGTTAAAGTAAGCTGGACTGAGTTTGTGTTACTCTGTCCCTGACAGAAAAGGTTATTTTCCTAGATTAGAGACACAGGCAGTGTAAAAAAAGCATAACAGTCAACATGACTGACCAAAACTGGATATTATAAAAAAAAAAAAAAAAAACACAGTACTATGTTGCCAATGATGCAGTGGTCCAGCTCAGATAACTCTGTGCAGTATACTTATACATAGACTTGGGAACTGGGTTGTTTTTTCTGGAACTATTTTAAAATGGATACAATCGTATTTGGAAGGCAGGGATTATTTTGTCTTCGTTGGAAACCACATGTCGGAACCATGCCCTTGATGTAGTGGTGTCTCTCAAGAGTCAATTCTGGGACTACTTATGTTCTATCTATATATTACTTGGCCCTATAATTCACAACAATAACCTTGCCTACTACAGATGCTGATGACACTCAGATTTACCCAGCTCTCTTATCTAATTATAATGGTCCCATTATTTCACTATGCAATGGACTTTGAACAGGACTTCCTTAACAGACAGTCAGGCAATTGCAACTCAATCACAGCAGTTGTGTGTAAGGGTCACCTAAGTTCGCTCCATTGTACAGAAAAGGTGATGGGGGGGGGGACAAGTAATCTGTTCTATTTGCCTGCACATAATATAGTCTGTATATGGTTTGTCTTTCAGAAGCCTGAATTTATAATGATAAGGGAATGAATCTCAATCTTTATTTTATTGTTTATTCTTTCTACTCACAAGTTATAAATGGGGGGAAGTGTTGTGCCAGCGGGGTTCGCATGCCGATGAGGGACCAGCGAACAGCGAAATTCTGTCAAGCAGCGGATTGGAGGAAATCATTACAAAGGATTATTTCCAAAAAACTGGATTATAACCTTGGTGAAACTTTCAGGGAATACCGTGAGACCAGGGGTCTCATTTATAAAACAGTGCGTGGGATTCATACTAAAAGTGTACATGCGCACAAAAGCCGGAAATGGCGTATGCAAAAGAAAATTCCGATTTATAAAACCGTGCGCACACACACCTGAACGCAATGTTCACTTAATTAATCATAGTCCACCTGGAAACGTTCGTACTTGGATCTGCCTCATACTCCGCCCTCTACACGCCCACTTTCAACCATAAATGGTAGATTCAAAGCACCTAATGAACACTAAATTCTGCTGCTGACCAATGGGTTTCCACAGTGAATCATGACAGAGTCACGGCATCAAGCGATGAGAAGAGGAAGCAAAACTTTCTGACACTGACATCGAGGTGTTTGTTAGTGAGGTGGAGAGCGATTTTATGGGACAGCAGTGATGTCGATAATAAAGAAAATACACTGATACTCTGCCGCTGCTGCGGATAATACAGTGAGTGAGTGAGAGTGAGTACGATAGAAAGAACAATGCCTGAATTTTCAATTGAAGGTTTGTATGGAACAGTTTTGTCGTGCGAGCACAACTAACGCTGTTGGTTTTAATGTCAATGATGAAGTGGATCAATATTCTGGCTTCAGTTCACCACCTCACGTCTGCATCGCCACTTTCCAGTCTCCAAAACTTTCGTACACATGGGTCAGAGTTTGCGTGGAAATGCGCATTTTCCAGTCAAGTTTGTTTTATAAATCCCAACGTTTGCCTGAGAAGTGGTGTACGCATGTTTCAGGCCCCGTTTTGTGCGTACGCAACGGCTATAAATGAGACCCCAGGACTCTTTTTCTGGGTGGTCAGAGGTGGTGAGAATAGTGTGGATATTCTTATTAATTCTGTTTGCGGCAATCTCACAGCGCCAGTTTGAACTTTGTTTTGGGGCATTTTTTCGTTTTGGGACTAAGTCAAACAGACTATTTAATTTGATGATCTGGGGAATTATATGAATGTGGGGTTTAGGGGAAACATATTGTTTGTATGTAAATTGTTTGGGGTTGAGATCTTTTTCTAACCTTCCGGTCTTTGTTTTGGGGTGACATCCAGGTGGGACGAGTGCATAGTATATTTTTTTTTTTTTCATATTTTTGTGGGACAAAGAGTAAGATTTCACATCTTATTTTGTATGATTCGTTTGTTGTAAGAAGAAAAGCTGGCAGCGTGTCAGAACCAACAGTTCTTATATTCTACATAAGGTGAAATGTTACATGTGTATGCAAGAATACAGCCCAAATCAACCCGTTCTTAATTCTCCTCACTGGCTGCCAGAAGTTTTACTGCTAATCTTTAAATCTTTAAGTGGAGCTGCTCCCAAATACATAACAGAAACCTTTGTCCAATATAACCCTGCAAGACCCCTGAGATCAGTTGTGAGTGGTCTGCTAGTGGTACCCTGGGAAAATTCCAAACATGGAGAAGCAGCTTTTGGTCACTATGCAGCACAGTGCTAGAACCATAGGAATATAGGAACCTTAGGAATACTCCATCCATTGCAGATTTTAAACCCAGGTTGAAAACTTTTTTAGTCACAAGTGCCTTTAAGTTATTTTAAAAGGTCATATCCTCATTGTATATTATTCAATTTTATTATCTTACACAGTTGTATTTAATTTGTATTATTTTATTTGATACTATTTTTGAACCTCTTATTGTTTTTCTTTCTTTTGTGTGCGTGTTTGTCAGCCAAAATGCTCTTGGACTTCTTCACCTCGAAAGACCAAAAAATAAGGCTAGTTCCCTCCGTCAATACAGCCCCCTGGTTAAACAACAACTTTTGCTCTTTAGAGAGATTGTGGAAATGATCAAAGCTCCATGTGCATCGTGTATATTATAAAGACCTCACAACTGAGTTTAACAACATGGTCAAGAATGCGAGAGCTTCTTATTTTGTCAATGTAATTGCCCCAAAAGTCCTCTTTGATACCATAAATAACATTTTTACTCCTGCATCTCCTGACATACCAGTTTTTTCCACAAATGACTGCAACAACTTTATCTCTTTCTTTATGGATAAGATTAGAGATGTCAGGGCCAGTATCATCCCTTCTGTTGTTCCTTTCTCTACTCATTCAACTTACCGTCCTCTATTATTAAGGACTTCTGGGGTCTGTTGGTCCATGCCTGGACATTATAAATGGCTCCTTAAAAACATTTGGGTCACAGATCATTTTTAGCTTTAGTCTTTTGTGGACTCAAACACTTCACCCACCAATCCATCGGCATAGTGGTGAGTAGATAATGAGTGCATTTTTCGGTGAACTATCCCTTAAAATCTTGGATCAGGGCCTACTGGTAGTCCCTCACACTTATCTGGCAACAAAAGGTGATCGTACTTTTGAGATGGTAGCTACGACTTTGTGGAACCCTCTTCCTATGGACATACGTTTTGAGTCTCTGTTGACATCTTTAAAAAGCAGTTAAAGACTCATTTTTAAAACTTGCCTTTTGTCAACTTGTTATATAGTGCTTGTGATTTAGTTTTGTTTTGGCTCTATATATATTTTCAACAACTCTTTTTTTTCTTTTGTGAAGCACTCTGACTGATCTGTGAAAGGTGCTATATTAAATAAACTTTACTTAACTTACTTCTTTTAATTTTGTCTCCGTCTCTGTGTTGTTTTCAGTGTCGATGTACAGCACCTTAAATCCTCCTCTGTGTACGAAGCATTCTATATAAATCAAATTGCATTGCCTTGCCTGAACCATCCCTTGGGTCTGCTGTTATAGACAGACAGCTGGTTGAACTCCCATCATACGCCAAGCACCTCTTTCTCTCTTTATCTCTGATCCCCAGTATATTTGTATCACATTACAACATATAACTTTGTTTTATCTCTCTCACCTTGTCTCTCTGTCTGTCTCTAATCGTTTTCATTTTAACAACCAGTCTGGCAGAGCTAAATATAACATATAATATAACTCTATACATGAATGTCTGTACATCCAGGAAGAAAGAGATCCGTCCTCTGCTGTACTTCTTGATGTTGCTTCAATTTTGTCAATTTTTGGAAGAATTTATAGATCCAAGAACCCTTTAATATTGATATTGGCCTATGTAAATTTAGATTTTGGACTGTATTATGCCAAGGTGGTTTGAATAGAATCCCAGACAAGAGCATTAGACTGACCTGAGTTTGGGGTCCCATTCTCTATCTCTGTTACCCTATGGTCCCAGCTGTCTTGGTCCAGCATCAGTGAGTCAGTAGGCCATGTCTGGCCTTCGGACTGAGGTGAGAGCACAGGGGATCTGGCGGAAAAATGTCCACTGGCCAAACTGAGGCCGCACTCAGACCTCTCCAGCCCACTGATGGAACCAGATAGAGTGTCAACCTGAGATTTGTTGCTGGGAGTCATCAAAGTGTCATCATCCTGCATGCTGATGTTACTCTGAGGCTCTGTCTCTAGCCCTGTAGCCATCAACATCAGAACATCTGCAAAATAATTAACATCAACATTAAACGTTTTTGTATTATTAGAATGTGGATCAAACGGAAGTCAAGAAGTACCTGTGAAAGAAACAGGGAGGAAAGTGAGGAGGATCTGCTGAGGGCTGATATACTTGGCGTAGCACCTCCACTGTGGCACAGAGCAGCTGCTATCCAACAGCAAGGGTTCATCATCCACAAGGTCTGCATTACTAAAACTCTGCCAAAGGAAGATGGGAAACATTTATTAATAGAATGAATAGAATAGCACATAAAAATGTAACACACAATGTATAGAAAAAAAAAATCGTATTTTTTATATATATATATATATATATATATATATATATATATATATAAAAATCGTATTTTTTATATATATATATATATATATATATATATATATATATATATATATATATATATATATATATATATCGCAGTCTTTATTTTTGATTTCCCTGTGTTTTCTAAACACAATTTCACCAATTATATGCGTTACATTTTCCCAGATATACGAATATAATTCATAATCATTTGAGAAAATAAAGAGAAAAAAGGCAAGAGTGGGAAAAAATATATAAGGATTAGGAAGAAAAAAAGCACACGACAACCAAGATGAGGGAGATTGTGGAATGAGTGCGAGTATAAAGTTGGTGGTTGTGATGTGTCAAGACCTCTCTGAATGGGACCACACATTCCTTTGTTCTAAAGTCAAAGGAGGGCCATTAAAAGTAAACCACATTCAGACCTGGTACGAACATCCATCCTGATCCAAAGATAAGATAAGATAATCCTTTATTCGTCCCATCCAGGGGAAATTTGCAACATCACATCAGCAAGAGGGCAGTCATAAATAGACATCAGTAAAGTGAAAACAAGTGGTATGCAATACTTGTAAATGTGGGAGATATAAAAAAAATATAAATAAAAATGGAATAAAAACTAATATATACAATTGTAAACAGAATATGTACCGTGTGAACATATTTACAATGAAATGGATTGTACATTAGCCAGAGTTTCACAGACAGAAATGTATATTGCACAGTGTTATGGCTGAAGCCGTCTCTTGTCTGTTTCTCATTATTCATTGGAGTCCCCAGATGCTCCTCCTTCTTCCTGGCCGGTGGTGGAGGCAAAGACGGAGATCCTGATTGGAGCGGCATCTTCCCTAAGCATCCAATCAGTATGAAGCACTTTGGGCTGACAGTATAAATTATGCCCAGCTGTGTCAGTCGTGCAGCTGTATGTCCTGTGGGAACAGCTCGCCAAACTAGCTCTTGCATCACATTTGTATTAAGAGATATATTCTTGCTGCAGTGGCCATCGGAAGTTTGGCCTATTTTGTTACAGTTCAAAATTCACGGGAAAGGGAAGCTGTAGCTGCGCTTCCTGTGGAGGACAGTGTTAATTATCACTCTGTTAAATCTTACGAGCATACAAATTAGTTCCTGAGGCTTACCGACAAAAATTCCGTAACCATAACAAAATCGGAATCAGACTTATATCTATATATATCTATATATATATCTATAGATATAGATATATATAGATAGATATAGATATATATCTATAGATATATATCTATATATATATATATATCTATATCTATATATCTATATCTATATATATATATATATAGATATATATATCTATAGATATAGATATATATATATATAGATATATATCTATAGATATATAGATATAGATATATATATAGATCACACCCTAGTTATATATAGTTTTTCTTTTTGTTCTTTTTTTCCCCTTGTTCTATGCGAGTATACCTAAAATAGGCATCATCTGAAGATCTGTATATAAAGTGTAGATTGTCTGAAAGACATCTGTAAAGGTCTGATTGATGCCAACTATCAATAAAAAAGAAAAAGAAAAAAGATATAAATCATTATGAGGTGATCAGTGTTGATATTGTGGCAGTGTCCACAAACAAATCAACGTATGGTCACTGATAAGCATAAAAATATGATTGATTCATTGTGAAGCTAAGTAGGCGGTCTTTCACACTCGTCCCAGACCACTCTGATGTGGTCTGAGTGATTGTTTTTCAGGACACATTGAAGAGGTTTAGTTTCCCAGGGTCCTTCACCTTTTCACTCCTGAGTGAGAAGTCTGCCCCTGGATTCAACTTCCAGAAACTTTCCAGAGCTCATATCTGAAAACAGCTTCCGTCTTCCAAGGGGAGAAGACAACTTTGCTCTCTGGAACTTCTGACCTCCACACATGCCTGCCTAGATCACTACACTACACTACCAGTACATCTCTTCCTCAAAGGCAGTGATGCAAGTGCCTGCCTAAGGATCACCCAAACAAGTGGGATTTAATACCAGCAGCCACGACACAGACTCTAACCAGCTGATGTTTTATGCAAGAGGAGCAACAAAGCAGAGTAAATGTCCATAACTAACTATGTGGCTCAGAGGGTAGAGTAGATTGTCCTCGGACAAGACACTGAACCCCTCTAACTGCTCCTGATGGTTGTGTTGACCATGTGTGATGTTGTGTCTGACTCTCTAATTCTCCTTTTACATTTCCACAAAACTGCAGATCTATAATACTTCACAGTTAACAGTGCACTTCCTTGGGTAGTCAACATACACATGTACGTAAAGTGTTAAGTATATATATATATTATTATTATTATTATTAATAATAATGTTTTTATGGGATTACCTGTAAAGTGCTGGTAGATCCCATCACCTCTTTGCTGCTGCCAGTGGTGTGAAATGATGTCATAGTGTCCTGTCTGTCTGGAGTCTTTACACACTCCCCTGACACGATGCAAAACATAATAAGGCAGAAATTGTGAAGGACTAGACGATACACAGTAACTCATCAGGGGGCCTCTCTATGTATATGACAATCCTGGACACCACAACCTACAGCAAATGTCATCACCTCAAAGCTTGTCAGGTCTATAATGAGGAAGTAAACCTTTTACAAAGTCACACTAGGAACAGTTGCAATGAGATGCAGACACACTGACCTTTGATAATAGGAAAGGAAAATGGAGCGGATTGGCCGTTTCGTTCTCGCTCTAAGATGTGGTGCATGAAGGCGACATGATCACTGTCAGCCAACAGGATCTCTCTGTCATTGAGCTCATGCTCCAGCCTGCTGTGGAAGAGGCTGAGCAGGAGCTCGTTTGGCAGACAGGGGGAGCTGTGATTCTGCTTTGTGTTCTCCATCACTGAGGACAAAAAGGTGAACACACATGACAAGGAGCATTTTTTGTTAAAAGGAAATATTTTCTGCCTGGTATTATTTGACTTTCAAAAATGTTATTTAAGTTTGTTTATTTAATTATAAAGAGCTATTTTAAAAGGATTTATTATAAGAGGGATTTTTATGATTTACATTTTTGAAGTAGAGTTTAGTACCTGTACTGAATGTGTGGAAGAGGAGTTCAACCTGCTGGCATTTTGGAAGCAGCTGAATAAGGTCAAACTGAAAAGGAATCATGTGAACATTGTCCTCAGAGGCCACAGCTCCTCCTGCATACACAGAAAAAACACACTTTGTTAAGCTACTGTGAATGAAACCCAACACTTCATGTTAATATATTACATTACACGCCTGGACTACAAACAGTCTTCCATAGGTAAATCTGATGGGATGGAACAAATGTGTGTATATACAGACAACTGTAATGAAACCTAACAAATTGACAATATTGGTTATGTTTACTGGTTATGTTTTTTGGTCATTTTTAGTCATATTTATATATAAGTTAAATGCTTCGTATATGCAGTGATGTGTAAATAAATGCACATCAGTTAATAATAATAATAATAATAATAATAATAAACTTGTATTACTACTCATACTCAACAACTCTCATAATGGCAACAATGAAAACATTTACTTCAGATATAGCAAGCACATTTTGCTAATGACTTTCACACTTAGCAAACTCAAATTTGAAGTATTCATATAGAGTGGTAATGCTGCTTTTACTTGACTGAAGCATCTGTATGTTTCTACACAACCCCCTGGACAAAATTTATGAATATTCAGTATCTGCAGTGTCAGTCTCAAACTATATATAAAGATGGACAACATGACTGCTTCCCAAATGTGAAGCCGAAGCGCCTTGATTGCCAGCTAGTGGCTGCCTGCAGCATACATTATAAACCCTGCCTCCTCCAATTTAGCAGATGTGAAAACGGCCAAACTAAAAGACAAAATTCTGGTCAAATAGTAGTTATTATAACATTGATGTATGTATAAGTTTTAAGTTTTAATTACTTATTTGACATTATAAAAATGTGTTGAAATGTCATGACCGCTCGGACGGACTCGCGAATGGTTGAGCGTGTGTATCGGTGAGACCTCATAGCTCTACCTCCCAAGGATATTAACTTCGCTTCATTTGTAGATAGTGGGAGGAAGTGGAGATGTGTTGTCCATATTTATATACAGTGTTTGGTCAGTGTTGTATCACCTCTCACATCCTTGAGTCCAACTGGTAGTGAGCAGATCTGGTCCTTATTCTGACACAATAGTCTCAAATACTCAAAGGTCATCATGGTGGATATACAAGTCAGATCCCTTGGGAAAATCTAAAATAACACAGTAGGTCATCATGAAATAAACATGCAAATAATCTTACATACAGAGCAGTAAACTGGGATCTTTGTATGTTAAAAGATTTACACTATAGCCCAAAAAAAACTCTTGAACAATCTGCAGTAGAATCTAGTTATACACACTGCTTGAGGGATCTCCTGGTAACTGAGGCCCTGGAAGTGGCGATGCTGGTCCATGCAGTTCATCACCGCGCCACTCTGAGGTTCTACCCAGCACTCTGTCACCAGGCTCAGTTCTGTGTCCATGTCTACAGCCTCCACCTCTGTGTCATTATCATCATCGGTGGAGAAGCTACAGTCCCATGAAAGACAAAAGGTAAAGTTAACAAATTTTACCATACAGTTCAACTAAACTTGCAAATGTCTTGCAATGACATGTGTTTCTAGGGTATTAGTTATGGTTAAGCTTCACAAGGAGCTCAGTCACAATATAAAGTCAGTGTATAGTTGGTGTCAGCATTCATGAGGGTGATTCTGTTTGAATGACAAGCTAAGCAGACCTTTCATTTGCGTTACAACATTTTTTGTGGGGGCAGCCAATCATTTAACCCCATTGCCTCAGTTGGTGTGCTCTCTGGGTTTCTGCCTCTTCTTTGAGGACTGCTAATCAGTACACGTTAATTAGAATCTTTTGTTGGAAATAAAATCTGCTGATTAATAGTGGTGGGACTAAAGCACCACAAAGCAGATGTGAATCAAAGCCAACATGTTTGATATGTTTGCATTGGACTTCTGGGGTTTCATACTACTGGACTACTTGGATTTAGGCTCAGTATATTATATATATTATATAGGCCTTGCACTCGTTCACACCATTACCGTAACCTTTCCTCTCTTATCTATCCCATCCGTTCCACACATACCCAACACCTTGTCACAGGGGGCCTCTGGGGCCACTGCCAGTCAGCTAACTGCAAGACAGACTTCACCTCTGGCTTTGCTACCCAGCAATCGCTTGACTTCCTTGCTCTCACTGAGACTTGGATCACACCGGCCAACACATCCACCCCAGCTGCTCTCTGCTCTGCCTTCTCTTTCACCCACACACCCAGACAATCTAAACACCCTGACGGCCTGCTCACTTATCAGTCTCTTCTCTCCTCTTTCTCTGCCTCTATTTCTGCTGCCAAAAGCTCTTTTTGCCAAACTAGAATTCAATCTTTTCAAACCCCAAAAAACTCTTCTCCATCTTTCCAACCTCCTTGACCCCCCCAGTCCCCCTCCTCCTTCCACCCTTCTACCAAGCCACTTTGTCAACTACTTTACAAAAAGATAGATGACATACGCTCCTCATTTTCAAATCCACCTTCTAAAACTACATTTCCATCTACTTCATCCCCTTCACTTTCCTCTTTCACCCCCCTGTCTCCAAATCAAGTTCTTACCTTGGTAACCTCCGCCCGCCCAACCACCTGCCCCCATCCCATCTCACATTCTCCAGTCTATTGCTCCTGACCTTCTTCCTTTTCTCACCCATCTTATCAACACTTCCCTGTCAACTGGCTGTTTCCCTAACTCTCTGAAGGAGGCAAGAGTAAACCCTCTCCTGAAGAAACCCACCCTCAACCTGTCTGAAGTAAATAACTACAGACCTGTGTCTCTTCTTCCCTTTCTTTCCAAAACTCTCAAGCGAGCCATCTTTAATCAACTCCTCTATCTCCACCATAACAACCCTCTTGACCCTCACCAGTCTGGTTTTTACATTACATTTCATTTAGCTGGCCGTTTTATCCAAAGCGACTTACAATAAGTGCATTCAACCATGAGGGTACAAACCCAGAACAACAAGAAAGTACAATATCTTCAAGAAAGCCAAACTACAAAGTGCTATAAGTAACTGCCATTTAAGTGCTACTAAATTGTTCGTTTAAACTTTTATCCAAGTTATAGTCGGAAGAGGTGTGTTTTTAGTTTGTGGCGGAAGATGTATAGACTTTCTGCTGTCCTGATGTCATTGGGGAGCTCATTCCACCAGTCAGTCAGACAGGCAGAGATTTGTGCTGCTACCTGTGTTTCAGATTGGGGAAAAGAGAGGATTAGTTGGGTGTCATCAGCAAAGCTATGGTAGGAAAAGCCACGTGAGTGAATGACAGAGCCGAGAGAGTTGGTGTACAGAGAGAAGAGGAGGGGACCCAGGACGGAACCTTGAGGCAGGCCACTCAACTGAGACTGCCCTCCTTGCTGTCTCTGATCAACTTCACACGGCTAGAGCAGCCTCTCTCTCCTCTGTCCTTATCCTTCAAGACCTTTCTGCTGCATTTGACCCAGTGAACCACCAGATTCTTATTTCCTCCCTTCAGGACCTGGGTGTCTCAGGCTCTGCTCTCTCCCTGCTCTCATCCTACCTCAACGGCCGCACTTACCGGGTAACTTGGAGAGGATCTGTGTCTGAACCTTGTCCTCTCACTACCGGGGTCCCTCAAGGTTCCGTCCTGGGTCCCCTCCTCTTCTCTCTGTAAACCAACTCTCTCGGCTCTGTCATTCACTCACATGGCTTATGCTGATGACACCCAACTAATCCTCTCTTTTCACCAATCTGAAACACAGGTAGCAGCACGAATCACTGCCTGTCTGACTGACATCTCTCAGTGGATGTCCGCACACCACCTGAAAATGAACCTTGATAAGACTGAAATACTTTTCCTTCCAGGGAAAGTCTCTCCCACCCACGACCTGACTATTACTTTTGACAACTCCATCTTAGCCCCAACCCAGACTGCTAGGAACCTGGGTGTGACACAGGTTCTGGTCCAGGCTCTGGTCATTTCACGCCTAGACTATGGCAACTCCCTCCTGGCATATCTACCTGCTAGTGCCACCCGACCTCTAAAGCTCATCCAGAATGCAGCAGCTCGACTGGTTTTTAACCTACCGAAATTCACTCACACTACTCCGCTCCTCCGCTCCCTTCACTGGTTACCAGTGGCTGCCCGCACCCGTTTCAAAACATTGGTACTTGCGTATCGCGCTGCGAACAGATCGGGTCCAGTCTACATCCAGGACATGGTCAAACCTTACACCCCAGGCCGTTCACTCCACTCTGCATCTGCCAATCGGCTTGTCGCTCCCTCACTGCAAGCTAAACACTCAACAAAATCAAGACTGTTTGCTGTCCTGGCTCCTAAATGGTGGAACGAGCTCCCCAACAACATCAGGACAACAGAAAGTCTACACATCTTCCGCCGCAAACTAAAAACACATCTCTTCCGACGATACCTTGAATAAAAAAAAAAAGTAGAGATTTCGTAGCACTTATATGGCACTTACCTATAGCACTTTGTAGTTTGGCTTTCTTGAAGAAAATTGTAATTTCTGGATTCTTGTTGTTCTGGGTTTGTACCCTCATGGTTGAATGCACTTATTGTAGGTCGCTTTGGATAAAAGCGTCAGCTAAATGAAATGTAATTGTAATATGTAAATCAGAACTTTAACAGGGTAGTTAAGATGGGGGGGATGTCATATTCCAATATTGCTAGATTATTACTTATATGCTTGCATGTGTGAATGGCAAAAGCACTATATAAATACAGACCATTTACCATATACAATTGTACACCTCTCATCCAAGAGTCTTGTTCAGTTCTAATTGATCATTGGAAGGGTGAGGTGCTTAACCTCTGTGGGTCTTTAACTATGTTGGGAGTTGTTGTTGTTAAACATGTTACAGCATGTTAAACATGCAGGTCATTGACACCCATTGACCCCAGCCAAGTTCTAGGTTGTCAAGGTGTCAATGGCTGTATATAGCTGAAAGTTGCAGACCCTGCTATTGTGCTATCATTAAGCCCAATTCATGCTTCTGCGTCAAAGCTACGCCTTAGGTACGCATGTAGCCTACACACAGGGCCGAGCTGCGCATAGGTGAATGTGAGTCATGCAGCATTTACACCGCCGAAGCTCTAGTAGCGGTAGAGTTTCTATGCTGGTGTTGAGTGTCTTCCGGTTTCTTATCCGTGTATTTACAAATTCCCTGGCATCTCTATTTACTTCAGAACAATGGTGAAAGTTACTAAGCGGATTGTGTCGGAGTTGGAGCTGATAAATGTTGAAGCACAATTAATTTTCTCAAAGAACTGCAATGAAGAAAAGAAAGATGCCGTCCGTGTTTAATTCAAAAATGGTGCAGAGTCTGCCGGAAATGCGAAGCTACCAAGCAGACCAATCACAGTTCTTGCGATCTGCGTCACCTCGAGGCGTAGTGCAATTTTTGGGGAGGTGCACGTCAGGGTACGATGTAGGGCTCTGCATAGGGTACATGTCTACGAATAGGCTATGACATAGCTTCGACGCAGAAGCATGAATTGGCCTTTAGGGTTACATGAGTTGGGGTGAGGATGAGTGTTGAGCTGTCTGGAGAGAGAACTTAGGGCAACATTATAGGTGGCTGAGGGACAACCCATTGACCTGTTTATTTATCCCAGGGAATCCATTTAAATGTGTTAATTTTTCTATTAATTAAATATGTATTTATTATCAATAACATTTCATAGCAGTTTTGTGTGTTGTGCAACAATAATTTCCCTGCAAGGATAAGTTATGATTTTCTGGTTCTGATTAAGGATAAAAGTCCAAAAAATAACAGCCGCTCTTAAACATAAAATTGACAAATACAATGTCCAATTCAATCCACATATCAGGCAGATAAATGCATACGGACACAGTTCATAATGACCAGTTTTTAAAATTAAGGTGTTTTATACAAATAATCACTCCCAGTCTTACCTGTCCTTTGTTGAAGCAGAGTGGGGTGGAAACAGGATGTACTGAACAATACAAGAGTGACTCTCTTTGTTCGTGTCTCCTGACATCCCCTGAAGATTGAAATTTAATTTATTAGAGACTAATTACAAGTAATACCACCTAGAGAAGAACATACATATGAGAATGCTGAATATAAAACCATCCAAATGAAGCAGATGCAAAATTTCAACATTTAGTATCCTAAAAGAGATTTTATTTGCTGATGTTCTCTACCTTCATTGGCAGCTCGATCACCATGTTTACGATGCCCTCTCCACTGGCAGCAAAGTGGAAGCCTTCCGATATACGGATGCTACACAGAGATTAGGAGAGTTTTTTAGGCAAAAAATTATACAAAGCTGCTTAGCTCACATAAAACCAACACAGCTGTATTTATTTTGGCTTTTATGTGCCAAACAATATTAAAACTGCATTAATCTAATGACATAAGAAACATCAGTTTTTACTCTATTAACTGTTTCATTGTTTATTTAAGTCTGCAACATTGTATCATTGAAAATACAGAAAACATTAATAGCCT
Source organism: Hippoglossus hippoglossus (assembly GCF_009819705.1). Classification (NCBI taxonomy): domain Eukaryota; kingdom Metazoa; phylum Chordata; class Actinopteri; order Pleuronectiformes; family Pleuronectidae; genus Hippoglossus; species Hippoglossus hippoglossus. The sequence continues at coordinate 257,389 of NC_047154.1, read as the reverse complement.
GTGTATATCTTTTTACTATAAAATCCAGAATCTTTGTCTGTCTGTCCATCTGCTATCTCAAAAACAGTTCAAAACGTATCTTGAAATTGGCAGGTGTTGCTTGGGGCTTGAGGAAGTGCAGTCAGTGGCAAATTTAGTACAATTTGGACAGATGACATTTCAATATCAATTAATTTTGAATAAGCCAGTGAACAGTGCTCTACAGCAGCGGGGGCTAGTACTAAGCAACATAAGTAATGTCATTGATAGTGACAGCAGTGCGTCACAAAGATGACTGTGCCTGCTCCAAAACATCCATGGGTACATGAATAGACCATCTAAAGTATGGAAGTATTTTAGACTGAGACTCAGCAATGTGGTTCTGTGTCACCTCTGCACATAGGAATTTTGTTTTCACAGCTGCTCTGTACAAGCACTTACAGTGAAAGCACCAGGTTTTTTGTCAAAACAGGCAGGAAGACAGCACAGCACCATAAATCCTGTTTATTTTATGTGTATTGTGTTTATTTGTTTAAATTTTCAAAATTTTTGTTCATCCCCAGTAATTATATACTGCTGCTGTTATTTAAAAAGACTCACCCATGAACAGTTACAATATGTTGAAGTATTTTATAACAAGGAAACAGCTCAAACTGTTGTCACGGTCTGTAACTCATTTTAGTGTCTCAAGTTTCTCAAGAAAGCTGCTACCAGCAACGCCAGACTGAGCAAACGGCCCACTCCAAACATGTTTAAAACAGGCACTGCAATACTAATCTTAAATGTCATACTGTACACTGCTTTCAGACACTAGTCAACTAAAATAAACCCTTGCTCTACCCTAAGAGGTACACTCAACATCCCTGTTAGAGGTATATACATAATATTATACAGTTAACAATTACATTTTTGTGTATATTGATTGTTTTAGCCACAGCAAGAGATCCTCTGCAGGATCACTGTGAGCATGTGTGTGTGTTCATTTCTATCATGCGACTAACACAAAAAGAAAAAAAGAAAAATAACTCAGCGATGAAGATGTCAAGAAAGCTTCTGGTGACGAGGGCCGACACTGCTGTCAATGTGCTGTAAACAAAAACATGCGGTCTACCACAGCGGTTGTAATACAATACATCCTGAATCTGCCTGCTGCGCCATCCCTCACCTGAACACTCTGGAGATATATGTGTAGTTGTGAATGCATCTGAGAGGAGAATCTCCTGCTGCATTGTTTGTGTGAAAGGCAACCTCTGGAGAAAGTTCGGACCCAATTCTGTGGACATCCCCCGGAGTTCATGGACACAACAAAATTAACACTTCATAAGAAAAATAAAGTGCTTGAACTCACTCAGAGAGCATCGACAGGATGTGAGCAACAGCTTGCATTGCCACAGCCGATCCTTGGCTGCTCTGCACGGCCCACACCCAGCGCTGGTGCAAGAAGTAACGGGACAGAGAGGCCAGGGTAGAGGAGGCTGTTCGGTTGGCTGCCATGCTTAGTGGCACAGCACTGCTGGAAGGCTGGAAGTTCTCCATGTTTAAAATGAAGGGGGTCTTAAAGTCTACCGGCAGCTTCTCATACCTGCAAAGCATAAACAATTTAAGCCTCCCTCATGCAGAGAATACATTGTCATGGCTTTTTGTCTTTTTAAACATCACAGCTGTACTCATTTGAACTTGCAGCCATTCGTAACTAATATTTTTAATTCAGGAATTCTAACAATAAATCAGTTGAAAAAGAGAGAAAGAGAGAGAAATGGAAGAGCACAAACTCTCTGACTGACAATATGTTTAATGTCTTGTACAGGACCTTTATTTGTTCATATTTTATGTGTATGTGTATTATGAATTTCAACCACAGTCACTAACCTTATGAGAAGCTTCTCCAGGGGCTTGTTCAAGACTACCACACAGGGTCTGTCTGACAGCGCAGGTTTGGGAGCAGGGATGGAAGATTTAGATGGAGATTGATTCCTTTTGGTCTTGGGGGTGGCCTCTTTGTTTTGAACACGGTGAGGAAAGCGAAGTTTGAGGATCTGTTCTCGAAGCTCATCGGCAATCTAATGACAGACACAAACAGTGGCGTACCAGTCTTTGAATTATAAATGGAAACTCATTTTAAAAAGCATTTACATTAAATGCACCTGATGTTGAGTGTAAAGGTTCACACTTAAAAAATGTACTCAAGGTGCACTTACTAACTCTTCAACGAGCTTTCATTCTTATTTCATTTCCAACTCACAACATGCGTGTCTGCTGCTGTATTTTCTACACTTATATTTAAAACACTATTGACATATGTCTGGTAAATGTTACATTATTAAGCCTGAGAAGCACACGGGTAGATTGCAACCCACAATACAGTAACTACATGTTGTCACATCCTATTAACATCCCACAGTATAATGGAATCCATCACCACCATTAAACTACAACACTGTGTAGTACAAAGTCACTGAAAATCTAAAGCAAATCCTGAACTTTACCATGTTCAAAGAGGCAGGTTCTGCTGCAGAGAAATGTGTCTGTACAAGTTTTCTTGACACTTTATTCACTGGAGGTACCTTGTTTCGGACATGGGCAGGTGTACCAATTGGAAAGCCCAGACGAAGCACCATGCAAGGTGTCTTAGAGATCAGCCGGACCAGGTAGAAAGACGTGGGAGGATGGTCAGATGAACTGTGGAGACAATTCATTAAATGTTACTTTGTTTCCAGGAAATAAATGATTTTGATTGAATTTCTTATTTCAAAGAACAAAAATGATGGTCTTAGGCTTGTGATCCGTTAAACAAGTTATCTACTTAATATCTTGACCTTAGCCTTACTGTGGACTATGGACGTCATACAAGAACATGCTCGTATTCTCATCCTAAATTTCTCCTACATTTGTTTGTTTGGTAAGTTTGTACAAACATGTCAGATTCAACAAACACTTCCATCTACAGAGAAGTGTGTAAATGGCAAGCGTTAACATGATGAAAGCCACCTGTGCGATTATTATTATTGATTTTATAATATGAATACTTGTTGCTGCCATCATGAATAACATCTTTACATCCATAAATATCACTCACTTATTGTTTTCATTATAACAACTAGTCTGTCAGAGCTATACAAATAAAATGTAATTGAATTAGGGTGACGCCCCCTCCAATATCCTGAGAAAAAAATCCTATTTAAACATGTTCAACATTGAATTAGATAATAGTTTACTCATACAATGAACCTAGTAGACCGTAAGCACCTGTGAGCATTCAATAGAAATCGTTTTGAAATTGTATTTGGTTAATTTCTGTCTAAATACATATGCTTAGAGGAGCACTATGATAAAACACACTCTGATCCAAAGAGACATGATCAGATAGCAATTCCATCTGATATCCCACCCATTGAGCAGCTAGAACACCAAATGGATGTGAGCCCTCCGAAATGGAAAAAAGTGGAGAACAAAGTGAGAGTGCAAGAGCGTCATCAGCCCCAGGACCAAACGGTGTCCCTTACAGGGTATACAAGAATGATCCTGATGTTCTACGCTTCTTGAATGAGGATCAATCCATTAAAATCAAGAAGCATTTCAATAATGAAAGGTAAGAGATGAGACCATAGGTTCTACATTGATTTAGAATCCATTCAAATGGTGTCCGAGAAACCTGTTAGAAGCCTTGGACGATTCTATGACGCAAGCCTCAAAGACTGCAAGCAGGTCCAGCAATTGAAGCAGGATGTCAGCAGCGGCCTTAAGAACATCGACCAGTCCATGCTTCTTGGCAAGCTAAAGCTCTGGGGTCTCATTTATAGCCGTTGCGTATGCACAAAACGTGCGTACACCACTTCTCACGCAAATGTTGGGATTTATAAACACAAACTTGACGGGAACATTTGCATATTTCCACGCAAACTCTGACCCATGCGTACAAACGTTTTGGAGACGGGAAAGTGGCGACGCAGATGTGAGGTGGTGAACTGAAGCCAGATTATTGATCCACTTCATCATTTACATTAAAACCAACAGCTTTAGTTGTGCTCGCGCGACTGATCTGTCCTACACGGACCTTTTAATTAAAAAATATATATATATATATAAAACAATTTACAGCAAATTACGTTCAGATTCCATTACACAGCGGAGTTACAGAGCCGAGTCATTAATAGGTTTTAATATCTTCTAACTGTGCGTGTATCATCAAATCACTGCAGTGAACGTGACTGTGCCACAGGCGCTCAGAGCGACCTGGAGATCACTTACACGAAATGAAGAAACTTTCCAAATAATATCCCAGAGTGGAGGTTAGGATCCACTGATGTGAGGTAATCGGTCCGATGCTCTAAATAAATAAATAAATACTGCCGTGACACTGGTGCGTGATTCTGCGTGTTGGATGCACGCGAATGGAAGGATGAGAAGGAAACGCGGGTTCAGCGATGTCTGATCAGCTGATATAGATTCTATGGATCTGTGATCTCTGAGCTGAACTGAGTCCAGTATCACACAGATCGACCAACAGAACCGAACCATCCCAGTACAAACACGAGCATAAAATGATAATTCTGTTAAATCTATAGATTGGGGACATCACAGCAGTCTCTTAATTTAATAATCCTGCCGTTTTGGATGATTAAAATACGAACAGACAATACAACAAGTTCCCTCATATTCTGAGAGTGTGTTTTTTAATGCCCCCACCTTTGAATTGGATCTTTTTTTTATTTCAGGCTCCGTTCTTTCTATCGTCTTCACTCTCACATTGTATTATCCACAGCAGCAGCAGAGTATCAGTGTATTTTCTTTATTAGTGACATCACTGCTGTCCCATAAAATCGCTATTCACCTCCACCTCACTAACAAACACCTTGATGTCAGTGTCAGAAAGTTTCGCTTCCTCTTCTCATCGCTTGATGCAGGACTTATGGTGGAAACCCATTGGTCAGCAGCATAATTTAATATTCATGACGTGCTTTACATTGACCATTTATGGTTGAAAGTGGGCGTGTAGAGGGCGGATTTGAAGGCAGATCCACGTACAAACGTTTCCAGGTGGACTGTGATTTATAAAGTGAACATTGCGTTCAGGTGTGCGTACGTACACTTTTAGTATGAATCCCACGCACTGTTTTATAAATGCGACCCCAGGTGTCTACAGTTTGGCCTGTTGCCCCGACTGATGTGGCCACTTACAGTAGTAAGTCTTGAAAACATGGAGAGAACGATCAACTCCTATGTGAGAAAGTGGTTAGGAGTCCAATATGTCTAAGCAACATCGGCCTGTATAGACATGACATCCTGGAGATGCCTATCTCAAGTCTTGTAGAGGAATGCACCAAGACAAGGCTGTACATGACCCTCTCAGAGTCCCGAGACAAATCTATATGGGCTGTTGAACCATCACTGACAACAGGATGAAAATGTACACCAAAAGAAGCAACTCCAGCATGCTGTCATTATGGGCCACGTTCAGCAGAAAAGAGCAGGTTTGGGCCTAGAGACCCCTGAGGATCAAGGCAACTTCTGCAGAGCAGCGAAAATTGGTAGTCCTGGAAATCTGGCATCAGGAATAGGCAGCTGCAAAAGCTGTCACTCAATCAAGACAGGGGAAGTGGATGAAATGGGAGAGCATAGAGAAAAAGAAGATCAGCTGGAGGGGCCTGTGAGGAATGGAAGCAAGCAGGATAAGCTTCCTGCTAAGGGCAACCTATGACATCCTTCTCTCACCCAAAAACTAAGAAGATCCATTCTACCCACTATGCTCAACTCCAGCTACATCAATTATCCGTGGGGGGGAATAGGGATAGAAAGGGCCTCCTCCACTGACCAGGAGTGGTCAGTTGGAGAAAGCCCGAGACTGGGAAATGGTGGTGGACGTGGGCCAATGGCTTACAGTCCCATCACATATTGTCACTACAACCCTGAGAGCAGACCTGGTAATCTGGTCTAGCACCCTGCACGTTGTTTACTTCGTAGAATTGACAGTACCCTTGGAGGATGCTGGTGGTTGGAAAAGCAATAGCAGTGTTGTACCAGTTCACACTTAAAAATAACTAGTTTAAGGTTCAGTTCATACAGATGGAAATGAACTAGTTCACGTTCACTGTAAACTTTTTTACATTTTGAACTAAGTTCACAGTTCCAAAAATGAACTAGTTCATGTTGATTTGTTCAGTTTTTTTTGGGATGTTATGATTAAAAGACAAACTTGCGATAATTTATTTATATATTAATCGATGGTGTTGGATCATGAATCCGGATCGTCTGGTCACTTTAACACAGAGTCCTGACTGTGTGCGTCACGTCTCATGTTGTACTGAGCACACACATTGTGTTTAAATGCAGCCTCATAAACTCTGAAGCGAATCAAACAAATTCTAAGTAAACTTCATTTAGTGATCGGGTCCTAATAACTTGTGATGAGTGTTTATTACTTAAAGTGAGAGCAGGTCAGCAGGAGTGTGAAGGGAGGACACAGGAAACTCCAGCACGGTACAAACCAACCATCATCAGATTTATTTTTTATTTTAAATTGATCAAAACTAATACTGGTGTTTTTGCTGTCTCACCTGTATATGAGTTTAACATATGAGTAACCCTCCACAAGCACAAAGCTGCTCCAGTCCTTTAACAGTGATGTGAGGGCAGAGTGGGAGATTCGACACTGAATGGTGCTGTAACGTCCGTTATTTCCAGCTGTGTGCAGGTGCTTGGGGACAGGCCTTGAAGGAACAAATGATTAATGTAATATGACAGACAACAAGGTTAACACCATGAATCAGTACAACAGGTAGAAAGATAGTACGAATAATTTTAATTATGATCAATGACGCTTCTAAAACAGGACAGACGCAAAAATGAAAAAAAGAAAACACAAGTCATACAAGTAGAAGAGGAGCCGCTGGGGTGGTGTAAACATGATCATATGATCTCAGCAGCGGAGTTAATATGGCGCTTCCAGCATCGCCTGCTGCACCCGGCTGCTCCACCTCTCGTCTGAATAATGCAGGGGATTTAATGCTGTTGTGAAGGTGTCTATAGAGAACCTCCCGCTGTGTTGTGCATGTGTGAATGGCAGACTATGGGTAAACGCTGTAGCCAATTCTCCTGATTTAACCCGTAGGTCATGTCTGAAAAAAGGGCTTATTTCTCACATGTCATGTTCAAGGATGATGGTGATGCGATGCATATGGAGCCATCTCTGCCAGAAGTTGGCATCCATGGAGAGGATGGGTTTCCAGTAGGAAGCAAACTTGGACTGAGGGGAGTCTTTGGATCCACTGTGCTGCAGGGACAGAACCTGTGAAAAGAGATAAGTCAGTTGCAGGAAGTGTGAAAATAGAGTAGAGCGGGTACAAGGATAAAGGCCAAACCTCATCACCACAAAGAAGGCATGTAACAAAAATTGTATTTATTTATTTATTCCAGAGGCAGCCTACATCTAAAAAGGTGAGCTGTTTCGAATTCGAGCCCCACTTGTCAAGTAGGGAAGTTAATTAAAATAGACCTACCCCCTCACCAAGTGGCCACCCATAAATCCAGAATTATCTTGACTAATGTTCTTATATTTTGCAAGTGCTGGATCTGTAAGAATATGTTAAAGCAAGCCAGGCATGCATGATGCTCTTTTGTTGGCTGCACAGAGGAGCATGCCTCTCTACAGACCCCCAGCCTCAGGTTAGAGTTAAATGGATTGAGTTTATTTATCGTAGTACCTTTGTCCACTATCACTACCTGAGCCCTGCCTCAAACAGGAACCTCGCCCTAAATACTGTAACTGCTGCCTATGTTCACTGTAGCCCTAGAAAGCATGCAAATCGCATCAATCGTACTTTAAATGACTGCTAATACTCTCGACAGGGCCTCTGCCCCATAACATTGACCAAAGTCAGCAGCTCAGAGACACAGATGCCCGCTCAAGCTACTCCTTTACTCCCTTTACCAATACTACTCAGTTACTCTTGTACACACCTTCCCACATCTGCACCTTAACCAAATACAATTCAGACACCAGGCTACTGAATTGGCAAGGTTTAACAAAAACACAAACTGTACATGTCCACAAAGCTGGTATTGAAGATCATGCTGCTTCATGCTAACAACACAAGCAATCATATGAGCCTAGACTCCACAGATTCGAACAGTATCTTTCTTGTCTTTCTGTGACCAATACTCACTGAACTAGCAGCAAAAAAACATAGCCATGTACATAAAAAATGTCTTACCTTTGCCCTTTTCTCAACATAGATTGCATCTTTTTTAGTTTGAAATGGTCCCAAACCTTTTGTCTCTCGGCTTTGCTCATCACTATTTTTCCCTGTTTTTCCATTGCGACATTACCTCAGGTCTTATCATGTCATGTAAGCAGGTGACAGCCTATGTACTTTGCGTAAGCATGTTTGACAGTTATAAAGTTCTGTGGGAAACACCGTGACCACTGAGTAATCCGACAGCTCAAGTTGTCACTTTTGACAATTTTTACCGAAACCAATTACTTAGTCTAATTTGTGGTCACTTTGACTTTATTATTGCACAGTACCGGAGTAGTAGAGCCAGGGGGGATGTAGAACAGAGGAACTCCATTTTTGGTGCTTTCAGGAATCATGAAGTTCTCAGGAACTGAGTTGAATGCCTGGAGGTGCACCAACATCTGATCAGTCTGGTTGATGCTGAAAGAACACACATGAGTGCACAGGTGGTTAGTAGATTTATCTAATGTGTTATGATTATTTCATGTTCTATATGTTGGAGAAAATGAGCAGACTCTACATTTGTTATTTTTATAGACTGGAAATTATACTTTCCTCTTCCAGTCACAGATGTTGTACCTCTGCAGTGTGTTCCAAAAGCGGCGGATGACAGAGGTCCGGTACGGGCTGGTGATGGGTTTCCTCTGGGTGCAGCTGATGTCATGTAGAATGTCATAGCTTCCCTCCATCGTCACCTCCACCTTTGTGGTTCTCTTGGTGGGGTCCAGTGGCCAGGAAGCTGCTGCCAGGTACTCGATATGCATGTTGTGTTTCCATAACAGCACCAGTTTCACCTCCAATTGAGTTCCACCTAAACAAGTCAGGAGGTCAGGAGCCACATTTTCAACAAGGATTAAAAGTTCAAGCAATGCGTGTAGGAGCCAAATACTGGCAAAGGGATTTTCACTGCTGTGGGGCAGAATGATCATTTGGTATACAAATGTGGACTTATTTCTATTCTCAGTGCAATTAAAAAGATTATAGCTCCAACAAAAAGAAAGCATGCAGACTCTTTGATGAACACCACACACAACTAAGCCAAGTGAAAGATAAAATCAAGTGTCAACCAGGTCATTGCTAAGGTTAGACATCACAGTATCTTTGTAACAGACTGAGCTTTGGAGAGCTGCTATGAGCAGTAATTTCTGTTTGCATAATGTGAGGACCTATTGGATAAAAGATCCAGAATATCCAGTGCTAATACTGAAGCTAGATGTCTGAACAATACTTTACTGCATGAACCTGAACATAGTGTGACAGTGTTTAATGGTCATTTAAATTGTGTGCACACATAATGGGTAAAAACCCAATGCTTTGGTAACCAATGACAGATAATAGACTTTGTGTGGACTGTTTGTTGCTGTGAATTATTGTTTGATTGCCTGATTCATCGTAGAGATGTACAATGCGGAGCCAGACAAAGCTACAGTGCGAAGTAACAGATATGTAACAAACTGATTGAAAAGCTAACCCTAACCCCCTAAAAAGGCAACCAGTATAAGAAATCAATCCAAGGTTTAATGGTAAAGAAGGATAAAACACTGGTACAAAATAATCTGGCAGAAAATGTGAATCTCTGTTGGCTCTATTGCCATGTGATGAAAGGGAAAACCATCAAGTATGGTATACAGCAAAAAGGCTGTTTAATCATGAGTGCATTACTGAGCCATAACTGTTTCCTGCAATGAAGAGCATAAACATGAAAGTGGGAGCTCCCACACTGCATCTGATTAAGCGATATGTCCTTGGACTTTCCACATATTCTTAATTTTGCTACATAAAGATATTTACCTTTGGTGAGGCTGATTTCTCTGATGGTGTAGCCCTCTCTCAGTCGCACAGACACTACACTGATTAAATGAGCATGGACTTCCTTCTCTGTGTGCTTCTTCCTCCTCATGACCAGGGCGGGGTTACCACTGGCTGACACCAGATGCTCATTAAACAGTTTGTGCTGGGAAACTACAACACAGTGAAGACATATTTATTATCATCATCATTATCAGTACCAATTAAAATATGTTGTGCTTTTTTATGAAGATAATGAATGAGTGAAACCTACAAGACAGACACAGAAAATTTCCCAAAACATAAATCTGACAGGAACGAGAAGAGAGATGCACAAGGCACATCTTGTCACCAGAACCCCAAGTGCGCACTGGCATGCTCCATGCGCACTGGGTATTTAATCGCATTTACACACAAAAATAGAGCCCTACGAGCCCTAGACGAGTGATTGAAAATGTTTCCACCACAGTGTGGCCTAACTTAAAGTCAGAACCCATAAAGTCTCTAATGGAAACATTTCACCTCTCATCAAAGAGGCTACTTCAGTTCAGTTTGCTCATTGGGTAAGGAACAGATTCATATCTTGTGGCTAAGGCAATATTAAGACATAGCCACAATTTAGTTATCTCATGGCCACAAGTTAATCATCTTATTACCACGCCTTATTAACTTGGGGCCATACAATCATTCTTTTCCCACCAATGTCACCAGAAGGGCTATATATTACAGAGATACAAGAACCATTTCTCTGTGACTTATATTACAGGAGATATGGCCAGTCAAAGTCTGGCCATATCTAGAGTCCACCCAAAAAGCTCAAACTTCATTAGCCCAAATCTCCCTTTAATTGCCATCTGAGGCGCATGCAATTTTGGTGCCACGGATTTGTTATATGACCAGATTAGCAGGCCAAAGTATATTTATATCTATGATGGTGCAGCCTGTGAGGATGTGATGTGTTGATTTGATATTGGAATAACCCATGTGTCTCACCACAGTAGTACTCTGAATTCATTGACTCTGGGGTCTTGAGGAAGGAGTAGGTTAAGAAGGCCTTGTGGTAGGCATTCATATCCTGGCTGGGCAGGTCAACTTCAGGGCAGCTGGGCAGGTATGAGCCAAAGGTAGCTAATGAGATGAACTTCATCAGCTCTACATTAGGGATATATCCAAAGCTGCAGTCATAGGAGTATGCACCACCAACCTGGAGCAGAACAAACGCAGTCAAAAGAAGAGCAGCCCAACTTTTCAGTGCAATAGTTCTTATATGTCTCCTCCATTCTGGATCAAGATGACAGAATCATTTTCATCACATAGTCCTACATATAAAAATAGTGTTTTGAGTGGAATGATTAAGTACATTGTTAGGAATTCTACTCTTATTTTCGTCATATTCAGATAGTGTTTGTGGAACACAGACCATATTTATGATCCTGTTAATTATAACTCTTTACTGTCATATCTGTACCACCACCACTACAATTTAAACTGGAATATTTGTCTGTCTTTTAAACAAGGAGGTGCCACATCGACAAAACACCATTTCTGGCATTGCACTTTGAAAATTAAGCTACATCAGTAACAAATAACACAACTGCAAACATTGTGATGCTGTCATGATCATATTTACCTGTACAAAAGAGCAAGCAATGGTTCCACTTCTGAGCTGGTTCAGCAAGGTTTCGCACACTGCTACATCAGGGACACTTGTCACTCCATCTGTAATTATAATGATACCTGGAAAACACACACACACACACACACACACACACACACACACACACACACACACACACACACACACACACACACACACACACACACACACACACACACACACACACACACACACACACACACACACACACACACACACACACACACACACACACACACACACAGAGAGGGAGAGAGAGAGAGAGATTAGATTTTTTTTTTTTCCCCACCTACGTTCAGCTTTTCGGCATTCCCTTTCTCTTCTGACCAGCATGGCATGGAGATTTTTTCTTACCAGAAACGACCTTCACCTTTTTAGGAGCAATGACATTTGTAATTTTAGAGTTGAAGTGATTTTCAAATTTGTTGGCTGAGAGACAACATTTTTGCCCACTCAGATAGAACTCTCAAAGAAAATCTAAGAACGATCAGAAGGAGCAACATCACTCACTACAACCTTAGAAATGTTCAGACCATTTGGAGATGATTAAGTCCAGAATAACCACACTGTCATTGTCAGCACAGATTAAAGACATTAGTTCAGCAAAGTCATCAAAAAAGGTTGCACAGAATTATTCCTGTGCATTAGTGAGCCTTCCTCACACATGCTGACAAAATACTGTAACTTTTTTATTGTTTGTGTTCTGGACATTGTGTGCAGAGTGAAGTTAGAAAACATTGTGTTCATCCTACCTGATAAAGTCAATGTATCTGCAGTGAAGCCATTAGGTGTCCATGAACAACTGGACTCTGTTTCTTTGGATCGATTTTGTCATCAATGTTTTTCATTATAGGAAACTGAATTTGCTTTGTTAATGTGGCTTATATTTGCTGACAGGCAAAGAGTGACATCTGGGGCACCCATTGTGCAATTTTGTGTCTTTATCTTAACTATATTATCATTATTAGATATAGGGTTAGGTGGCCACTGGTACAGTATATACTATAGATGCACAACAAATATACAGGTAGGATTCAGCATAAACTCTACAGATACCGCTTTCACTGTGCTTGAATAAAAGTTATATAGAAGAGAAAGTGACAAATATGATAATGAAGATGCATTTTATGTCCAGGAGAACATTACAGTTGTGCTACTGACAGATATTATGACTACTAACATTGGCTGAGGAGTAGAGCTTCCTCCAACCAAAAGGTCGGTGGTTCGATCCCAGGCCTACCTTTCCTTTTTTAGCGTCTCTGTCAGTAACTTACTACTCCTGTCTGTGTCTCTATCATTCGCTCTGTGTAACGCCACCCACACACACCCACCCACACCCACACACACACATACACAAAAGATGACGGTCATCTGTGAAGCTGTGTAATAACCCAAAACACATTTTAATGCAGCTGTAAATGTGGTATTTCTTATTTATATTGTTAGGGTAAACCGACCTGCACTTGAGTTTGGAGGCAGCAGCTGAAGGGCCAGGATGCCCTGGCGTACCATGCTGAGCAGACCCATATCAGCTGACACCATAGAAATGCCCTGCTTCCTGTGAGGCTGATTGTCCATGTTGTTCCTATGAAGGCTTGGGTTTAGGACTGGCTCCATAGACTAAAGGCAAAGGAAAAAATAAATGTATTGGTGTAAATTATATCAACTTTCAAGACTGTAGAATGCAATTTTAACATTGGGCCGAATACAGTTAGATGCAAATCTATCAAATCACAAGAGGGGTTGATTGCCCTATTAAAATGCATGCAGTACACTATGCTTGTGTTGGCAATTCACACAGTGAAAATTCTGCAGAGAACAGTAAAAACAAAGAGTGCTGCGCACAGCTCTACAGTAAGGCAATGGCGCAGAGCAGATATATTTTATATTATTATCAGATGTGTTAAAACTTTTTGGATCAATATGAAGTTGTAGTGGGACAAATTAGACTATGGCTGGCTTATACAGTCAAGGTAATTCTTGGGAAACACTGCTTCCTTAAATGATAGCCTACAATATGAAATAGCGAGGCTGTTAATCCTTCTCAATACTTTGGCTTCCTGATTCTATTTTCAGCTTCAAGCCCATTGGATGTAACTGAATCAATTGGACAACTGTAGGGGCTGTAGAGCTGTGTCATATATAACCTTGTGCTCATGGTAATGAAGGAACATATCACCCAGGGTATGGATCACAGACTACATTATGTCCCACTGTATAAGAATTATGCGAAAATATCTCAACGTGAACATAAATGCAATAAGTGTACATTTCACATTAGTGTGATAAGAAGTACTTAAATGATAGAAGTCCTATTTGAAAAACCAATATTTTGACGTGTACTTTGACTCTTTAGTTTGGTACATGGTACACAGATGTTCAATGTTTCTATGAAGGCAGCCTCACTCTTGTTCTGCACTTGATTTTATGTGTGTGTAAGTCAAAAGTGGTACCTACAGATGCTGCCACCTTCATGAAACAGGTTAAACATCAGGTTAAATATAAAAATGTTGCCAAATAGGCACTACTCCACAGAGCGATGTGCCTCTGCAACTAGACCAAGCAGACACTTTTTATCTGATGATGTATACCAGAGATATGAGAAATTTTAACAAATGAGTTTTAGGTCAACAAAAAAATTAATAAATAGTGGGGAATTCCACAAATGTCTCCCTGTCTGTATGTGGAACGCATATCTCGCAAACTGTTCATCTTATCTACTTAACACTTGGTATGTGTATTTGTAATGGCAGTGTCGACCTCTGTGCAATTAATACATTTTGCATAAACCGGGGACTCTATCAGTCAGACGGCAGAAGGCAGTTATCAAAATTGCGACTAGATCATATATCATTTGTTTCTTTTATGTCACCATATCGGACTGACAGACATTTTTAAGGGGGCTGATCTCTATCATCATAGCTTCAACTCCTCTTTAGCAATTGTCTACAAAGTAAAAGCATGTTAAGTTCATTGCTACAATGCTTTATATTGAACTGAATTAAAAAAAATTCTACTTTGAAAGGTTATGAACTTGGGTCCAAAGGTCGGTCAATTCAGGCTTAAAACACTGTGCAAATTACCTAGTTTCAAGTCGAATATGAATGTCGGGGCTTGCGGACAGTTGGATGACACCACACAAGCAGTGTGGAGTCATGTTATGTTTTTTATGTGTAGGTTATTAAGTGCAGGTCGCCAGTTACCTCAATCGTATTGGATTCAGCTGCAACAAAGTTTACTTTTGAGACTCCACAAGTGTTTTGTGGACTTAAACAATTCGCCCAGCCCTCCATTGGCATAGTGATGAGTGAATTTAAATTTTTCGGTGAACCCCTTAACAGACCTCTGAAATAGCCGACTTGCAATGAATAGAATTCAGTAAATCATTCAAACTTAATTACAAGTTACACACATCTTTCATTTTTCATTACATTACTTTTAATGAGATCCTTTAATTTGTCATCTTTGAGATATTTTAATATTACATTGTAAATATTGTTCATCTGCACTTGCCTGTTCATGCTGCTGATGAAGGACTTCAGCAATGTTGCTCTCCACAGCTCTGAGCTGCTGATAGATGTGATGCAAGAACTCACTGAGGTCTGTTCTTTCAAGTTGACAGCCCTGTACCAAAACCTGCAGGAAAATTAAAGCTGTCAAAGGACTGCAACAACACTGACGAAAAATTCTGCATCACATGGAAAAATGTGAATATGTACAGAAGTTGGTATTAGGCATCTGCCATCAGAACCCAACATATACATACAATAATCAGAGCATGTTGCTACTGAAAAGTAAACTACAGAGGACTGTCCCAAAAGACTATTACATTTTGATGGATTGGATTGCACCCGGTTTCAAATTAGTCCAGTCAAAGCACATACTCCATGATGTGACATCAATGCTGGTTTTAGTTACATGCGCAAAAAAGAAAAATTCTGACCACTCTTAACCACAACCTACAGGGATATTGGCTGAGTTCAGGGATAAAACACAACAGCCCTCTTAAAACTTTCAACCAGGACAGAAAAAAAACCTCCTATTAATCAGTGTGGCTGCTTTACCTTTTAGGGACATTTGGAATCTTGTTAAACATTTGACATTTGTAATCTTGTAAACACCAGTAAAAAAACTGAGATGACATAAGCTGCTGTCCAATGACCTGATGGGAAGTGAGGCCGATAATTGATGAATACGCCAAGATGGTGATAAAGATCTTTGGCTTGAAAAGCTGATCAGTTCCAGGGATTGTGAATGGTTGGGCCAGACCAGCCAGGCACCTTGACAAGGCATGAAAAACTTCATCAAAGATCATCTCTCCTGTGCTGTCATCCTGCAGAACAGAAAACAAAACACAAGTACAGGTTAATGTATTAATTTACATACTTCTAAAGCATCTGTGTTTTTTTCAAACAGTGGCGTTCACACTATACTGACAGTTGTAAAACAGATAACCCCATACTGCTTTGTACTGCCTAGATGATGCTGATGTCTGCCTCTGCTTTGGTCTCTACATCAGAAAACAATATCCAGACTATCTCTTCACACAGTTGCATATTCCATATGTCCGGGGACTGACCCACTGGGGCAGTTGGCATTGATATCTCTTTAAGACAGTGGCAGTTCACAGTCAGGGGAGTATAGGCTGCAGACCACTACTTCTTTGGACCAGGCTCTAGCAGCTTTGGGGTCTCTGTCCAAGTCAGTCCTTGGGAAAAGCAGTTTCCTAGCAAGAACTGCAAAATTACAGATGCCTTGCTCCCTAAGATGCATGGCGCTATGGCAATTCAGACCCAACTGACAGAAGCAGATGAGGCAGCTGGGAAAAGCCATGGCAGGACTCTGGGGAGTCGGGCGCCACCGGTGGCTGTCGCAGTCCATGCTGCAGAAAGAGGACAGGGCTTGTCTGCTCAGGTTGTCTGAGGACCCATCCACCACTGGAAGCTTCCAGTTGAGTTTATGAGCACCCGTCCAGGAGGCAGATCCACTCTCATGGCAAAATCAAGCCATCAGGGAGTTGCGGCGGGAAAACTAGCAGGCAAAATGCTAACTGTGCTGAGAGAGGAGCAGGCCATCCTTGTAGGTGACTGGTTTGCAACAGTCGACCTCAAAGATGCCCATTTTCAGGTTCCAACCAGATTGCTCAATTTTGCCTTCAAGTGCAGAACCTTAGAGTTCTGTGTTTTCCATTTCGGTATCTCACTAGCCCCACAGTGTTGGGGCCTCTACGAAAACGGGATCTCAGGATATAGAACTACCTCGACGATTGGCTGGTATGTGCTCGAACGGGGGAGCAGTGTTGTCACCACATATCAGTGCTCTTGACACACATCCAAAGTATGGGGTTGCGCATCAACTCTAGGCCTGGCCCCTGAGAGGGCCAGTTTGTTAGGCATGGGTCTCGCATAGTCAATGGAACAGACCATGCAGAGAGCTTGAGTACCATCAACAAGAGCTGCATATTAATTTTTATGGGGTCTTGTTGAGGCATGGTACAGGGCAAACCAAGTCAAGGCACTGTCCTGCAAAGTTCCGTAAGTGCTCCAGCATCTCCAAGGAAGGGCTAATGGAGGCAGGTAAATCACCATCACCCCACAGGTGCATGGTGGCAGCAATCGAGGCCAACGGTTTTGAGGATAAAAGGGCATGGGTGACTGCAGCCTCATCTCACAGTCCCTGAAAGGTGCTCAGAGGCTTACACTGCGCAGCAGAAAGTTGACCATCACGACATGGGACCTACGTCTCATTCTGGCTGCTTTACAACAGGAGCCTTTCAAGCCCCTGGAGTCTGTAAGCATCAAGTGGTTATCACTCAAAGTGGCATTCCTCATTGCAACAACATTGGGTGAGCTACTGCCCTGTCGTTGCTGTCGACTTCTGCCAGATGATGCATGTGCAATATAGCACACGAATCCAGAATTTCTGCCGAAAACAGGAACAGCTTGGTGGGTTTGTGATCCCTCTGCCCTACCCAGGAAGAGGGCTAGTAGGATCAGGAACGGGTGCGGCTTTACCCATTCAGAGCCCTTAAGGTAAGGGGACAGATGCCCATGTCTAAATCTAGTCTCACTGGGTCATGGAAATGTTTCAGCAGGCGTACAAGGGAGCTGGCGCTCCAGCTCCAACAGGAGTGAGGGTGCACTAAGAGTATAGCAACCTCCTGGGCCTTGTGACAGGGTGCCAGCCTCTCGGAGATCTATGCAGCTGCTACATGGTTTTGACCAGACTTTAGTGCTTGAATAGGGCTACAGGCCCCTCCTCTGGAAACGTGTGCTAGGTGCCACTACACAATAGTGGGTGCCGGTAGAGCCAGTCCTAGTACAGCCCTCGGACCTATCCTTGTAAGTCAGCCTTGCAGCGGGCAGTCCTTCTGAGTGGCTTCTATACTTCAACACCCAAACTAGGTATAGTGGGGAGTACTTGGGGAGATGCCTCTCTGTCTCCTCAGCTTCCTCGCTGTGTTTCTTACAGAGTCCTCGTACATATTGGATATGTGTGGAGAAAACGTTCGGTTACATTTTAACCTTTGTTCTCTAAGTGAAGACACTATCTCTACAGGTCAAGACTGCTCGGAATCAGTTCCAATCAATGTTTGGGTCCGGACTGTCTCTAGAGGTTACCTTTCACACATGCATAATACAGCAGGACACGTTAACAACAACACAGAAATCGCAAATGTTTTTGTTTACAGCATATCAACACCGACAACTGCCCGTATCAGCAAAAGCTCTCAACATCTTTGTCAGTTAGGGCTGGGCGATATGGCCTAAAACAAATATTGCAATATTTTTAGGCTATATACAGGATTTATATGTCGATATTTTTGAAATCTCGAAATCTAAGGAAGTAGCTAAGCTAGTGGACGCTTTTACCACCTGTGATGTCTAAAATTACTTTGAGTAAAAATTGTCAAGTGAATGTTTTAAGCAGCATGAAATTCTCTTTGAGTTTCGCTTCTCTCGCTTCTCATGCCCCTCACAGCATACTGCTCACTCCCCCGAAAGAGAATTTCATTCTGACGGCTTAAAACATTCACATTTAAGACCTGAGGCATAAATTATCTATTTAAATGCAGTGTGTGACCTGCACAATAATACTGTATATATACAAATTAAAACTGTACAACGGGGTGTGCAGAAGAGGTCATGTAAATTAACGTGAACCAAGTAAGACTTTCTTCTGAATATTCTTAAGATACTATAGATTGAAAAACAAATATCTCTCTACTATGGGTCGTTGTGCTGTGTTTAATCAGGAAACAAGCTCATAATCATTAAAATGTGTTTCTATCTTACCACAATCCCTGTGGAAGGGCTGAGATCCAGCTCGATGATGAATCTGTACCTCCGAGCCAGGAAGGTGGCCCGAGTGGACGGCACCAACATGTAAGGGTACATGGTTGGAGAGAAATCTGGCTGCCATCCTTTCGGTAAGATGCTCAACAAGTCCAATTCATTCTCTGAGTTCAGCTGTGAATGCAGGCAAACAGAGTCATCAGTGACTAATTATTCGCAACATTTATAAGGTTCAGAAAATTTGCAAATTATTAGTCAAATATTCTTTAAGAATGGAATTCAGAGCTAACTTTTGTTTATCATCTCTTCATGCAACTACCTACTAATTCCACAAACGTCTGTCTGTCTGTATGTTGAAAGCATTTCTTGTGAACCATTAATCTAATCAACTTGGCATGTGTATTCTAAGTGGGCGGAGAGGTAGCGGCATGTCTTAAAAGGGAAAGTTTACCAAGAAATGGAAACTCACTCATCATCTACTCACCACTATACCGATGGAGGGGTGGTTGAAGTGTTTGAGTCCACAAAACACTTCTGGCGTTTCAGGGGTAAACAGCGTTGCAGCAGAATCCAATACAATGAAGTTATTAGTGACCTTTCTTCATAACAACAGAAAAAAACATAACATGCCTCCATACTGCTCGTGTGGTGTCATTCAAGTGTCCGCAAGCCCCGACATTCAAATTTCGTCTCGAAACGGCCTCATTTACACCAGGGACTTTAGCCTAAATGCTAACATCGGCTAGCTTTGCCACGTCTGGTGGACTTCTAGGCTTAAAACACGGTGTAAATGACCTTGTTTCGAGTCGAATATGAATATAGAGGCTTGCGGACACTTGGATGACACCACACGAGCAGTATGGAGGCATGTTCTGTCTTTGCTGTTGTTTTATTACGTCGGAAGATAGGTCACTAATTACTGGATTCAGCTGCAACACTGTTTACCCCTGAGACTCCAGAAGTGTTTTGTGGACTCAAACACTTCCTCCATCGGCATTGTGGTGAGTAGATGAGTGAATTTTCATTTCTGGGTAAACTATCCCTTTAACAGTTTTGTCTTGCCAAGCACCTTCAGGTAGCTGAAACTTCCATGTTTTTGCTCAAATTACTGTGAAACTGTATTTGTGTTTTAATGAACCAGCCCGAAGAGTTCTATATGCAAATATACATTAATACTAGCTGTGACAGGAAGTACCATGTTTTATACCTTGACATTCTACGCCTAGATTTTTCATTTGATAGGTCAGGGAAACCTTGAGACGCTGGTGATGTCATGTTGTGACACTTAAGCCTTTACATTGAACCGTAACGGTGTGCATTTGAATGAAATGCCAACAAACAGGAAGTGGCTGTATCGCCAGTGCACATGCTCCAATCTGAGTATAGCGCCCCCTAAAGTGCAGCCCTGGCACCACGATTGACCGACATGTACAAAAATCGGTAGGGAGATGTGTCTTTTCATAATGAACAAAAAACGTTCTTGGATCGATATGCTAGACCAAACCAGGTATCGGCTATTTTGAATTAAGTGGACAGAGAGCCAGGCGGAGTGCACGGTGCACATTGCCAGGCTAGACACACACGGAGCGAGCACCCCTCCTCACCTGCCGAGTATTTGGTGTTATTAAATAATTTTTCCAGGGTTCCAGAGATCCCAGTGCCTGCCCCATCAAGTTGACCAACACGCTTTTCTCTGTGATGAAGATGAACAAAACCCCACAGGAGTCGTCTCACTGATGCACACCTTCACTCCATCTTGAGGGTTTCCACATCACAGAGCCTAACCCCAAACATTAATGAACTGGCAGCCATGAAAAGATGCCAAACATCTGGCTCTGGCATATGTACATAAAAGAAGAATGTAGCCTGCCTGAATGTTTTCTTTTTGCACTTTATACAATATCCTTTCTATCCTGTTTAATAAATGTTGACCTGGTTTGGCCCTCGACGTAGTCCCAGTTTGTAATTTTGGACCTCTCTGTCCTAGAGCTTTCATCAGATCAACTTTAAATTCAGTGAGTGTCATCTTAACAACATGGAGATTAAAAGTTATCAAACGTTTTAGGGTACGTCAAAATGTACGTATTTTACTGTGGTCGTGAACGTGTGTCCAAAAGTTTGATAGTGACTTCAGTGTACTTTGATCAATCTCCCTAAAACTACATGTTTGTAACAACAGCCCCCCTGAAGACATTCATATGTTTTTTAGAAATGCCCCCTAAAGAGCAGCCCTGGCACCACGATTGACCGACATACTAGACAAAAATCTGTCATTTCATTTCGAACAAAAACAAACTCTTGGATCAATATGCTAGACCAGACAGGAAGTCGGCCATTATGAATTAAGTGGCCATTTTTTAACATCTACACACGTTGTATTTGAATAAACTCCTCCTAGAGCTTTCATCAGATCAACTTTAAATTCAGTGAGTATCATCTCAACTCCATGGAGCTTAACAGTTGTTAAAAGTTTTAGTGTACGTCACACGGTCTGACTGTGGCGTAGCGTCAAAGTTTGATGATACGTCAGAAAGAGGGATTTATTATAACTCCTCTGTGCTTTGTCCAATCAGCCTCAAACCTCTTTCACACGATCAAGGTCCTGCTATGATCAGATCCATATGTCAATATTGCCTTATCGTCACAGCGCCACCTGCTGGTGACAGGAAGTGACCTGTTACCATACCTAAATCACAGGACCATGGTCAGAATTGTGACATTTCCTCAAAGCGTGTAAACATTGAGGTGCGACGAAGGTTAATCCTTCACCAAAGGAGACAAAGTTTTCATAGCTCCACTGTGCATTGTCCAATCAGCACCCAAATTCTGTCACATGAACAGAGTCCAGGCATGAACAGCTCCATATGACAATATTACCTCAGGGTCAAAGCGCCACCTACTGATTCACTGTGAAACAGGACGTTTTTTTACTCCACTGTGCATTGTCCAATCAGCAATTAAATCCTCTCACATGATCAGAGTCCTGGCCTGACCAGATCTAAAAATGAAGTTGTTGTAACTCAGTCTTCATCAGAGCCCCCACCTGAAAAGATCTATTAGTCTGTATGTAGTGATAGTGATAGCGGCACCTACTGTCAACAGGAAGTAAGCCTTGTTTTACAACTTTAATTCGATTTACATTTAATTTTTACCGTGTGGTCTGCACTAGATGGCTTAGACCGTAATGCGTGATTAGTGGGCGTGGTTTCGGCGTTGCGTGATGGACACAGAAAGTGAAGCGTTTATCCTTCCCACGGTGCACAAAACGCTTGCAACATGGAGCCGTTTCGCCCGGTCACTGTCTGCCCTCCCCCGCGGCCACATCAGGTCCCGTGTTCGCAAGTGCCCTGGCCGGCACAGCGCTGCTCGCAGCCCTAATTATTTTAGCATTTTCTGTTAAAGGCTGAATGTACGAGCACAAATATACACAAACAAAGGCAATTTTACAACTTTTATCCATTCAATGCACAATATTCAAATTAATATCAATTCATATTTACAACATCTGTTCCATGCACAATATTTAGCCTCTCAGTTCAACAATTTGTTCTGCAGAGTAGCTGCTATTGCATCAAAAAAAAAATTGCATATAGGCTTTGCCTTGAATATGGCCATAAATGTGACCATTTCCTTGTATAAAAGTAGTCCTTTGTACTCAAATAAATACCATAACTATACAGTGCGAAGCCGTGCATCTTCCACTCCTGCGAATATATAACATTAAACTTCCTTTGTTTTGTTTTTAAAGAATGGATTTGATCAAAAGAAACACTGGAATGCTTTTATTTTGAAACGCATACAGAAAGTGTTGCAACCATTTGTTTGTAACATAAATTCATCAGATAAACATTAAAACTCAGGTGAAATATATTTTTCTGTTTATTTTGCTGTGAAACACTGTTTATCTGTCTGTGTCACAAACGTACCTATTTCCAACACTTCCCCGAACCCGTTTCAAAGTAAAAGCACTCCAGTGTTTCACTTTCTGAATCTGTATATTTGTTCTAAGACCGGAAGATGCATGTCTTTATACCGTAGTGTCCTGGTGTTTAGTTTAGTACATAATCCGACTTGTATTGAAGTAAATGCAATAGATACACCAGCAGCTCCACCACCAGTAGCAGACACACTACCTGTGTGAACAACAGACAACCGGCACACAGCTGATCTGCAGCGCAACTGAAGCCAGTGAGTCCAGAGTGTTACAGGCATCGACAGTGAGGACTGTCGAGATCGACCAGTCGATCGCGAGGTTTGCGACCACTTCTCTAGCACAACAGCGCAGCCAGTGTGGCCCTGGCTTTAGTCTCCCCATGAGGACAGTAAATGCTGGCTTAACTCACCAGTTCAGGCTTTGAGGCTGGCCAGATGACTTGGTTAAGCTTACCAAGGAACCATGCCAGACGCACATTCCTAGAAATCCGATACTCCTCCTTCATCAATAAGTAGATTTGGTCAGCCTCCTCCACCTTATAAAAAGAAGCATATACAGTGGTTTCAGACAGTATTCAGATCCATTCCCTTTTTGCACTTGTGATTGTAAATGGCAGATCAGACCAATAAAACAAAGCACATTATACATAACAGTAAGCGCAGTCACAATAAATAAGAACAAAATTGTGTTTTTTTTAAAGAACAAATATTTATGTACACATTACAGTATTTAAAAAGAAAGATAGAAACACATCAGGGTGCTTTGAATGGGACTAAACACATTTTTTCAGTGAAGGTTCTCTTTTCTTGTCAAACACACCTCCCCTCTCTTCTTTTTTTAATTTCAGTCACTTTGGGTGTAGTGTGTTTGCCATTTCTTCCAACCACAAATAATATGTGGACAGGGGCTGACTGGGACAATAATTCAGGCTGGGAATTTGACTCGTTTCCAGGCCACCTGGACCAGGCCACATGCAAGGCACCAGACCTCAAATTTTTAAAGCTAACCCTATTTGTTGATCTAACAGTTACCAGTTACCTTGTTCTCTTTATCTCTCCCCACTTCCAAAAAAGAGCCAGCATATGAATGTGGTTTTTGTTTAAGCTCCGCTCTTGTAAGTAATAAGATCATGCAGAATTTTGTGTTGTGAGATAAGAAGAGAGATCCACTAGTGAATGTGTGGATTTAGGAGTTACTGTGAGCTTGTTTATTGTCGTGTTTTAATTTGTATCCATATCACCTCACCACCTTTAGTAGCAGTGAGTAGGAGGGAGAAACTATTTTTGTTTTATGTATCTTTTTCCCTTGTTCATGGTTTAGGAGGTAGGTTATATTTTTGTCATTTCTTTAACTTTTGTTTTTGCCAGGGTAGTTTAGTTTTAATTTTAGTTTGCTGTTTTTGCTCCCCTCTGAAGCTTATAAACTGCTCATCTCTTTTAGTAACTTATGCTCTGTGCTGCTGGCATTTTCTTGTCTAGGATTCCCCTAGGCCTAGGCCATGAACATAACACTTAGAAATAGGGCTGTAATGATTCTCGGACCAAAACCCGAAGTTGGTTTGGCAGTCCAAGTGGCATTGGAATTAGACAATTGTAGTGAGGCTATCTCATTCATCAATTAAAAATGTTTGGAGTTTTGAGATCTAGCATTTGTTAGACTTTGAAGATGTCATATTACTCTTAAGAATAGTATCCCTCAGGCTTAACATTGTTTAACAAGGTTTAAATATCCAAATCATACTTTTAACATTCATGAGGCTATTTCATTAATTTATAATTGTTTTTGTTTGACTTCAAAAATAACTAAGTAGCCTGCAACCTCAGACAAATGTGGACTATTGCAAATGGCTGATTCTTGACTTAATCCAGAAAGTAAGGTGGTGTAGAAATGCAGGAAATTCTTTAAATTACTGTATATTTGATTTCTGTCGATGAGGGCCACATGACACCCTGCCAATTATGTATCTTCCCCATTTTAAACATGACCAGATGCTATGCACAGGTTTGGAGCTTTTGCTGCCATCTAATAGGTTCATGTGGACCATGTTCATGAGTCCATGTGAACACCAAGTCTTGTTCTTTTCAACCAAGTCATGACCTTGGACCACAAGTTCATCAGTTGTGATGTTTTTGCTGACAATTTCAGAAAAGACAGTGGCCGTTGAAGTTTATTTTTTGTCTGATGGTAAATTCATATATTATCATTTTAGTCATATGGAGTTTTGCTTTGTAATTTTATAATACATCTGATCTGGGATAAATGTCAATATTCCAAAAGTGTTATCTGTTCCCTCTGTCATTATGCCTTGTCATTTACTGCATTGTTATCTGAATGCTCGCTTGCTATATTGTTAGCCTCTGTGGCTTCTAAACACTGACAGTAATGTTAACACACCAACAACTCCCACATAGTAACCATAAGATCACTAGTTCCATTTGTAGACCACTCAAGTAGTCAATTCAAATAAGCACACCAACTAAAGGGGACTGCAGGTTCATCCTAGTAATTAATAAAGCACTGAAAATAAAAAAAATACTATGAGGATACAAAATATGTATCAAATAATAAATGTTGATTTGTAAATATGATATTCCAGATGAGTTTAGAAAATATATACTCTGATTTTACCGCAGAGTGCGTTATGCTCACTAATATAAATTAGTAAATATGTTGAACTTCATAATGGAAATACAGCATTTGAGCCTCTATATATTTCTAACAAAACTAAAACAAGTTACTTCCCCTTGCTTCGCAAACAGATCAAATATATTAGATGACGTTTAAATATTATTAGAGTTCGCTTTTACATTTGGTATAGCTACAGTTACAGTTCAGTCACAGCTAGTTCACCAAGCATTTAATTTAGTTAAATAATAACTTATAAATATTTGTGTTGTTATCTATCTCCTTAACGTTTCAGGCGGACGCTGACAAGTGCACACCGTTTCAAATTCAGATATCAACACAAAACATGTTTACGGGACACTTAGCTAAAACACGTGTATTATCAGCTATTTTGGTCCTAAATGAAAATAATCTACAACTATCATTATCTTCATCTGCATTCATCTAAGTACTGTTCTCACAAGACATGCACACAGGGAATTGTCCAAACATTGATGTAACTATCGACTCGATCTAAGTGTTCACGTTAACTAATAGCTTAGCGGGTCATGCTTGCTAGTGGGCTAACGTGTCAACTACAATCATTGAGACCCGTCTGGATAAATGAGCACAGCTCTTTAAGGAGACCGCTTTTGTTAACGGGTCACCTTAAACAGCACTTTAACGAGTACTCACTGTTAGGACAAATAACCAACTGGAAAATGTGCCGTCTCCCCCACTGTAGCAGCCCCTGTGCTGCTTAGTTCAGATTGAAGCTATTATTTACCTCATTGTCCTGTTTCTCCGCCATGCCTTGAAAAGCATATGGACTGTGTGAGTGTTAACGAGCTTCAGCGGACGAATATCGCTTTGATTTGCGCAAAATAATCTGTTTTAATGTTTGTTTATCTGTCTTCTCTATTGGTCTGTGTGTCATAGGCAATTGTCAGTTTAGACATGGTGACAGCCCTTGCACATCCGGTCAAATCATTCAAAATAAAACGAAGCACATAATAATACACGTCAAAACGTCACTTAAAAAGCATAAACTTATTATACATGCACACAGTATATGTAAGAAATTAACTGCAAAATTTATTAAAAACAGCTACAAATATAAACCTAATA
The DNA here is from genome assembly GCF_009819705.1 of Hippoglossus hippoglossus. Classification (NCBI taxonomy): domain Eukaryota; kingdom Metazoa; phylum Chordata; class Actinopteri; order Pleuronectiformes; family Pleuronectidae; genus Hippoglossus; species Hippoglossus hippoglossus. The sequence continues at coordinate 230,770 of NC_047154.1, read as the reverse complement.
AGTTATATTTTCAGAGTAAATACAATATGGGAATAATAAAAGTAATAATGGCTCAATTTCATTTAACTTAGAACAGTCTCATTTAACTTAGAACAGTCTAAATAAATGCAAGTAAAGAAATAAAAGTAATGACAACAGTTTATATAAATGTAAACCAAATATTCCCAAAAGCTTTCAAAAATATGTATGAACAAGGAATGAGATGGCATTTTTTTTCACCTCTGTGTGTACAGGGGGTTAATCACAGAGGCAAACAGACGTCTAAAATGGAGAGCTGGAATTGTGAAAAACACATCAACTCTGGTTATGTTAAACATCACACAACTTATTCCAGAGTGCCAGCATGCTTTGTAAAATCTCACATATGTGCAGCAATATGCCTGCTTGTTTGGTCCAGGATAAACAAGCAAACCCAGCATATTGAGTCTTCTTCAGTCTAATACAGAGATATGTATGTATAAAAGGGGATAATATGGGGAAGTAAACCAGGATAGTCCTCAGCCTCAGCACTAAATGCTCTAATGCTATGCACTGTAAACAATTGCTGAGTCTGCTGTTTGATAGGAATTTGAATTATTTTCAGCCAACAATACTAAATAGTTACTATCATGTTTGTCAACGGCTTTTTTAATTTAAATTTTTGAACAATTTTACACTATTTATACAGTAAATCATGTATTTTATTCTTATTTTCATGTTTTTGTTGAAAGGTTTTCGATTAATGTATCCACTTAGTTGGAACAATTTCTTTAAAATTCTTCATAGTTTTTATTTTGAAATCCAATTCAATAAACTTCCGTGGACATTGTTTTTCGGCGGCATGTGATAAGAGGCCTGGGGGGAAGTGGCTGAACTACTTCTGCTTAAGTGAAAAGGTCCAGCTTGAATTAGCTTCAACTTACACTTGAGGCTTAAGCCATTCCACTAACACAATTCAGCCGGGTGTCATCAAGGTTAATTCTAGACAGGCTGTAGTAAGCTTGTGTTTGGCTCGTGCACGGACGACTTAAACAGCCCAGTATAATCGATTGTAGAAAACTTCTTCTTCTGATGTTTATTTGCGGTGGCAAACAACTTATCAGTGCATTACCGCCACCGTCTGGAAAGGAGTGCGAGTCAGAATGGATATTTACCTATATTCTGTCATAGAGTCCTGTGTTTTTTTAGAAACCTGAATATCGCCCTATATCTTGCATCACCTGAGTCCCTTTGTAGTATTTATCTTAGAGTTAATGTTAAACTGTTTCTTTGGAGTGAGTTTTTAAGTGTCTGTCTCTGTTGATGGTATTGTGGACATACTAAAAATATATCCTCCACTGTTTCCTGCCAATTACAATTGTCACGTCTGCCTGTGTCATGCATGTTCATTATCTTCAGGTTGCTGTTTAAACCTGTATGGCCAAACCTCATTCTTAATATTATCGTCTCTTCCTTTGTATCTCTGGTGGTTGTTCTCATTTCACCTACTTTCTTCTGAATACTATGAAAGTGTCTGCCCTTATTTCCTCTGTCCCACTCTTCCTGCCATCTCTTTTTCAGTCCTGATTTGATTATACTTTTGATCTCAGCCTTGCTATAATTTACTGCCATATCACTATCTCAATCAACAAAGCAAAAGAGACAGCATGGCAGAAAAAAGCTGACAGATTGAATGCATAAATTTACTATGACAGATAAGGATTGCTGCCACATTTAAAAAATTCTAGTTATAATAAGTTATGTGTAGGAAGAGAACCTGCAGCCAGGGGAATGAATATGAAGATTATCTGTATTTGATTTACAAAGAGAGTTAAATGTCAGTTTTAGAGTTAAAATGTGCAAAAAATTATTACAAACTAGATTTTTCACGTGGTGTTAAACTTTCTCCACAGCATCTGTCTTTTGTTTTTTTTTGATAATTGCACTGGCAAATCACTAGATACAATAAGACTGTGGGTATTATCAGTAAGCTAGATAATATAAGATAAGTTTGAAATTATGATGCAGGGAACTAACATCAGTACAGGACATTTACTTTTAATTAGCCTGACAAAATGAGGTATGTGTGAGGCCATCATCAGGCATTCCCCAAGGTGATCAGGGGCTCTATGTCCGAGGTATTTGCTTCTTTTCATCAACAGGTATCAGTCTGTCTTTGCAATTGGCTTCGCTAACAGTAGCTCTTTATATTTCAGGGAGTGGATACACAATATTGCTTGTAGAGCCCCCTTCACAAGATGCTGAAGTTGTATATGACCCATGTAGGTTTTGTTTTACACAGCATCTAATGTTATTCATTCTTTCATTTTGAATTTTCTTTGCCAACTGCAGTGTTCTATTTGCAGGAAGATGGTGCCAGTATGACTGCAGCAGATGATTAAACCTTATCTGTAACTACAGAAATACAGGAAGAAAGAGTTAAGACCGAATTGCGAATGTTTTACATGTGTGCATCTTTGAATTAGGTTTAACTTAAATTTTTGCAGCAGGCGGCTGAATCACCAAGCAGGCCTACTTTGGCAAGGAATGTGTAAGCCTTTATTTCCATCATCAAAATATATAATCAGTTCCATATATAAAAGGCATCTTCTCCTTGGTAGTGATGGTCAGAAACTTGATCTCAAATACAAAAAACTGAAGTTTAAAACCGGAAGTTTGAGAGGGATGCAATACTAAATTCAATCACAGCAGAAGGTCATCATGGTAATGTTTTCATATCTTTTTTATTTTTTACAGCATGAAAATAATAACTTATAAACAGTGGGGGGGGGGGGGGGGGGGTGTAGAGGTTCAACAGAGTTCTTCAACCATGTGGAGCAATGTGAAAACTTTCTGTCACTATGCCCCCTATCTGACAGAGAACTTGTAGCCTCCTTGACCGCTGTATTCAAAGGCCCGACTAGAAGCTGGTTGATGGCAGTAAAGGCAAAAGTAAACTACTGGAAAGATTTTAAAGTGCTTTTCTGAGCGCCTTTTTGCCTACTGATTACATGACTGAAGTAAAGGAGAAGGTGAGGACCGTGATCCAGGCCTCAGACCAGTGTCTCAGAGACTTTACCTATGATTATAGGGCATTGTGCCTGAAGTGGAAACCAGACACTGAGATGATTAGAAGGATAATGAACAACTGTAATCCTTCCCTAGTCACCAGCTTGCGATGCACTTCGTCATACAGTGGAAAAACTGGTCAAGGTGGGGTCAATGGTGTAAAGAGACTGGGCTGCCAAAAGGAAAAGAAATTACAGGCTCCGAAACACAGTGACAGCTCACTAACTCATTACATGGCTTCAGCCGAAGCTGTACACTGCGTCGGAAAAAAGTTGTGTGTGTGTGTGTGTGTGTGTGTGTGTGTGTGTGTGTGTGTGTGTGTGTGTGTGTGTGTGTGTGTGTGTGTGTGTGTGTGTGTGTGTGTGTGTGTGTGTGTTTTCAGTGTATCATATTTTCTCATGATATCTCATTCTGCAGTGCAAACATGCCTCGTAAAGAGAGGAGGTCAAAGCAATCTGAGATCTGATTTTCTCTTCCTGTAGCATCCATCTCCTGTGAGCATCTCCTTCTTACTCCCAGCCATCAGCCTTGTCTGCAGCATCTGTCAGCAGCAACTGCAGCACTACAGCAGGTCAGTCACAGTGAGCCAGTTCCAAACTCTGTCAGCAGTGTTTGCATCTTGTCGTGGTCACATAACTTGTTAATCAGCTAATATCTCTCCTCTGTTCCTTTTAATGTCTAGAGTCTCAGATCAATACAGGCCTCTGACAGCAGCAACCTCTCCAGCCACTCCCTCAACAGCAAATTGTAGCTTTAAGTTATGTCGGCATATGAGCCTTTTTCCATGTGCCCCTTTTGAAGTTTGAGCACCTGCCCCTCAAAAGGTCTCTGCACGGCCCTGCTGAACAGCCACCCGTTTTGATTGTTCTCATGGAAACTTGGGGCTATAGGGGTGATGCTGTGGTGGATACAAACAGCACCTACACTTTAATGCAGAACAGTGTTTGGCAGCAGCTGGCCAGGCCACGTGAACAGATGGTCCAGGTGGAGGCGCTGCCCTTCGTGTTAGCTGATGGGAAATCACACGCTGCCATGGGGATGGTGAAGATGACCTACGTTTGGCAGGGGTCAGACTGGACAGCCGATACTTATATCATGGACGACAGACACCTGGCTTTCCGGGCTGGTACCACAAATTTATACCTCACTGTGCTGACCTGGCGGCTCCTCTTTAGCAACTGCAGCATAAAGGAGAAAAATGGGAGTGGTCAGCAGCATTTCAGCAGGCGGAGGAGAGCTGAAGGCTGCCTTGGAAATGGCTCCAACCCTCGCCCAACCCAACATGGCTCTGCCTTTCCAGGTTCACACTGACGCCAGCTCTGTGGGTTTGAGGGCTGTCTTGACCTAGTACACCCCAGAGGGGGACAAGGTGATTGCTTATGCATCCAGAGGGCTTAAAGGCGCTGAGTACAACTACTGCACTTCTGAGAAGGAGTGCCTGGCTGTTGTGTGGGCGGTAGAGAAATGGGATCGTTATCTGAAAGGAGTTCCGTTTGATGTGTACACCGACCATGCAGCCTTATCGTGGGCTTCAACACCCCTAAGAAGACCTCTAGATTAACTTGAAGCCTGTGGCTTTAGCGTTTCCAGTTTCGAATACATTACCATAAAGTCTGCATAAACGCTGTGCCAGATGCTCTCTCACAAGCCACAGAGCCACAGAATGGAGTGCTAATGGTTTCCTGTGTTGGGATTGGATGGGAGGTAAACCTGGATGTTTTATACAGGACTATACCGACAAAAGGAAAAGGGAGGAATTATCAGCTAAGTCTCTTGTCAGCCGTTTACTCCAGCATTTCCATGACAACCAAATAGCATCCCACCTTGGGCCAATGAAAACCTTGTTGAGAGTGTTGGAGGTGGCGTTGATGATAGGCCTGGACTTCATGGGGCCTTTTCCAAGAAGTAAAAAAGCACACATGTATCTACTGGTGATAGTGGACTATTTCTCAAAATGGGTTGAGTTATTCCCATTAAAGCACAGTAAAACACACAAAGTTTGCCAAATCTGTGAAAAGTGTTGACTTGGGCAAAGGCCATTTCATGCCCTAGTTTTGGTGCGGGCATGATTGATAGTCCTCTCCGCATCTGTTTCAGGGTCTGTATAGGGTGCAAGTAAGGCAGGCAGTGATAGCTTCTATCACCAAGCAGAATTCCATTGAACTCCCCTGCAGAATGAAGTGTTGAATATGGGACGAGATGTTGAATATCCCTTGTACGTTTGAAGGTCTTCGGCACAATTTAGGTTACCAATTATCAGTAGATCTTTGCGTCTTCAAGTGTTTTAACCATGTAATCAATGATACAGGCCGAACATGACGGTAAGTTGAGGCTAAAGGTAAATCTAAGTGGCTACTGGCTTGTACTATGAAAGCCATGTGGCCTGCTCAGTAGATCAGACATCATTACCTCTACGCCTTTTTAAACTAAACACTTTCCCATTTTAGACATAGGACAAGATGGAGAATATCCCTTGTACGTTCTGTTGCACTAATTAATGCCTACCCCCACTTGATGTTATCGGATGTTAGTGACCACCAGCGGATGTTAGGGACATATCTTCAGTTGTGTACCTTAGTGTCATCAGGTGTTTGGGCCTTTTAATCACTCTTCTAAGGCACGCCCACCACAGGTTGATCAGATCTGGGTGCATGTCCCTAGCATCTTGGGGCCCATTTGGAATTTTCCTCCTGTTCCAGAGCCATTGGCTGCAGCTTTATGCAGTGTGTGATGTTTCTTTTATGGTCTAGGGCAGGACTTGTCCATGGATCCCCAGATCTTTGAGCAACCTGATGGTGGAAGTTTGCAAGGAAACCCCTACAGCCAACCTCCACAGGGCAAACTATTGCTTTCCAGCCACGTTGCTCTGCCTCAAATGCCATGTCTGCATGCCGCAGCCTTGTCCTCTCATTGGCTTCATCAACATTATCCTCACAGGGTACTGTCAATTCTACGAAATAGACGACCCAGAGTATCAGGTCAGGTCTTAGGGTGGTAGTGACAATATGTGATTGTACTGTAAGCCGCTGGCTCACGTCAACCAACATCTCCCAGTCTCAGGCTGGAGGCTTTTCTGTCCCTGTTTCCCCTCACAGACTTAAGTTGTCCGTTTGATGTTTTTGATGGCAAGGCATTGGTAGCGGTTCTCTTTGTTTCTATTGTTGTTGCAAGGCATTTGAATATGTGGTTGTGTCTCCACCTATAGCTACCTTGGGAGAGACTTATTTTACAACCAGTGAGGATATGCCTGAGGGTAGCTGGAGTTGGCAGGATGGATCTTCGTTCTTTTGCTTGTTGGGTTGCATCTTTTGGTGTCCATTTCAGTCCTGTCAATGATGGCCCAACAGCCCGTATAGATTTGTCTCGGGACTCTGAAAGGGTCATCTTCAGCCTTGTTTTGGTGCATTTAACCTCCTCGAGAATTGAGATAGGCAGCTCGAGAATGCACTGTCCGTACAGGCTGATGTTGCTCAGACATGTTGGACTCTTAACCACTTTCTCACATAGGAGTTGATCGTTCTCTCCATGTTCTCAACTTTTGTGATAGAAACAACTACTGTAAGTGGCCACATCAGTTGGGGTAAAAGGCCAAACTGTAAGCACCAGGCCTTTAACTTTCCAGGAAGCATGGACTGGTCGATGTTCTTAAGACCTCTGTTGACATCCTGCTTCAGTTGTTGGACCTGCTTGCAGTCTTTGAGGCTTGCATCATAGTAATGTCCGAGGCTTTTTATAGGTTCCTCAGACACTGTTGGAATGGTTTCTCCATTAATGTACAACCTATGGTCTGATGTCTTACCTTTGCTTATTGAGATGCTTCTTGATTTTGACAGATTGATCCTTATTCTGGCCCATGTGATGTTGTCTTCAAGATTCCCTAGCAACCGTCTGGTGCATGGTACTGTTGTGGTCAGGGTTGTCATGTCGTCCATGTAGGCCCTGATTGGTGTTAAGGGGACCCCTGACCTTTGTCGCTCGCAACCTACTACCCATTTAGAAGCTCTAATAATCACCTCCATAGCCATAGTGAACACTAGTGGGGAGATAGTGCAGCCAGCCATGATGCCCACTTCAAGACGCTGCCATATGGTGGTCAAATCTGAAGCTGTGAAGCAGAATTGCAGATCTTCGAAGTTGGCTTTAATCAAATTTGTGATGGGCTCTGGTACTTTGAAGAAGTCGAAAGCAGCCCAGAGGACACTATGAGGTACTGACCCAAATGCATTAGCGTGATCAAGGAAGATGACATGTAGATCCCTCTTCTCACTTTTGGCTGATTGGATACCCTGTACTGGACACCGTTCAGGCCTGGGGCTGATGACGCTCTTGCCCACCTCACTATGTTCTCCACTTCTTTGAATTACGGAGGGCTCACATCCATTTGGTGTTCTGGCTGCTCAATGGGTGGGATATCAGAGGGAATAACTATCAGATCATGTCTCTTTGGATCAGAGTGTATTCTTTCCAGGTGCTCCTCTATGTCCTACTTTGAGGTCCTCGCTTGAGATTTCACGAACTTGAAGGGGTCTTTAAAGAAACGGGTTCTTCCTTGTTCTTTTCTTTTCCGAGCTGTTCTTAGGCGTTCTGCTCGCCTTACGGTTTTCAGTCGGCTCTTGATGTTCTCCTGCAGTATGTTAATTCCCTCCTTCTGCTCTTTTGATGCTTTCTTCCACTGCTTATTAAGCTGCCTCCTCTCTTGTACCAGGCGTTTTATTTTCAGCTGCCTTTTGGACTTGTTTTCCATTGTTGGTGATATCCGTTCTTTCTGTGTCACTCTAAAATCTTCCGCTCCGTAGTCATAGATGACGTTACCCATCCATTCAAGTTTTGTCTTGTGGTGTATTTAGCTAACATGGATCATTTTGACACGTGTGTAAAACATAATGACAGGTTTAAAGCTAGCGGCACCTGATTTCTGGACTCTCAGACTTCCTAAGTATTATTCCATATGTTACTTGTTAGTTCTCTCCTTCTGAGAATGCTCTTTGACCTGTTAGATGGAGGGGTTTCCATCTTCAAGTAGGAAGCATGTTTTGAATTAGATGCCCCTATGTGTGACGTCATTTTATCTCAAGTCTTGAGCGTAAACAAGTTCCCTATATGAATGCTTGTCCGACACCGGCGACTCAGACTTCTTCATTGGCTGAGAACGTCTCCGGGTATACCTAGGTACCCGTCCTGACCTGTAACTTCTGTGTAATAAACCTTATTATACAAGCAAGAACGGTGTCCGCGGAGATTCCTTCATCATCATCTTCAACATCACTGCTGCTTAAATATACGACAGTCTCAACTGTGCCCTTTATCTTTTAAAGGATAGGGCTTAGGTCTGCATTGATGGCCTCCCATTTTGCTTTTTCTGATGCTCCAGGCCAGTTTACCTTTGGTTGGTTTTGTAAATGTTTCTTCTCCCTTGTTGGTTTTCCTGGCTGAGTGGGCTCTATAGCCTTTTCTGCTACTGCCTCTGTGCTTGAGATAACTTCCTCAGATACAGGTGGACTGATATCAAGCGAACTTTGGGTTGAGTCTGGTCGCTGGACTTCACTCGACTTCACTGACTTCTTAGAGAGTACTGATCAATGCGAGATCCCTGCTCGCTTTCGATCAAGCACTTCTTCTTTCCTTGGTATATTTATAGACCCTTTGCTGATGTTATTTCTTCCAGCCACAGGGACACACCTGGAGCTTTTTGTCTGATTCTGTCGTGTTAGCTTCTTGAATTGTGCTTGCCTTCCTCTTTGTTGTTTCCATTTCAGGGTCATTAGCTGTGTGGTCTGTTAGTGGGTCGTCTTCCGCCCCCACTCTCGCCAACTCTGGGGGTATTTTCTGTTTAGTTTCTTACCAATCCATATTGAATCCTGCCAGTATTGTCTCATGCCGAAAAAAGTTGCAAAATACGTCCCATCTTAGACCTAAGGTGGTTAAATGCCTTCATAAAGGTACTTCCTTTCAAGATGCTGAACACAGGTCAGATCTTAGAATCTCTCGAAAAAGGGGAGTGGTTCACCTCGATAGATCTAAAAGAAAAAGATGCATACTACCATGTGACCATCTGTCCAGACCACAAACTCTTTCTTCGGTTTCCATTCAAATAAAATATCAAGTTACATCAATCTGCAACAATGAAGTTCCGATCACACTGTTTGTGTGTGTGTGTGCGTGTGTGTGTCTGTGTGTGAGAGGGAGGAAGAGAGAGAGAAAGAGCAGAAAAGAGTGCGCGGAATGGCTGATGAATGCGCTGCTCTGAAGAAAGATTTAACTCATTAATAAAAGTATTGATCAATATGTGATGATCAGTGTTGATATTGTGGCAACAAACAAATCAGTTGTGAGACTTCAGCTGAGAGAGAGAGAGAGAGAGAGAGAGAGAGAGAGAGACACACACACACAGCAGCAGAGTCTCTTGGTACACAAGCATAAGTGATCCTCATGACCATACAACTTTAATGTGAACAATATACCACAGGTTTTAAGGTAACTTCGGGCTAGTTTGTTCACTTCTTTGTTAAGACCAGGCTTTGGACGCAGAGGCAGAGAGAGGCTTGAGGCAGAAGTCAAGTCAAACAGGGTTTATTAGTATGACCGTGTGGAACAGGTAGGCAGGCAGGAATCCGAGGCTGGAGCCAGGGGTGATGAATGTCCGTGTGGAGAAGGCAGGCAGGCAGGCAGAAATCTGAGGCTGGAGTCAGGGCTAATGTCCAGCTGTTGATCCTGGGCAGGGAGATCCCTGTCTCCCTGCCCAGAATCTTCTAGTATCGTTTACTAAAGGTTGTGGCTGGCAGTACTAACGGTAACTTAGTCTATAGTCCGGCGAAGACTGAGAGCAGGGCTGGAGCTTATAAAGGCAGCTGACCGATCAACAGCAGCTGTGTAGCCAAGGCCCCAACTCCAGCACACCAGGTCCTCATCTGCAATTAGTCTCCACACACACACACACACACACGCGCACCGAGAGAGAGAGAGAGAGAGACAGAGAGAGACAAGGGGGCAGATGAGGCAGAGGGCATGACATTCTTACTCTGTTAAATCACCATGTTTTCACTTCACCTCCGACTGCTTCACCGTGTGTCGCTCTGTGTGAGTGATTGTGGGCGGGGCAAGCCCAGAGCATGTTTGTGTGAATGTAAAATCTGCCTCGCTCTCACACAGAGAGGAGCAGCACAACTCGCTAAATGTCGGTGACATTCTTATGCAAATAAACACGTATGTAAACACAATGGGCAATTTATCTAGCTCAGCAAAATGAATGAGTTCATGTTTATATATCGTACGATAAGTTGATTTAGTAATTATGGCGACATACCTGCTCCATGCTTGTTAAAAAAAAGTCAGCTCAGAAGCAGAAGTCATAATTCAGCAGAAGCTAAATGCATGTCGGGGAAACACTGCCTTTAATCCATGTAGGGGAAACACTGCCTTTAATGCAGGCCAATTTTAAAGGGGACATATCATGCAAATTCCACTTTGTTAGTGCTTCTACACGTTAATGTGGGTATCTGGCATGTCTACCAACCCAAAAACTCTGGGAAAAAAACACTCGCGCGTTTTGTTATAGTTCCTCTAAGTCAGAAACGTCATGCTTGAGCGACTCGATTGCGCTTCCTGGGTATTGTGTCGTAACAAGGAACTGGAAGTCTCCCTACATGGTCTTGCCCCCCCCCCCCACACTCGTTACTTCCGGGTTTACACCGGAGGCAGCGAGGCTGCGAGGCAGCGCAGCGCCGTTCCCAAGCACGCAGCCGGGCTGTTCACACGGGACGAGCATTTCTCCGCGCTGGTCAGCCCGCGATTCACTCACATGTGGCATTTGTCTGGATCGTTGGGACTGGGAGGCTGCAGCAGCTGCTCGGGCGTGACCGCTCGCTCTCCCGTGCGTGAGCTGGAATTTGTGTCAGCGCCACACAGCCAGCAGTGTGGAGGACTTCCGCAGTGTTCAGCGCTACTGTAACCCCCGAACCCCGACATTCAACGGGTACAACAACAAGCGGAGAAAGCAGAATCGCGGGCTGACCTTATATATACAGTCTATGGGGCTGACCAGCGCGGAGAAATGCTCGTCCGGTGTGAACAGCCAGGCGGCTGCGCGCTTGAGAACGGCGCTGCGCTGCCTCGCAGCGGTCTTCCACATTGCCAGCTGTGTGGAAGACTTCCGCAGTGTTCAGCTCTACTGTATGCTGGGTTACAGTAGTTACGCCGGGGTACAGTAGTTACGCCAGGGTACACCGGACGCGGAAGCGCCGCTGCGAGGCAGCGCAGCGCCGTTCTCCAGCACGCAGCCGCCTGGCTGTTCACACGGGACGAGCATTTCTCCGCTGGTCAGCCCCATAGACTGTATATATAAGGTCAGCCCGCGATGCTGCATGATTGGCTGGAAGCGACTGTGGCAGAATCTGATTGGCCTTTTAGAAATTATTAATCGATTAATAAGCATAGAGAGAGTGAGAGAATTGAGATTGATTGAATGGGGGAAGGTCTGAGCTTCAGTACTGAACTTTTTTTGAATAAAGAATTTAGCTTCGTTGTCAGACTTCCTGCTTTTTAACTGTTACTTTGTTATTCATGTTATTCCTTGTCAACAAAAAATTGAATAAAAACTTAATTGCCATATTATGGAAAATACACCTAATGTTAGTTTAATTTTGTGGAGGTGGGCTTGGTTTAGGCCCTCAGCTGTGGGAGAGAGAGGATGGTACAGAGCTGGCTCAGCAAAAGCAATGCCAGGTGAGTTGATTGGCACAATCACATTGAGTTGAGTCTAATCACACTCTCCTTTAAATGAAGTAGCAGCTGGACTGAAGAGAAGAAGAGAGAGATGTTGATCGTGACTGTGGAGCCGTGGAAATCGCAGCCTGAGAAAAGCACAAAGGAGCGCTAAAGAAAAGATTTACGTGAGCGTTCTTGAATAAATATTAAAGAAGGATAAGCTGAAGCACTGTCCTGTGTGTGTGTCGAAGCGAGAGCACTCGTCGTGGTAACAAAGTATGTTACAATTTTTCATACCAGCACCTTGCAGTGTCACAGAAAAGCACGATCAGTCTGTGTAAAAAAACAAACATATTGTAATAAATAACGATAAAATATGTCTAGAATATGCCTTTATATGCAAGTAATGGGACTGTAGTTAGCAAGCTCAAGTCTCATTTAACCTCTTTTCTTCACTCCAACCCCCATAACCCCATAAAAAAACACTACAAACACAAATTAAATAAAACTTTAAAAACCCAATTTTGTATTTGAAACATTCCGAATAACTTTCCCAGAAGAAGCTAGATGTCCCATTTAAGTAAAGTGGCAGGGGCACATACAATAGTGAATTAATCCACATTTGTATTTATGTCAACAACAATGCACATGTAAGTGAGTCAAAATAAACAGCATATCACCCATTGCAACACTGTGGCACACTGATGTGGTTTATTAGCTTTTGAAAAACAATGCTTTGTGGTACAGAGAAATAAGATATATCATGCTTTGATTCACACACAGTAAGCTTCTTGTTTGTTGGTTCAAATTCAGCACACACATATACACACAAACACATTTATCCATGGTGTGTGTCAATACCCACAGCTGTGGTGGTGTAGGAGTATGGGTTTAGGAGCAAGGCCAAGGTATAGTGACGATGACCATCAGCATGGGCCTCAAACATCAACTGCAAACACACAAAAACACATACATGGTGCCACAGCGTCAATGACAAACTGTATAATATGTACAGTGGAACACAACTTTGCAGAAGAAATAAATCTGATGATATTCATTCACTCATTGTGGGTGGCTCTGGCTCAGGGTGAGTGGATCGTCTAGTAAAAAGTCAGTGGTTCAATCCCAGGCTCCTCCTTTCATTCCAAAGTGTCCATCACTGCATGAAAAGAAGAATTTGGGTCAGTTAGTGTCGCTGCAAATTTTGGTGGAATTCCAGGAAAACGGCTGTTCACAGGAATCTGCAGGCAGCACAGAAAACTGCCAGGAACTACCGGGAATTGACGCGGGGTTCCAGTTTCTGGCAGTTTTACAAGCCTGAGAATGTTGGCAGGTGACCCCCCTTCTCTTAGGCCTAGGGGAGGCTTTCACATGTAAATGACAATGCTGTGAGCTTTACAAATCCAAATCAGGATAGTTTCACTCAGTGGTGCAGAGGTAACACCTTTTTCTAAAAGGTACTAACTAAGGTACCAACTAAAATATCTGGCATAAGTACACCAGGCTTAAAGTAAATATAAAATCTGAAATTGTAGCTTATATAGATTTATCTTATGTAAGTAGGTGTGTTATAATGAATTACATTGTATACCATGAGCAAAGGTCAATGCTATGAAAACATTTTTAAACTGCAATTTATTTCAACATTTGCCTGTCAAGTTCATCCAAGATAATATGTTGTAATGGAGAGAGTGGCACCACTGTACAGTTTTCTAAGAGAAGTCTTTCTGCTGACACCAAAACACTGTGCTTCACATAAAGCATATCAGCTGTGTCATCGCGTGTCAACGTTCCAACCATTTGTCCTCCCAAAATACTGGCAAACTCAGCACCATATTCACATGTCCATGGCATACTAAGCTGTTGACTCTGCTAAAATTGCCTCATAATTTGAACTTCAATTGTCCTATTGTTGTTCTTAAACTTTCTCAGTATTCCATTAAAACACTCAACACTTTTATCCAAAGCGACTTACAATAAGTGCATTCAACTATGAGGGTACAAACACAGAACAGCAAGAATCATGTAAGTACATTAACTTAAAGGGGACATTGTATGCCCATTTTACCACAAGTTGATATGGTTCCTTGGGGTCTTAATGAAATGTCTGTAACATACTTTGGTCAAAATACCACAAGGATCATTTCAAACAGCACCCTTTTTACCCTGTATAAAACAGCCCTCCACAGAGTGACCTGTTTTGAGTGCCTGTTCCTTTAAATGCTAATGAGCCAGCTCCCCCTCCCCCCTCTCCCCCCATGATTTTAAACGATATAAATTACATATTTTATATGATATAAATTATCAAATATGCATCCCCTTCTGTTGTCCTGGAGTTTTAATTTTCCCAATCACATAATTAAATGTCCCCCTCTGCCCATCTACAAGCACACAAGCAGACAGACAGAGAGAGAAAGAGAGGGGTGGGGGGGGCTATGAAGACCATCATTTACCCCGAACCCCGACATTCAACGGGTACAACAACAAGCGGAGAAAGCAGAATCGCGGGCTTACCTTATATATACAGTCTATGGGGCTGACCAGCGCGGAGAAATGCGCGTCCCGTGTGAACAGCCAGGCGGCTGCGCGCTTGAGAACGGCGCTGCGCTGCCTCGCAGCCTCGCTGCGTCCGGTGTAAACCCGGCGTAACGAGTGTGGGGGCTCTGTGTGTTTGTGCCAGTGTTACAGTAGTGCTGAACACTGCGGAAGTCTTCCACACTGCTGGCTGTGTGGCGCTGACACAAATTCCAGCTCACGCATGGGAGAGCGAGCGGTCGCACCCGAGCAGCTGCTGCAGCCTCCCAGTCCCAACGATCCAGACAAATGCCACATGTGAGTGAATCGCGGGCTGACCAGCGTGGAGAAATGCGCGTCCCGTGTGAACAGCCAGGCGGCTGCACGCTTGGGAACGGCGCTGCGCTGCCTCGCAGCCTCGCTGCGTCCGGTGTAAACCCGGCGTACCGGACCTTGCAGCTCTTGCAGCAGCATTGAGAAGTTCAGGAGTCGACAGAGAAGAAAGAGGGTAATATTAGATTCATTAGATCATTTTTCAGTTACATGTATCGGTGTATGTTGTCATTGAACTGTGCTAATTGTACTGATTGTGTTTACAGCTGATTGAAGCGGGACAGATGACATGGATCCATACTTCCACAGCCAGGAGCTCACCGACCTGTGTGCCACACCTCAAATAAGACTGGAAGCTACACTGAATTTCACAGCTACACATCATAGACGTCTACACACTGGAGCAGATTCAGACAGAGTCCCACAAAGAACTTATGACCCAGAGGCGACTAAGAGACATTTCAAGCTTCACCTGATTAGTTTTTCAATGGCTAGGCCAGTTGTGTTTTTACATTATTTGTGCTGTATGTAAATAAAGCTTTGACTCAACATATACTGTTAGGGTTTGTTTTGGTTGGACCTCAAAGCAGAGACTGGAAACAGACTTGGAAAGAAGGCAGAGTTTATTATATGGATAAGCAGAGATGGCAGGCTGTGGAGGCAGGGTGCTGGCTGGGATGTCCACAGGAAGGCACGAACACGGGACATGTTCGTGCCTTCCTGTGGACATCCCAGCCAGCACCCTGCCATGGTCGATCTCATATGGACCAATGTACCTGGGCGTGAGCTTCCGAGACTCAGTCTGGAGCGGTAAGTCCCGGGAGGATAACCAGACCTTCTGACCGGGCTGGTAATCCGGGGCCGGGGTGCGATGGCGGTCAGCGACTCTCTGGTTGCGAGCAGCGGTGCGGGTGAGAGCTGCCCGGGCTTCGCGCCAGACTCGACGAGCACGCCGGAGATGCCCCTGAACGGAGGGGACTGCCACGTCTGTTTCCTGAGCTGGGAAGAGTGGAGGTTGAAAACCGTTAGAGGCCATGAACGGGGACATCCCTGTGGCGGAGCAGACCAGGGAGTTGTGGGCATATTCTACCCAGGGGAGGTGGGTGGACCAGGAAGCCGGGTGATGAGATGTGACACAGCGAAGAGCCGCCCCCAGTTCCTGATTAGCCCGTTCCGTCTGGCCGTTCGTCTGCTGGTGGTACCCAGATGCCCCCAACGCCTGGCAAAAGGCTTTCCAAACCCGGGCGGAGAACTGCGCCCCTGTCCGACACAATGTCCACCGGAATACCATGGAGTCGGAACACATGCAGGACAAGCAGATCAGCAGTCCCGAGGGCGGAAGGCAGTCTTGGCAGGGGGATGAAATGCACCGCCTTCGAAAAGCGGTCAACTACGGTCAGGATAACCGTGTTGCCTTCCGAAGGAGGCAGGCCAGTGACGAAATCCACAGCGATGTGGGACCAAGGCCGGTGAGGAATAGGCAGGGGATGGAGCAGACCGGCAGGAGCCTGATGAGAAGCTTGCTGCGGGCGCAGACAGAACAGGCGGATACGAACAGCTTGGTATCTGCAGACATGGAGGGCCACCAGAAGCGTTGCTGCAGGAGGGCCAGAGTCCGGTGAAAACCAGGATGGCAGGAAATCCTGGACGCATGTCCCCACTGGAGGACTGGAGACCTGGCAGATAAAGGAACAAACAGCCGGTCGGGCGGACACCCTTGAGGGATTGGCTGATCCTGCTGGGCCCCCTGGACCACTCCCTCAATCTCCCACCCAGCTGCTCCCACCACACAGGAGGATGGCAGGATGGTACCTCCCGACGAATCCTCCACAGGAGGGGCAAACTGACGTGACAAAGCATCTGGCTTGACGTTCCTGGAGCCCGGTCGGTAGGTGAGTGTGAAGTTAAAACGGCCCAGGAACAAAGCCCACTGAGCCTGGCGCGAGTTAAGCCTGCGAGCAGAGCGGAGGTAAGATAAGTTTTTATGGTCCGACCAGACTATAAATGGGTGAGTAGAGCCCTCCAGCCAGTGCCTCCATTCTTGCAGGGCTAAAACGACCGCTAGCAGCTCCCGATTCCCCACATCATAATTCTTCTCCGCTGGGGAGAGCTGGCGGGAGAAGAAAGCACATGGATGCTGCTTCTGGTCGGAGGTGGTTCGCTGTGAGAGGACTGCCCCAACACCGGAGTCGGAGGCATCAACCTCCACCACGAACTGAGCTGAAGGGTCAGGGTGAATCAACACAGGCAGAGGAGAACAAAAACTTCAATTTGGAAAACGCAGCCTCGGCTGCAGGTGACCACCCGAAAGGGACTTTCACAGATGTTAGCTTGGTAAGTGGTGTGGCAACTCTGCTATAGTCACGGATAAACCTACGGTAGAAATTGGCAAATCCCAGAAACCTCTGAAGTTGCTTCCTTGATGTAGGAGTGGGCCATTCGGCCACTGCCTTAACCTTGGCAGGGTCGGTCTTAATTTGCCCTTTCTCCACAATAAACCCCAAAAAACTAACAGATGAAACATGAAAATTGCATTTCTCAGCCTTAGCATACAGTCTGTTTTCTAATAGTCTTTTCAAAACTAGTTTTACATGTTGTACATGTTCACGAAGGTTACGGGAGAAAATCAAAATATCGTTGAGATAAACGAAAACAAACCTATTCAGCATATCCCGCAGAACATCATTGATGAGGGCCTGAAAAACTGCAGGTGCATTAGTGAGGCCGAAAGGCATGACCAAGTACTCAAAGTGTCCTCGGGGACTGTTAAAACCCGTCTTCCACTCATCCTCCTCCCTGATTCTAACCAGATGGTAGGCGTTGCGGAGGTCCAATTTAGAAAAAATGGTTGCTTCATGAAGGGGCCCGAAGGCTGAGTCTATGAGTGGGAGGGGATATTTATTGTTCACGGTGATATCGTTCAACCCTCGATAGTCTATGCAGGGGCGAAGCGATTTATCCTTCTTGTCAACAAAAAAGAAACCTGCCCCCAGTGGTGAGGAAGAGGGACGAATGAGACCGGTAGCCAGAGAGTCAGAGATATATGCCTCCATGGCCTCCCTTTCAGGCTTGGATAAATTATACAGTTTACTGGACGGATAGGGGGCGCCAGGGAGCAAATCGATCCCACAATCATAGGGTCGGTGAGGGGGAAGAGACAAGGCACGGTGTTTACTAAATACCTCCTGGAGGTCATGATACTCGGAGGGGACTGAGGTGAGATCAACCGGCTTGGGTGGCAACGGTGTGGTTGCTAATGTGGAAGGAATGGCGGCATGCAAACAGTGTGAGTGACAAAAAAGGCTCCAGTTGGTGATGGAGGAGGTCGACCAGTCTATGTGAGGATTGTGGAGTTTGAGCCAGGGGAGACCTAACACAAGTGGTGAAACAGGAGATGGGATGATGTAAAGAGATATTGTTTCATGATGGTTCCCGGAAAGTTGTAGTGACACTGGGACTGTACGGTGAGTGACACGGGCTAGGAGCCTCCCATCGAGGGCAAACACATTCTTTGGTTCCGGTAGGGGCTCAGAGGGAAGTCTTGACTGGGAAATGTAATCAGCGTCAATGAAATTGTCATCCGCACCGGAGTCAACAAGGACCAACAGAGGTAGAGAGACCTGAGACCACGAAACAGTACCTTTTAGTTGCAGGCGAGGAGGAGACGAAATAACTGAGGAATGGCTCACCAGCGCTCCTCCTGTGGCTGATGAGCCTGCCCTTTTGGCAGAGCCGGACAGTGGGCTCTCCGGTGACCGTCCTGGCCACAGTAAGCGCAGAGCTTCTGGAGGTGACGACGCTGACGTTCGGTCGGTGTGAGCCTCATCCCTCCCAGCTGCATGGGTTCCTCGGAGCAGAGGGGTGAAGAGGCTGTCCGCGGAGGAATCACGCAGGAGGAGGATGGTGGAAGAAGAGAGTCCGCAGGTCCCCGATGGTGAGGGCTCATTGTCTGACTCAAGGGAGGGGCGTGTCTCTCCCTGTCTGATCTCTCCCTGGTGACCAATAGCAACAGATCTACCAGCCAATCACAAGTGACTTTTCGTTTCAAAGGTCTGTGGTTTCATCCAATGGTGAAGTGAGATAAGTTCTAACAAGCGATTTTCGCTGCGATTCATATGCTAATTAGATCACACCTTCGCTCCGCGACTCCACGGCGGCACGCCCCCTTCCCCAGCCCCCACCACTGCGAAAGCGGGGGTATGTTTCTGCCCGTTTGTGTCACAGGCAAACGCCGAATTCGCCTCCTGTAAACGGGCACGAACTGCCAGGAATTAGGCGAGTTTGCAGTGACGAAAATTCGGCTTTTCGTCTAGTGCTTGATCCCAAATCCCTCAGTGTATGATAGGAAAAATTGCAGCATATAGTAGTGCTCTGTGAATGTGTGTGAATTTGTATTGTTTGTAGAAGTGCTTAGAGTGGTTGATAAGAGTAGAAAGGCGCTATAGAAATAGAGTCCAGTGACAATTTAACCCTCCAAGTCCAGAGCTTTATAGACCAGAGGAGTTGAATCTTTCTGCTATTTTTGCACCATCCCCTTCAGAATGCATACATTTCTGTGTGAAAATTTAATTAAAGTTAGAAGGAGCATGGCTGATATGAACAGAGTTTACAGCTAATTTAAATGTTTGAATTAAAGCCATTTACAAAGGTTATAGAGTGTGTTGCAGTATATCTAGTGTACTCTCAAAACTGATACTTTGGAAGCAGCTTTGGAAAATCTTCCCCATAATTTTCTGATACCAGATTAGGAGTCGCTGCATCCCACAGTTTCTGTAACCTTCAAGGGAAGTAAGACAGCTCTGACAGTAAAATGGAGCACGAGATTTAAAGTAAATTTATGCAGCACTGGTAGAAATGCATGCCTTTTACCGGACCATTGGGTTAAAGAGGGATAGACCATCTACCAAAGCCCGTATATGCCTTGGAATATTTCAGAGTGTGCTGTGCACATCTTATTTTTCATCACAAATGGGGGGACAAGCGAGGCACCAACAGTGCATCACAAGTGACATAAAGAAGTCCCATTATTGAAGTGGAGGCTAACCTTCATGACCTGCCACAATCATCATTGTGAGGTGTCCAATTGACTCTTCTTTAAAAAAAAAACATACAAAGACAAAAGCATTACTTTTGGCATTACTTTAGGTTGATGACTTTTGCACAACCCGGCCAGTGAAACATACAAGCATGTTTTTAAGCTGAATATGGGACTTACCTAGCACATCTCTGTTGGCTGCAGTTCAGCAAATGTCGAACTGGGGGACCAGAGTCAACATCTGACCAAACATGAATTTAGATTTTCAACCAACATACCTGTGGCAGTTGACCATGCCATGGGGCTCTCACCACAGCAGCCAGAGACAAACCATTCAAGTTTTAACATCTTTTATTAACTCAAAACACACACGAGAACAAACATAAATAAACTTCAACTTAAAGGGACTAACTTTGCAGCTCAGTCCTTTCTAGAGTCTCTCCGTCCTCCGTGTCTCCGTGTCTCCATGTGCTCGGGTCTAAGGGTCTGAGGGTCTGAGTGTCTGCCTTTCAACCAAACCCACCTCAATCCTCCCACATACCACCCTCTCTGACTGCCTACAGGAAATCAAGTCCTGGTTCTCCTGCAATTTCCTAAAACTCAATAGCGATAAAACCTAGGTCTCCTTAATGGCATTAAATACACCTTATCAAAATCAGACAATCTATCTTTAAATATTGATAACTCTAGTTTCTCCCTCCCCTCAAGTTAAGAGTCTGGGTGTCATCCTTGACAGCACTCTATCTTTCCAAGCCCACATCAATAATGTCACCTGGTCCGCATACTTTCATCTACGCAACATTAATCGCCTCTGCCCATCCCTCACACCCAACACCGCCGCCATTCTCGTCCACACCCTGGTTACATCCCGCATTGATTACTGTAATTCCCTTCTTTTTGGTCTCCCTCATAAATTCCTTCATTAACTTCAATTAGTCCAGAACTCTGCCACTCGCATTTCCAGAACCCCCTCCATTAATCACTGTCCTTCAGCAGCTTCATTGGCTCCCGGTCAAATACCGCATTGTTTTTAAGATTCTGCTCCTCACCTTTAAGGCCATCCACAAACTCGCTCCACCATACTTTCTGATCCCCTGCACATTGACAAACCCTCCCACCCTCAGATCTTCTTCTTCCATTCACCTCACTGTAACACCTGCCAGTTTGTCCACCATGGGATCTAGAGCCTTCAGCCGCTCTGCCCCCCGCCTCTGGAACTCTCTCCCACCAGACATTCGCAACACTAACTCTCTCTCCATTTTTAAATCACATGTAAAAACTCATCTATTTACACAGGCTTTTTCAGTTTGATTGTCTTCCATTTTTTATTCAGTGTTCATTTCATTTTATTAATTTTATTGATGTTTTTGATACATTGTTTCTTATGTTGTTTTTTATCTGCCGTGTGAGGTGACCTTCAGTGCTCTGAAAGGCACCTTTCAGAGCACATGTGCTAGGTAAAATGTATTATTATTATTATTATAAAGTTGTTGTTTTTCTTTCTCTGTTTACCTACCTGTTTTAGACAGTTTATAATGGCCTGTTTCTTGCGGTCTGTTTTTATTGGCCTATGTTTGCTGGTCCCTTCAATCTATTTTTCCACTGTTGACTAATCAATATTTGGCTATTTCTTTGGACTATCTTTTCTGTCTTGTAATATCTCCGCTGTGCCATATTATTTGGTCTTTCTCAGTTAGGTTCTCTTTATTGTACCATTTGTGATGGTCAGTTTTTCAGTTTCTCATTGCTGGTCTTGATTGTTGGTTCAACACTATCTTTTCTGGCCTTTGGCCCTTTCAAACAGTAAGTACTATGTACAGTACTTAAATGTTCAGTTCTGTGCTCATTCCTTGAATCCCAAAACTGCCTGGATCTGGATATATATTTCATCAACAGTAGAGTAGAGAGTATAGTAAGCACACTGAAAAGGTATGCAGTCTATTTTAATATCAAATTAATAGAAAATGTTCACATTGTTGTGACCTGAAGCTGTGACAGCGGGCTTCTTCATGGAATAACATGCTCCCTTCATTCTTCTAGTAGGCTTTGGTATTAAACTGAATAAGATACACGCCTGCTGGGAACTGCTCCTCTGTGATCAAATTATGGATCTCTCTAGTGGCATCTGTCACTCTGCAATGCGGACAGTGAAATCTGTCTTAATGGTTTGCAAAAAGACAAAGTATACTAAATAATTCATACTGTTCATACCCGGTAGCAATCAGTCTCCATCCCCCATCAGCAGTCTTTTGAGACACTTTCAGTGGCACTGATCCGGCTGGAGTTCCTTTCAATGCTTCAGAATTTTCACCATCAGAGGACACTTTATATCCGAGCCCCCATACTTGTCCTTCAATACAAGCCAGGACTATATTTAATCCTTTGCTGCTCATTGTCACAACATAAAATGTCACAAACAGCACAAGATAGTACAGGACTGTCTGTTGTGTACACACCATTTTTAATATACTATAATATGCTTTAAAATACTCTACCAACTAAAACACTAACAGTAATACAGACTTGAACAGTATCTCTAATAAACTGTGCATTAAATGGTCACTCAAAACTCTGATGTTAGGGATTAAAGGGGAATTAAATTATGATCATGCAGGATAATCATTTGGTATATTTTGCTCTTGTAGGAGACAAAACAAAAAACCTAAACAGCTTTTCAATAAGGCAACTTTAAAGTCCCCCCTGCGCATCATCATTTAAAGATGAACAAATACCAACACCTATGGCAAAGATCCACCATGCCTTACTTCACTTTCTATATTGGCTTTCATTTTTCATCTAGTAAGTGCCATATAAGTGCTACTAAAGTGCTACTATTTTTAAAGAAAAAATTTAATTCAAGGTATAGTCAGAAGAGATGTGTTTTTAGTTTGCGGCGGAAAATGTGTAGTCTTTCTGCTGTCCTGATGTCATTGGGGAGCTCGTTCCACCATTTAGGAGCCAGGACAGCAAACAGTCGTGATTTTGTTGAGTGTTTAGCTCGCAGTAAGGGAGCAACAAGCCGATTGGCAGATGCAGAGTGGAGTGAACGGGCTGGGGTGTTACGTTTGACCATGTCCTTGATGTAGACTGGACCCGATCTGTTCGCAGCACGGTACGCAAGTACCAATGTTTTGAAACAGATGCTGGCAGCCACTGGTAACCAGTGAAGGGAGCGGAGGAGCGGAGTAGTGTGAGTGAATTTAGGTAGGTTAAAGACAAGTCGAGCTGCTGCATTCTGGATGAGCTGCAGAGGTCGGGTGGCACTAGCAGGTAGACCTGCCAGGAGGGAGTTGCAATAGTCTTGGCATGAGATGTCCAGAGCCTGGACCAGAACCCGCGCCACCTTCTGAGTGAGAAGGGGACGTATTCTCCTGATGTTGTGCAGCATGAATCTACAGGAACGGGTTGTTGCAGTAATGTTGGAAGTAAGGGAGAGTTGGCTGTTGAGTATCACACCCAGGTTCCTAGCAGTCTGGGTGGGGTCTAACACGGAGTTGTCAAGGGTAATAGTCAGGTCGTGGGTGGGAGAGCCTTTCCCTAGAAGAAAAAGTGGTTCAGTCTTATCAAGGTTAATTTTCAGGTGGTGTGCGGACATCCACTGAGAAATGATATCCCTCCTAGCATAGGTCTATAGGATGTGACGTATGTAGGAGGAAGGGATGAGTTATCTAACACATTAGTGGAACGAGTGAGAGTTGCAAGGCCAAAAGATAGTCCTTACTAAACAAACAGACAATCCCAGCTGAAGCTCAAAAGGCATCATATGATGTGGCATATTTAATTGCACAGGCAAAAAAGCCACACACAATCGGCGAAACGTTAATTAAACCCGCTGCTGTAGATAAAGTAGCCCGTGATCTGGAATCAGTGCCGCTGTCTAACGGGACTGTTGCCCGGCGCATCACCGACATGGCCCAGGACATAAAGTGCCAGCTGGTGGATAGAGTTAAGAAAGGGAAATATGCTTTACAATTAGATGAATCCACAGATATATTAAACTCTGCCCAGCTGCTTGTTTTCATCAGATACAGTTTTGACGGAAAACGTAATGCTGTTTTGCTACGCGCTCCGCGCTCCGGAGTGGACGTGCACAGGTGAGGACATTTTTACAAAACTAAAAGAAGAGGGACTATCTTCTGAAAGCTGTATTGGTGTGTGTCGGGACAGGGCTGGAGGAAAAGAAAGGACTGAAAGCAAGAGTATTACAAGTGGCGCTGCACGTAAATTTCACACTCTGTATTATTCACAGACAATCTCTTGCAAGCAAAACACTTGAACCAGAGCTTAAACATATTCTTGACATTGCGATAAAAATGGTCCACTACATAAAAACACTTTTTTATACTTACAGCATGTGCTCACTCAGCCCTGCTGTTTACACAGGGAGTTTCCCTGTATTCTGGTGATATTCTATTTCTTAAATTGCTATAAAATAATATCATGGCTGTAAGGCTGTTGTTCTTTTGTGTTGTATTAATGCCCGTGTTTGCATAGGCCTAATAGTGCGTGTGCGTGGCTGTGCGCAACATTATATACCACATCCAGGGTAGGTGGTGGTCGCCAGTCTCTGGCACCGTTATTTTGGGGGTGGCGGGCTGAAAAGTTTGGGAACCTCTGAGATAGTCAACCACCAACATTTTCGTCTCGTCAACGAAAGTTAAAATAGATTTAGTCATAGTTTTTATTTTCAAAGATCCGTTTTCGTCACTTCTTAGTCTCGTCTTAGTCATGGGAAAAAGGTCGTTAACGAATATTTTTCGTCAACGAAATTAACACTGATCACAACACATAAACAGCACTGTTACTAATGACCTTTTCATGGCATCAGATAATGGACTTGTCTCTATACTCGTCCTGTTGGATCTTAGTGCAGCATTTGACACCATAGATCAGTGGTTGCCCACCCGTCGATCACGATCAACAGTCTTCACTGTCGATCCCTGTAACGCTCTGGACTCACAGGCTGCGGTCGTGCCACAGATCAGCTGTGTGTAGGTTGTCTGTTATTCACACGTGCTGTGTGTCCGCTATTGATGGCAGAGCTGCTGGTTTATCTACTGCATTTCCTTCAATACAAGTTGGATTATGCACTAAACTAAATGTCAGGATTCTACGGTATGTAGACGAGCATCTTCCGGTCTGTTGATAACTAAATTAAAGCCCTGTTAGAACAAATGAATGGATTCAGAATGTGAAACGCTGGAGCACTTTTACTTTGACATAGACAGATAAACATTGTGGTTCACAGAAGAATAAACAGAGAAAATTATCTTTTAGCTGAGTTTGAATGTTTATCTGATGAATTTATGTCACAAACAAAAGGTTGCAACACTTTATGTATGTGTTTCAAAATAAAAGCACTACAGCGTTTCTGTTGACCAAATCCATTCTTTTGTTTTTAAAAAAGCGGGATTTATTGTGAAACATTTGGATGAGCGGAAGACGCACGGCTTCATAATGTATAGTACTTTTATTTATTTGAGTACACAGGACTACTTTTATACAAGGAAATAGTCATATTTATGACCATATTCAAGGCAAAGGCTATGTGAAAACATTGTGCTGCACTAGCAACTGAGAAGCTAAATATTATGCATGGGACAGATTTTGTAAATATGAATTGATATTAATGTGAATATTGAGCATTAAATAAATAAAGTTGCATAACTGTCTTTCTTTTTGTATATTTATGCTAGTACATTCAGCCTTTAACAAAAATTACAAAAATAATAAATATGACCCTCCTAAGTGGGTTTTTTGGAAGATATCAGGGTGGTAGCTCTCGGCTTGCGCTTAGAATAAAAGTGATCTTGGGCTCGAAATGTTGGTGACCACTGCTGTAGATCATAAGATTCTGTTACAGAGACTGGAACAAGATGTAGGGATTAAAGGAACGGCATTAGGCTGGTTTAAATCATATTTATCAGATAGATTTTAATTTGTTAATGTTAACAATGACTCCTCCTTAGTAATTGAGTTCTACAATGTTCTGTCCTTGGGCCGATACTCTTCACCTTATATATGCTCCCTTTAGACAACATCATCACAAAGCACCACATACACGTCCATTGTTACGCAGACGACACCCAGCTGTACATATCTATGAAGCCTGATGAATCTAATCGGGGCGGCTGTGGCTGAGGGGTAGAGCGGTCGTCCTCCAACCTGAAGGTCAGCAGTTCGATCCCCAGTCTTCCCCATCTGCATGCCGAAGTGTCCTTGGGCAAGATGCTGAACCCCGAATTGCCCCTCATAGAACAACAAAGTGCTGCTAATAGATGCACTGTATGAATGTGTGTGTGAATGGGTGAATGTAAAACTGTACTGTAAAGAGCTTTGAGTGGTCATCAAGACTAGAAAAGCGCTATACAAAACCATTTACCATTTAATCACTTAGTTCAACTTTAGGAATGTCTTAAGAACCTGGATGACCCATAACTTCATACTTCTAATTATAATTATTCTGATTGTGAACAATAATACTTATTTCTAATTAATTCTTACATGAATTTTTGCTGCTATCATTGATATCATCTTTACACTCTTATTGTTTTCATTATAACTAGTCAGAGCTGAAATCTGATGTGCACAAGTGTTCCTGGTGTCTCTCTCCTCTATCTCCCCCTCTCCTCCCCCTCCCCCTATCTCTCTCTCTTCTCTCCTTTCTTTTACACTCATCTCTCCCCCTTCCCATTTTCCCCTGCTCAGCCAAACCAGTCGAGGCAGATGGCCACCCACATTGAGTTTGGTTCTACTCAAGGTTTCTTCCAGTTAATGAGGGAGTTTTTTCTCTCCTCACTCACCTGTCCTTGCTCATTGTGGGAACTGTTGGTTTTCTCTATACATTGAGATAATGTATATTAGGATCTGGCGCTATACAAATAAAATTGAATTGAATTGAATTAAACTAACACAGGACAGTGGATAAGCTGATTCTGTTTATTGCATGTGTGATAAATTAAACAGATTAAATAAAAATAACAGTAAAGGGAGCTGAGAAATAAGGTATTTACACTTCATGAAAAGGGTTTTATCTTCCAGGATAAAATGGGCTGTTAAAGTAATCCACATTTTTTTTTAACATTACTCAAAAAAACTTGATTCCTTGGAATGGAATATTTTACTTCACTTCAGCTTTTTGCATCACTTCTAAAATGGCACATAGTTCATCTTTGCACTCACATTGCTTGTTACATTGGCCATAAATGCTGCAGTGTTCGCTCAATTGACATTAGGCCACCTGTTTGGAAAGCATTGCTTTTAACATGCTCAAAATGAATGCCAATGGAACTGTGCAATACCACCTGATGGACAATGCTTCAAAAAGACGTAAATTGTATATACAACGTACTTATTAAAAAATACAAGTTGTTTATTAACCATATTTAGCAGTCTCACCGGAGACTTGTGCGCCAACATTTTGATTCTACACTTACCGTATACTTAGGAAAGTCCAATCTCCTCAAACAGCCTCATATTCACCCTGATGGAATGTCACAGGGTAAAGAAAAGACGTGAAGGAGAAGCCATAAGGAGTTGGTAAAGGAGAACCATTGAGCACAGAAAATCTTACATTTGTTGTTCTTAAAAAACAATTATTCACCTGAATAAATTATTCATAACCGAAGAAACGCACAAAATGTACAGTACTATGTTCTGTAGGCTGTGAGGTGAGTTATAATAAAGCTTCCTGCCTCCCTACCTTTTCAGTTCATACAGAGGGAACATTAAATCAACTACCCACAGGAAACAAAACAGATTTTATTTTAAATCAAAACATGTTTTTTTGAATGTTGAAATTATATAATAATAATAATAGGAATATAGTTGGAGAAAAAAATTGTGTCCATTCCAGTCAGGGGATGGATAAAACATGTATATTTGTGTTTAGTTGTGATGATGATATTGTGAAGGTCATCATATGTTTGTGACTCCTGACAGGATGGATATGAAGAAATCATGAGCTCAGACGATCTTGTGAGGATTCACATCAGATCATGTCAAGAGAATAAAATAGCTGTTGTTTTTTTACGTGTTTGTGTGTTCAGGTGTAACTACGAGGTTGTGTCGCTTAAATGTTGCTGCTTTAATGAATTGTGGGGCGACATTTTTTCCTGTCCTTTCATAAAGGATGGTCCGATGTTTCCTTTGTTAAATTAGATGGGTTAGGAAACATTAAAGCTCCTTTCCTTATGCTTTGAGAATTTGAACAGCTCTTATTATGGCAGCGGCTGGGATACTTCCGGGTCATTTCATTCAGTTCGGAAACTTCCTAAGCAAAAATGGAGCATTCGAATGCAGCCCAGTTAGTTTTTGCCATCACAAGCAATAACCATCAGAGAATATATTGCAGTAGATGCTTTCAATCAATGAGTTTCGTACCATAAAGCCTACTTTTAACAGGACCCGTGCCGCTGTTGTAGAATTCATTCAATTACCATCACCTTTATATAACAATACAATATTCATGCACGGGTTTGTTAATGTCTCCACCAACAGGCTGGAGGAACCTTTGAGGATGGAGATTTATCACTGAAGAGGTGGAGGCGCCACCTGCTGGAAACAAATGTAACTGGATTGTTTCAATTTAAGAAAAATTATTGGGAAGTGGTTAGTGTGAATGCGGTGCAGTGATGTGTTCAAACCTTTAAGAATTTTGTCAAATTAGATATTACATATGGATATATTTTTGAGTTATAGAAGTAGAAATTATTAAATTTGTCAGCATGTTATTTTCTAATAGTAAAAATGTGTTTTACTACATGTCAAAAATAATTTGTGGTTTTCAATTTTAAAACCCCAAGAATGTGACTTGTCACAAAGAGTGATACATGTCTCTTCATGATTACATCATCGAATCATACTGTTTTTGTTGCAAGTGCATGAGCAAGACTGTTCTGAAGACAGCACGTTTTTGTAAGGTTTCTTCTAGGTTTAAGGTTTTATAATCATTGAGAGAAATGGATTACAAAGCACAAATCCTATTTCTATAGACCCCCTTCCCCTTTTTTTTCTTTTTAATATTCATGAAATATATATCATTCTGGTGTTGATGCAATTTATTTTCTCTCAAACCTAATTAATGTGCCCGTCTGTATGCCAGCTATGTGTTGTTGCTTAATATCTGCATTTTTATTCACCATGTCAAATTGCCTTTTTCTTCTATGTTACTTCACATTCTACTGAATCTGACTCAAACATCAAAAACAGCATTTAAAATTGAGGAGCAAAGGATAGCAAGTGCCATTTTCAATTATTAACTCAACAGTCATCACATAAAAGGTAAAATATTGAGGACAAATAGGGTAGTACAATAATTTAACACATGTTAAATGTGCTTTGTAAAAAAAATCTAGAAGGTAGATGGATGCAGCCAGGCTTTTCACCATGCTGGATTAACTAGATTATATAAAGCAGATTGAGACATGAGTTTATGACTGAGCTTCTTAAAGGGATAGCTCAACCAAAACTGAGAATTCACTCATTATCTACTCACCGCTATGCTGATGAAGGGGCAGGTGATGTGTTTGAGTCAACCGTATGGAGTTTCAGGGCTAAACAGAATTGCAGCCGAATCCAATACAATTGAAGCAACTAGTGACCCCAGCTTCAGACGTAATAAAACAGAAAAAACATAACATGCCTCAATACTGCTCCTGTGGTGTCATCCAAGTGTCCGCAAGCCCCGACATTCATATTTTACTTGAAACAAGGTAATTTACAATGTGTTTTAGGCCTAAATCCCTCTGATATCTTCTGACGAGGTGCATTCAGGGACCGTCAAATACTAACGTCCACTAGCTTAGCCACTTGGTGGACTTTTAGGCTTAAAACACGGTGAAAATGACCTCGTTTCGAGTCGAATATGACTGTCGGGCTTGCAGAAACTTGGATGACACCACACGAGCAGTATTGAGGCATGTTAGGTTTTTTCGGTTGTTTTATTACGTCTGAAGCTGTGGTCACTAGTTACTTCCATTGTATTTGATTCTGCTGCAACACCGTTTACCCCCGAGACTCCTTAAGGGTTTTGTGGGCCCAAACACTTCACCCACCCCTCCATCGGCATTGTGGTGAGTAGATAATGAGTGAATTTGCTTTTCTGGGTGAATTATCTCTTCAACACCTCTGATTTAAAAACCCTGTTGATGTAATTTGATGATGATACATCAGCATAATGTCGGCTTAGCTTAAGGAACTGCAAATTTATTACAAAAAGCCTGCATTATAAATGTGACAGATGTGGACATTTAATAGCTATGGGGATTTTAAAGGAACTCTGAAAACGTATTTTATTTGTACTGCATAACAAGTGAACAAATTAACTTCTACCAACGTTACAATCATTGATTATTTCAGCGAGTTGTTTAAAAATATGTACATGTACTGTATGAGCCAAATAATACATAACATGAATCATAATTTTATGACAGCTTGTGGGTTGTGTGGTTATTGTCAATCAAATCTGATCAAATCACACAAACAGTCCAAATGAGGCACATTGGCCGAGTTTCTCCAGTGTGAATCTCAACAAAAATAGATGCATTGGACTTTGTTGCTGATGTACACACAGATCCCTGGTGAGAGATCTCAAAATATACGCAAGTGCAGAATCAAAACACTTAAGTAGCTCTTAATTGTTGTCACTTTTTCCTATAAACACCACCAGACTCAAAACCTAGCTACAAATGGCACTTCTGTTTGGACATTTTCTCATTTAACTCTTTACTTTGTTTTTTTATTTAACTGATTAGTTCATCAACACTCCCCTTAAACCCCTTATCCCATTTTCTCTACTTCATTCCCCCTAGCAGATGCAAGACTAACTCCTCATCTTCGGCCAGAGAGAGACCAGTGTCCAGAGGTATGTGTTCATCATTTAGCTGTCTTACTTTCTTCCTCTTCCCTGCTATAAGCTCTTCATCACTGCTTTGTTGCCTTTTTGCTGATCTTCTTTGATCCTTTTGGCCCTCCTTTTCCTCCTCCAATGATCGCAAATTGTCAGGGTCCGGAAGAGCACTGGGGTCAAACTCATCTTCGCCGTGCTTGGCCAGGTACGCTACCACCTCTTCCTCTTCCTCTTCTTCAGACTGCTGTCCGTGCTGCCTGCTGGCCTCCCTCCTAGCTGCCTTGGCCTTCAGCCTCTTCTCTCTGTGTTTAGCTTTCACTTTGCAGCTGTACTCCCGCTTGTCAAACACCTGGTCTTCATGTTTCAGCCTTTCCTTGGCCTTCTCCACATTGATACCTGAAACCTCTTCATCTTCCTCATCAGTCACTGCCCGTTGGACAGGTGGCCACAGCTGCACAGCATCTCCTTCTTCATTAAAGGTCACTTTGGTGTTGACATGGAAGTTTCTCTTAAGGACCTTTTTGGCATCTTTGAACTTTGTTTCTTTTCCAAATTCTTTTTTGGAGCCCTTGGAGAGTTCCTCCTCATTTTCCTGCTCCTTTGTAAGACTGAAGACATTCTTTGTTTTGACTTTAAGTAGGTCCAAGTCTCTTAGGTCATCATCGTCATCATCGTCACCCAGAAGTCTTGTCTTCAGCTGATTCGCATTTTGTTCATCACCACTTTCCCCATCCTCATCTGAGTCTTCTGACTGATAGTTTTGACCTTCCCCATGAGGAATGTTTCCTCTCAGCTGAGCCTTAAAACTCCTCAGGTCATCATCTTCAGACTGCTCTTCCTCTTTCTGTTCATCTCCCTCAGCTGTCTGCGCCTGAACTTTATTTAAGAAGCGCACCCTTGGAGCCACAGCAAGGCCCAGAGAAACAGCAAACTCTTGAATCTGGAGTTTTAAAACATCAAAAACCTCTTTGTTCTTCATCAGGTAGACAGAGCGCAGGTAGGAAACAAAACATCTCTGGGCTCTCTCCTTCTGCTCTTTCTCCTGGGCCAGGAAGGCGACAAGCTTCGGCTGGACAGTCTGCAGTTTTTCTGGGTTCACCTGGAATCAACCACACAATGAAATTAATTAATACCGATGTTAACTTTTCCTTTTTAAGAGTTATGTATAACACTTGTAGCACTATGGAACAATATATTGATGGAGGGTCTCATATACAATGGTAAATATACAAAAGAGAAAAACCGACATGTCTCTTAAAATAAACAACTAACTGGTTTCCTTTGTAGAAAATCCAACATTTATATTGGTTATATTGCATACAACACCTGGGTTATTCACAGTCAAATCATCACACTTTTGGGACTCACAATCAGAGATATTAGTAACATTTTAAATGCTGATTTGATCATGTGGAACTAATATTTCCTTTGTTTGGGATCTTACTCAAGGGGAATATGGACTAATAAAGTTAAAACTTTTTGGGGGGGCTTTGACTAGCCTTTGCTATTCTCAATGTAAAATATAACATTATGAGTGATTTTATCCGGTTAGGTGGAAATGCCAAAAGAATCCATATGTTTTAAAATTGGTCAAAGTTTTACTAAAGTTAGTTTATGATGTCATCAACCCTTCCAGAAAGTTTGGTATTAGTGGTTGTTGATATAACATTACTTATCTGAAGGGGCATCACATTTCTAATTCCTTACAATAAACTTGAACAGTTTGTGATCAGTAATACCAATACAGTACTTGGTTGATGGCATCTCAGGCCAATGGATAGTGTCTAAGGAAATACAACATAGGGGGAAATCATAATTTTTAAGCTCAATGTTAATTCAATGTACAGTGACAAACGCTTACACTGATCAAATTTTTCCCAGCCAAATGATCACGATAAGCTAGTTTTTAGCACAGATTAAGTCATTATAGTAGGTGATTTCAACATTCATATAGATGTTGCCAAAGACAGTCTCAGTGAGCATTTAATTCACTGATTGACTCAATTTGTTTAACTCAACATGTAAATAAACCCACTCACTGTTTAAATCACACTCTTGATCTTGTTCTGACATATGGCATAGAAATTGGAAATGTAATATTTCCCCAAAACCCTCTTCTGTCTGACTATTTTTAATTACACTTGAATTTAGTTTAATTAACCACACTGATTCTGCACAAAAATTATATTATAGTCAATTTGTATCAGAAAGTACTGTCAACAAATCTAAGGAAAGAATTCCTCTGACATTTACTTCACAGCCATGGGTCAGTACAATACAGAAAGTTATCAAAACTTCACTGACACATTTTATTAATCTATGTGTCACAGGAATCGTTTTTAGGGCTATTGTTACTAATATAACAGCAGTGATATAGAAATTATAATAACTTTAAAATATGCCACAATTACAATTATTCCAATGTGCTTTATGTGTCAGTTTTTCAGGATGAGACAAAGCAATTTGAAGGACTTTTTCCACAAAAGGAGCCAAAATGCATGCATACCCAAGATATTCTGCTGAGCTTGGGGATGTTTATCAAGGACATGCTTACTGTAGAGTGTACTATATTCTACTTGAGTGGAACAAGCTCTTATACTAATTTAAATTGGAGAGATTTTGTATGGGACTGTAAAAGGCAGATTAGCAGTTCAGACTGGGCTATTTTTGTTGTGGAAGAATACCTTGCAGTGCATACTTAAAAAATAAAAATAAATATAAGAAGTTAGATATTAGATATAAATCCTTTAAATTTGGAATATAATGTATTTAGGGCTGCCCCTTTTTTTCAAAAAGGGGCAACATTTTATGGTGTGCCGTCTAATTACCTTATGCATGTACTTTGTTATAGGACAGAAAGCTGTTTGAATGTTGCAATCCTGTATATTGACCGTTCAGTGTCTTGTCTTTGTTTGCATTAAACTGTTTACTGAAAATGAACACAAACAACAGCCTACACATAAGGTTGATTTGAACTCTTTTGGATTATAATACATTGTTCCCTCCGTTTTGGTCACTTTAAGTATAGCGTGATGGTGTATGTCTGAGGTCTCACCTGGATCTTATTGATGGGAACCCTCTTCTCCTGCAGTTGGCCGACCATGCCCCTCTCCTCTGAGGGGAGCAGAAGTAACAGGGCCTCTCCACCCTGCTTGTATCTGGCAGTCCTGCCCACTCTGTGGATGTAGGTGTCTGCATTCTCTGGACAGTCGAACTGCAGCACCCAGTTGACTGCGGGAAAGTCCAGGCCTCTGGCAGCTATATCAGTGGCAAAGAGAACAGCATTCTGCTTTTTGATGAAGTCATTGTAGACCTCCACCCTCTTCATCTGCTGTTGCTTGCCATGCAAAGCCAGGATGGGCATGCCGGGTCTTAGGCGACAGAAAACTCGGAACAGGTATTGTACCTCCTTGCAGCAAGCAAAGAAAACAATGATCTTCCTCTTCAAGTGACTCTTAATGAAAGAGTAGAGCATGTTAACTTTATGGTGGAGCTCACACACCACATAGCTCTGCTCCAGGGTGGCCGGCGTGCTGAACTTTGCTTTCTCGTGTACCCACACATACTCTGGGTCTTTCAGACTTAGCCGGGCCAAGTCTTTGACTGACTTAGTCTGTGTGGCGGAGAACAGCAGCGTCTGCCGGGACCTAGGAAGGTTCTCCAATATGGCGTTTAATGTATCGGCGAAGCCCATGTCCAGGATGCGGTCTGCCTCGTCCAGGACCAGCATGTGGAGGTCGGATGAGTGAAAGGTGGCCGTCTCGTCCATGTGCTGCAGTAGTCGGCCCGGGGTGCAGATAACGATGTTGGTGCGGTGGATTCTCTCCGACTCGCTCTTTAGCTCCTTCCCCCCGATGATGAGCCCCGCTGAAAACTCGTGGTTCTTGCCCACCTTACGCAGAACTTCGAAGGTCTGGTAGGCGAGTTCTCTGGTGGGGGAAATTATGAGCGCACCGAGGCCGTCCATGGAGCTCCATTGTTGTCGGTACAGACACTCCAGCACCGGTATGATGAAGGCTAAAGTCTTCCCGGAACCAGTCTTCGCCGCACCGAGGACATCTTTACCTTGCAAAGCGAAGCCGATGGTCTGTCTCTGGATCTCTGTAGGCTGTCTATACTGAGCTTCCTGTAGCCCTAGCAGGGTTTTCTTTGAAATGGGGAAATCTGAAAACCTGACAACGTCTTTGGTGTTGATCTGTCCGTACCTGCTTTCAAGTCTGTGGATGTAATCCCGTTCGACCTGCCACTGTGGTTTCTTTTCCGCTTTCTCTCGATTTACTCGTGCTTTCCTCTTATTGTATTTTTTCTTCCACTTCTCGAAGTTTTTCACCGGGTCAGCACTGTCCTTCATCTTCGTAGGTTTGGTTTTCCTCCCTAAATATTCTGAGTTTTCGGCTTCCATAATTTCATCCAAACCAATCCCGAGCACCAGCGGTCACTCCAAACACACGTGGAAGCACCTTCTAATACGTTTTACTTGACGAATTCAGAGCTGTCCTCTTGCAACCGGGTTGCCACAGACATATGCTGATGCAGGTTACAACAGGGCCTGGTTGTTCGCGTTCCGCAATTTAAGACAACCAAACCCAGATACCAAGAGTGGAACCACTAAAACCATAACCGACCCCCGAACAACGTGGAAGAGGCAGTTCACCGGCGCTTTCAGCGTGACGTCATCAGGACGCGACACAAATCTCTCTCTGATGTAAGGGTTGCCAGGTCCGCTGAGTATAAATGAAATAATTTAATTATTCCATCAAAATCACAAACTGCCTGAAGTCCAGACCATCTCTCACGCATACGCTGAAACGCAACTAGCGCGATCACACACACGCTAGGCGCCTTAGGTTTTGTTGAGTAAAAAGTAAAAGGCGCATTAAGAATTTTATCAAAACACCTGCACAACAAACACGGAGCAACGCAGTAGTTTCATCTCTTATAAACTTATACCCTCCTAAGGTGTCTTCATCATCCCGATGTGAACAGTAACAATTGTAGTGTTTTACACTTACACGTTATGAAAAACCTGTGAAGTGCTGAATTTACAACTGCATGGATATCTGTTAAGCAGAGGGCTCCACCAAACAGGTTACACCATTATACGATTACATAGTAAAATTATACCTCACTAAGAAAAGTGGCCCATTTAATTTAAATGATTTATGAATATCTAACTTCTTAAGTAGGCTGTGGTGTCCTGAGGAGGCTGTTGGGTCAGAGGAGCTTCCTCCAGAGATGCCTTCAGCAACAAGATAGTCACTGTTCTGATAAAGGACATCTCCCTAGCATCTGTGAGTGGAGGTGGTGGACCTCCACCTGTTTTTAATGCCGAATCCCTTTTCTATTGGCTCCATTGGAGGTCATATATCTTGGTTTACAGAATTTCACTAACTACTTTAATGCATCACATGAATGTAGAAACTGAAATCTGTTTAGCTAAGTAGGGTAGACTTGAATTTAAATTATACCATACCTGTGGTATATTATTTTCAGTTGCTGCTAAAAACATTTTAATCTGTTGGGTTGCACCTGTATGGAACTTAAAACACACACCATGCATGCACAGTAAACAGTATTTTAACAATACACATATTCTGACATTCAACAATGTTTTCCTATCTGGAATTTATTCGTATGTAAGAGCAGAATCTATGCACTCAAACACTCTTGCACACACTTGACTACTGACATGCTTGTTTTTTGTCAATTCTGCAATTGTATAACATAATTTAAATTAAGATATTTTAGAGTTTTTATCTTAAAATGACAGCTACATTTATATTAATTTCATTAAGTGTCTTGGAGATTTCAAACACATGGCAATGTTGAAGAGGAGAACACTTTAACACTCTACATGTTAAATATGTTACAGTTTTGCAGCCACAGCTTTGAAATTGTGCAATTGTAGCCTTTTCATTCTGTAAAATGAGCAGATTTTCTGAATGAGACGGGAGATGCCCCAGGAAGTACAACCACACCACACTGTGCTACTATTCTATACAATGTATATATATATATATATATATATATAGTGTGTGTGTGTGTGTGTGTGTGTGTGTGCGCGTGTGCGCACCTGTTCAATTTTTATTTCAGTGCAACCCAAGGTATAAATTGTTACTGGCAGCAACTGAAGTTGAAGGTATAATTTAATTACTAGGTGTTATGGAACTTTTCTGGAAGCTGTGAAAGGAGAACTCAGGCAGAAGCTGATGTCTTATGCAGAAGATTTTAATGTAGACTTGATGCATCAAGGAGACCAGAAGGTGCACTGCAACAATATACAAACGCTAACAAAGTAACATGAGCAATTGTCACCCCCAAGTCCGACGATGTCTTCCACAGCATCCCCATATATCTTCCTCTACTTGCGTCACCCATTCTAACAGCACACAGAATTGCTGTCACTCTCTATGTTACATGTAGGTGTTCACATCCTATTGTATAGTTGAGCCTAAAGTATGC
Organism: Hippoglossus hippoglossus; assembly: GCF_009819705.1. Lineage (NCBI taxonomy): Eukaryota > Metazoa > Chordata > Actinopteri > Pleuronectiformes > Pleuronectidae > Hippoglossus > Hippoglossus hippoglossus. Next base: position 193,847 of record NC_047154.1, on the reverse strand, counting down.
ATAACTAAATCACATTGTGTCCTTGCGCTGCAATGCATTGTTGGTGGGCCCTTTATCTTTATCTTTAACCTAACCTTGGGTACTGCTTAGAGATAGAAGGGAGTATCTGTGGAATTTAGACAGGCACTATTCTCCTATACCAGGGGTAAGCAACCTTTACTATCAAAAGAGCCATTTTGTCCGCTCCTCCCCCAAATAAAATTTGTCTGGAGCCGCAAAACATATTTGATAACACAGCTTATAAATTGTATATATAGTTATACTATATATATATATATATATAAATTATAGTTTGTTGCATTTATGAAATTATAGAACGACAATAAAGAAAACTGTTGACATTTTATTGCTATTTTTACCTGTTACAACAAAGGAAAACACCAAATTCTTATGAAGAGGAGAACAAAATACATTGGCATGTGTAGGCCTACTTTGAAATAAATTAAACACATAACTATGCTTTTTCGCTCATCTCCAGCTTGGTACTTTTCACCAAATGCTTTGTGCTTGTTCTGGAAATGTCTTTCAACATTACATTTTTCATACAGATAAGGCAGCATCGTTGGCAGTGAAAGCAAATTAATCTGTCCACGCATAATTAAACTCTCTATTTTCCTCCGAGACTTTTCTTAGTTTAGTTTACCGAGGCTTGGGGTCGGAAACTCAAGATTAGCCACCTGCAGGGAAAAGCGCCGGGCCGTAGACGTAATAGGATGTGACGCATATTTAAATTGACGAAATATTTTTTTTTAAAAGTGAGAGCAGGTCAGATTGGTGGCGGACACAGAAACTGAAGCTCAGTACAAACCAACTGCAGCTTCTGCTCTGATCAAGAAGCTGCGGCGCTGATCTCTGAGCAGCTGTGACCAGAGAAACTCTGTGTTTTCACTGTTTCCTCTGTTAAGAAGCAGCCGGTAAGTCACTGACTGGCTGCTTCCCAAGAACTAGCTCTGATCTCACTGTGTGTGTCTCTCTGAGCGAGCGAGTGGGGGCGGAGCCCCGGGGCCTGTGTGGCACGCCCGCCCGCTCCTGGTATTTCATGACAGCCTGATACGATGATGATTTTAAAAAATGAACGTGACGTTCACTCACGTTCAACATATGAAAACTGATTCGTTAAATTCACCGTTCGCGAAAAATATGCGCGAAATGCACAACACTGTACAGGGAGCCACTGCAGAGGGGCTGAAGAGCCTCATGCGGCTCCAGAGCCGCGGGTTGCCGACCCCTGTCCTATACAGATATGTGTAATATACAATATACATTAATATATAGTGGCATATACAGTAATGTGTGAGGATGTTCGAAAATTCCTCAACACTAGGCATGGACATGTCAAGCTTACCCATAACAGATTTCAGTGTTCGCATTCAATCAAAACATGTGACATGTAGTTTCTGACAAGATTCTGTTTTCACAACAATATCTAGTATTTCGGAGAGGCAAGAAAAACAAGCCTGGCTCCTCTTCCACCAAAGTGCTTTTAACCTGACAAAATACATATATGACTGGCACTGAGGATTATTTAGATGGAACTGGCTGAAGGGGGAAAGGACGCACAGAACCCATGTAACTGAATGAAGAGGACTTTCTCTGCCTCTTGTCCTTTCTCAGAGAGAGAGGTGTTTATCTTTTGATGATGAACAGATACAATCCATAAATACAACATTCCACTCTGAACTGAAAAACAGCTATTTTTTTTGAATGTCTGAAACAAAGAGAATGTTTAAAATGTTTGTGATTTGTAGAGTCTTATTTAATAATAGATTTCAGGTAATTTGATAAAAAATCCTATAATGACTAAACACTTAATGGAAGCTAAATTGAGAATTTAGAGTTATGAAATATTAATGTAATATGTAACCATATACATCTATCATGTATACATTGCAACTAGTAATGTTTCATTTGATTCCCCTTGTCATATAGATGCATGTTAGAAATTGTGTAATTTTATTTTATTTGTTATTATTACTAATGTTATAATGGTTGATTATACTGTATCAAATTCTCTTCTTGTATTGTTTCATATTGAACCTTCAATGATTACCTATATATGACCTACATTTCTGCTATTCACATTCTGCCTTACATTGTTTTATCATGTGGTTTAACATAGAGATAATGTTTATTGGGTCATGGTGGAGATCAGTAAGGCAACCTCACCCTTTAGACATTAGGTTACAAAATGAAACCATGCAAAACCATTCTCCCCCAAAGTGAAGATCACAGTGTGACCGTCTCTAGGGATGCCCAACCTATTTAAAGAACCCTGGTTATGCTGAGTACAGGCCAGCACCGACAGTCTCATTCAGTATCCCAGTACTTGAAGCGCCTGGAGAAGAGGCCTCACAGCCGCAACCCCTCAGCTGAAACCTGACGTTGTCTCAAGGAGGAACCCTCATGGACCTGACGTGAAGGTCCAAAGTGTTGAGGAATTTTTGACCATCCTCACCCATTACTGTATATGCCACTATATATTATGTTTATTGTATATTACATTATATCTGTACAGGAGAATAATGCCTGTCTAATTCCACAGATACTCCCTTCTCTCTCTAGGCAGTACCCAAGGTCAGGTTATAGATAAAGGGCCAACCAACAGTACATTGTAGTGTCTACGTTGAGGGACTTTCATATCTAATTCAGATGCGCCAGACAGAGAGGCACCAACTTCCATTCTTTTGCATATTTTATTAGTGGCAAGACGTAAGGACACAATGTGATTTAGGAATGCATGCTTTAGGCTTAATTATCCAATAGGATGCGAACACCAACATGTAACATAGAGAGTGACAGAAATTCTAGCCATTAATGGATGTGCTGTTAGAATGGGTGACAAAAGTAGAGAGAGATATATGGGGATGCTGTGGGAGACATCGTCAGATTTGGGGGTGACAATTGCTCATGTTACTCTGTTAGCATTTGTATATTGTTTTACCTTCTGGTCTCCTTGATGCATCAAGTCTACATTAAAACCTTCTGCATAAGACATCAGCTGCAGCCCGAGTTCTCCTTTCAAATGCTTCCAGAAAACGTCCATTATACAAAGCACAGCGGCACTCATTCAATTAGGCATGGTCCAATAATTTGATACTGCTATCATTGACTGGGTTGATGTCGTTACCAGAATCACAATCTCTACATTTACCTTCATTGATTCATTCTCTTATGTTGCCATTAACATTACCGCACTTTAAAATATCATCTTCCACCATCTCACAAATGATCACCTTTCAATTTTTATAAATCCTTTTGCTCATTTATCCCATTATGCATATTCTCTGAATTATCATCCTTGTAAATATTCCCTTGTATATAGTAAGAACCCCGTGGCAGTTGACCATGCCACAGAGCTCTCCCCACAGCAGTCAGAGACAAACCATTCAGATTTTAACATTGTTTATTATCTCAAACACACAGGAACAAATATAAATAAACTTTAACTAAAGGCAACTAGCTTTCCAGCTCCGTCAGTCTCTTCCAGAGTCTCTCCGTGTCCTGTGTGTTTCAGTCTCCCGAATGTTCTGCGAGTGTCCCAGAGGCAGCGCAGACGCTGCCTTTTAAGCGTGAGGACCAATCAGCTAACAGCTCTCCCCTGTGCTGATTGATCCTCTGTGGTTCAGGTGAGGGTGCTCTCCCAGCCCCCTCACCTCCACAAACCCTTAGTTAGTTTGTGTTTATACTTTTTTTTTTAAATTTTCATAATAAATGTTTTTCATAAACACACATGCTGTCTTTATTAATGTTGCATACAGTAAGTGTGAATTTTGTCAACCTCTACACACTGTCAGGAACTCCATATCCTTCAGCTTTGCTAGCTAGCTATTGATGTGGTAATTTTGGTTAAAGTTATTAATCAAATTTGTAATCATAGCTCCAAATTTGTAGTTAGTACTTTCATGAGACTTAATCGATAAATTAGCTATCTTTTCCCTTCATTTGAAGGGTGGTGCCCCGAGGTAGCTTTAATGTAAATTTAAGTTATTTAAAAAAAAATGTTTTAATTAATATTAAATATAAGGTATAATAATCACAATTAAAATTCTAATTGCTGAGTTATACAGAATTTAACCATGATGAGGTGTAATTTATATATTTATTTATAATTGCTCCAAACTAATGAAATGTACAACCCATTATGGAAAAACTTGATTTAAATAACAACAGACTCCCAGGACAGGTCAGCAGCACTCATGAACTCTGTTTGCACCTGTAAGAAAACTCAAAATATTACAAAATTGGTGAATACGGCAAGTTCTCCCAAGTCACTGCTCCTGACAATTCAGAAAATATCTGTTCAGACAAACAGGCCTCATGCAAGGCCCATTGTCTTAAAAAACAGTCCTAACACCAACTTGGAGAAGCTAAGAGTCGGCACAGGGATGGGGGTGTATTGTTATATATTGTAGAGCAGCACAGATGATGAAAGAGCTGAAGTGGAGTGTGCAGACTTAATGATACAGGCATTTTAGCTCTGTATCAGGGATAATATCCATCGTAATGTCATGAGGTCACTCGGGCAGGCTCAGGTGGGGAAGTGCAATATAACACAGAAAAACTGGCAAAAATTCTTATAAACAGGCAACTCAGATAATTCTCTATCAAAATCAAAATCCAAGAACAAACAAAAAACGTCCCGGAGGAGATAAGGGTTCTTTAAACTGAACAGCATTAGAAAAACTCAACATAGAATGTCCACTGTTTCACAGGCTACAGGGTCTTCTTTCTCTGAATAGTTCTCAGCCTGGTCTCCTTTATGTAGTTCTCCAGTCAAAGTTTCTTCTCCGAGCTCCTTCCAGCCGTGTGCTCTCTGCCCCTCTGCCCCTCTCCTCTCTGCAGGTTTCCAGTCCTGCCACAATTAGGTGGCTTAAACACCTACACCTGGGTGAGTGGTGAGGCATTCTGGGAGCTGTAGTGTGTGCATCCTCGGCCATTTTGTGGTGTGGCAGCCGATCTTGAATGGGAATGTAGCACCCCTCTACCACCTGGCCCCTAGTGATGCCACCTGAAAACTTATATTACGGACCTTTCTCATTCACACTGGGCACATATGTGCTGAAACAGCGAGCAAATTGTCTATTCTGCATCCAGTAGCTTAATTTAAACCAGAAAATACTGCAAACGAAGCACAACAATGGTGAAGGGAAAAGGGATTTGTTTTTTTGGACTGACCAAGGTGAAACTAATTGTTTTTGGTTTTGTTTCATTTGGTTTTCAAAAGGGTTAGCACATAAATAGACTGAAGTAAACAACTCTTAGGTCAAATCAAAATTTGCAGGATGTGTCCGCAAAGTTATCCAAAGTCTTAATGATTAATTGATATAAAGTGCTTTGAGTTGTTAAAAAGTTTAGACAAGCTCTGTACATTTACCATTTAGATCTGCCAGTAGAGGGCACTAAAATGCAAATCATAGGGCTGGCATAACAGAAATTTGACTATTAATCAGAATTTGTTTGTACAAATATCTATAAGTATATATTAGTGCAGTCTTTTACAATCTACATGCAACAAATCATTGCTTGTTCTGTGAGTTGTCAGCATAAGGCTTACTTTCGTAGCATAGTAATGAATATACAGTATATCATAAGGGATAATAAGACTTTGCTAGGCTATGTGACGCCTGAACTGTGCTCATTGCTGCTCATGGCTGTGAGCTGCCTCCTTCAGTTGAGTTCAAAACAGCTCGAAACTGAAACTAAATCTTAAAGGCACTTCTCAGATATCTAATATCAGAATGTAATAATTGAGGTAAATTTACTCAATTTGCAAGACCATGTCTGAAAGACAAGAACTTCAACAGGGATGCAAAGTGAAAAGGGTTCCAAATCCCATGTGCCGGGTACATGGTACCAGTGAAAAAAGTTACATTTTGGTGGTGCTTATTTGTTCCAAAAAGATATAAAATTCATTTATTTTTGCAAGGAAAGGCTACCTGACAGGAGCTTTTTATTCATCTGCCAGAACCTGTCTGTCTGCATCTCAAATCAACGTTACAGCTAGTGCTTTGAATGCACAAGTGAAATCTGAGCAGCAGGGTGAAAGATGGATCACAGTCAACAGTTAAAAGTGTGGCAGTACCTTGACAAAGAAAGTTACTACACGGCTAAGTGCAGGAAATCCGGGGCGCTTATTAGCTGCAGGTCAGATTGCACCTCAAAACTAGAAAAAAGTAAAAGCAGCCTGGCACTTATTTGGAGCAATATACAGTGTTTAATCTTTAACGCTTCCTCAGATAAAGCCTGGGACAATGAGCCACCGGGAGACACCAGATAAGTGTTGTACACGGAATGTACTTTAGTTCTCACTTTATGTAATAATTTCTTTTTTTATTACGTCATTATGTCTTATAAAAAAAAGAGCAGCCACCAGTATCTTAAAATGTATATAATGTTATGTTTATGTTCAGTTAACCCTTTAGAGCCATTCTCTGTCTGATCATCAAGCTTTTGGGACACACTGTCTCAGATATTAATATTATTCATGCTACCTTGGTCACATGAGAAACATATGGAACCGACATTTCATGTGTCTTGGATCACAATTAAAGGAAATACAGGCCAATACATTTTGGGGGGGATTCAGACTTTGGCCATATTGGTCACAGCGAAATAGTTTTTTGGTCATTTTGAAGATCTTTTCCAGCTCAATATGTATCTGAACAGTATGCTATCCTCAATATACAAAAATCATATTATGGGTGTTAATAACAGTTAATGTTGAATTGCAAAATATATATTAATATTGGTTAAATTCTCACCAAAGTTAGTTAGGTCATCAGACCCCTGCAAAGTTGTTGCTGAGATATTTTTACTAAACTAACTAATGTTATTGAAAAGCAATTTGTGATAACTGCATGGTCAGGCATATGCAAAATACCAATGCACTTCTTTGTTGAAGGGCTCCCAGGCCACTGTATATTGTGTAGAAAGAAATACAACATGTGGATCATAATTTTTAAGCCAAATGTTAATTCAATTTATTGCAAACCTACGTTTGAATGTTGAGACAGTAATAAAACTCAAATAAGAAGTGGCCATTCTTTTATTAATGTTCAGCCTCTTTGATGCAAAAATGTTGTCCTGGAATTCAGTCGGAACCCATAAGGACCAGAATTAGTAAGCAGAATCAGCTTTTCAGTCTAATCTGATCCATATACTACAACCATGGCTGCAGCAAGAATTTTAGGAAGGGAAAGTAAGGTTGGGGGTAGGATTGTCAAGTCATGTCCACTGTGATTTTAAGACAGCAATTCTTAAAAAACTTAGAATTATCTGTTTGGTGGTGCTTTCAAATATAAAAACAATACATTTTAAACTAAAGGTAGATATTTAATATCTACCTTTACCTATCTATTATTTACTCTACAAAGCTCCTCAACTCTTTTTACACAATTTCTGCCTGTTTAAGACTTCAAAAATATATGCAACTCCAAATGACATTTGTTATTAAAGCAAATAACCAAACCTGTTCTGTAAAAAGGGGCGCAAACTTAATACTTCTGGTTATGACACTTGTCTTGTTACACAGTGAGCTCAATCACAGCTTTGCTACTTAAATAGAAAACATTACATTTAAATTACTTTATCTGCTGATAATTTTCTCCAGTCAATTATTTTGCCAATCCCAATTTTCCAAGGTGATTTCTTCAAATTACTTTTTTGTCTGACCAACAGCCAAAAAGCAATAATATTAACTTTATTATCACAAAAGATATATTCACATTTGAGGTGGGCTCAGTAAATTTTTGGCATGTATGATTCAACTCCACATTAATGATCAAAATATTCGCAGGATCACCTTTGTCAGTCAATTAATAGACTGATCAAAGAACTGTTTCATCATTTAAAACAAAAATGTAATGCAAACAGAACAAAGTCATCTTCCAAAGAAATTGTAATCTGGTAATTTAAACTCATGAAATCCAATGAAAATTAAAGGATCATAGCACTTGGGGGGGAGAATTATTTCAGTAATCTGGCCTCCTCCACTCCAGGTGTGGTGGGGGGTTAATGCACATGCTCGTTGCTGCAGCTTTGAGATTGCTAAAAGTGTTCAATTACACATACTCAAAAAGGTGCGGGTGAGGCCACACATTTCCCCCTGTTCAGTTCAACCATTTCTTCTTTTAGGCTTGAAGTTCCTTCCCTATCAAAACATTTTCCCATTGTCATTCAGCTACTGTGGTGCTGTGGATATTTCAATCATTAAAGATGATTTCCATCATCAAGTATTTAAAACATGTCAAACTTAATCTTCTCATGAACATTTTTTACTACAATCAAAATTTAGAGGTTGGTCTACGCAAAACAAACAACACTTGGTTGTGTATCTTCGGTCACCAAAGCTGTAAATGGACCACCAGTGGCTGTTTTTCAGTGAGTTCAAGAAGAGACATTTAAAATGACGACTGAAGACCAAAGTCACGTGTTTACAATTCATGAGGCAATTTAACAAAATGATATAATCTGATGGGAAGGGATTAGAGATCCAGATCAAAAACGGCCAGAGTTCTGATTAAAGATCACAAGACGATCAAAGAAAATGCCCAAACTTACAATTCATGGTTAAATATAAAACCTAGAGATATAGAGGATAGTTGTAACAGTTAATATCTGGTCCAAGTAATCTACTTACATATCTCTTTCCATCTTTGTGGTATTCAAAGATTTAAGAAATGAAAATTTTAACATAGTGTGCCATTTAGCTGGGATAGGCTGACAACCAAAGTTCTCTCATTCTGACCCTTAAGGCTGCCTCATGAGCTTAGAAAAAAAGGTAACACCACAGACCAGACACACGGGCCAGCCTCAAATGGCATGCTCAGTGCTTGGTACAGTACAATGAGGAGCTTTTTTACGTTGTCCATCACAAAATTATTACAAAAAATGTTGTAAAAATAAAAACACATCTGAGACAAAAAAAAATATACACACACACCCAAGACCATAAACCTGCAGTAAAGCATGTTGTGTGGACACACATGTGCTGTAATGGCTAACCCTGCTCCCTGTAAAAAGTAATGGAGAGACTGAGTCAGGCTCTCCCATTAAGGAGCAGCTTTACTTTTTCACAAAGTGCAACTCAAGGGGAAAAAAAGCAAAATAATATACACAAATATACACATCTCCAGCTGATGAAATAATGTATAGTTTGAAATGAACACAACTTTGTAAACAAAATAAATAAGGCATGCAAAATATAATGTTGAATCAGAAGATTTGGATACCTTTCTACTAGGAAAAAACCACTCACTCCTCAGAACGAAGGTAGCTGCCAAAGTAAAATTCAATCCACTGGAATATCACTGAAATATGCCCGAGCATTTAAAGGCCAACATTAACATATTTGTGTTCTGTGTTCAAGCTTTAAGGGGCTACTATTTACATACATGTTCATGCGGATTCAGCAGCAGTGCAGCAAAACAGCAAATTACATTGATTGATTGACATAGACGACATTTTCAAACATCCTGAATCAGAGAAAATAAATAGTATGGATCAAAATAAAAAACACACATTGCAAATATTAAAGATGACCTTGCTCTGATCCCTCATTTTAAAGGAATATGTTGGCCTAACAACATGAAATGAAAAAGAAAGTGAGACAAAAACCTGTCTTTTGGCTTCTAAGGTGACGTTAATACATAAGAAGTGAAGCAGTGCCGAGCCACGCAGAGGGAGCTGTGGTTTTGCCACATTAAGGCTTTGCAGTAAACATCAAGAGCTGAGTTGCTTCTGCTCTCCCTAACCTAAACCAACTTGTAGCAGTTCAGCCAATATTGACAAAAAGACATGCACTCGCACACGCACACGCACACGCACACAAACACACTTTGAGAGACTTGCCACTATCTCTCCTTTTTTTCCAGTTTTCTTTTTCTTACTAGGTATTTTGGCAGCATTACATGGTGCATCTCCTCACCCCTCCCAGCCTATGTCCCCCCTGGTGCTAAGAGGCCAGACTTGAGCTGGGCAGGTTGGGGTGTGGAGTAGGGCTGGGTGGGGCAATTCAGTAGTCTGTGATAGGGACAAGCTCAGGGTTCAGGTCCACCGTGATGTTCTTGTAGAGGCTGCTGAGGGAGATGTGGGGGCTGTAATGGAGATTGTTGAGGCCGTCTAAGTGTTGCCGCTCTTTGGAATACCTCAGCAGTTTATACCTAAAAACACAGTCATACAGTTCTTATATCAATATTTATCCACTCCAACTGTGTCTAGTATTGATCACATTCTGGATGAAAATAGAAGTGTAGAGTGAAGTGTTTCCACTATTGACAAATATCACTTTGACATTAGTATCTCAACTATGAAATTGCATTGAGATCCCTCCCATTTCTCTTGACCATCTTTGAGATGTACACCTATCCACCTTTGGTAAATTCATCTGATTGGTTACGATTTGGAATGCAGTTTCTGAACTGAAGTCTTTCTAAATGCACTGTACATTTTACATATATGCAGACCATTTCCAAGGCATAGGGTCCTTTTTGTATCTCGTATTGTCCTTTTATCACTGCAATATCGATGGCTTGTAAAACTCACAAAACGTTGCACACACAACCAGTCTGGTGAAAATGTGATCCACTTGAAATTTTGTCAGTCTAATCTTGAGACATGTGCCATAGAATTTCAGTGTTTTTCAATGAAAGAGGAAGCACCTTATAACTGACATGCATGTGGTTAAATCTCCAAATTTTACATCTGCTAGAGTCTTAAGTTGAACATATCTATTACAATATTCAGTCCCAGTCATTGCATCAATTAGTGGTAAAAATGAAATGACAGCTTTAAAATGTTGGTGTCCTCCCTTTAACAAGTTGACTGTATGCATTTCAAATGTGGTGGGCAAAGCCTTGAGAATGCTGCTTCATTGTGAATATTGTGCATTTTTACAAAACGGCTTCATTTTATAACAGGTCAAATTTCTTTGAAAATATCAGTCCTGTTCTTCCACAAAGAGTGTTTATCGTGCTTATGTCTATTAAGAGAATTTGTCAGCAATACAATTTCTGCTATTGTTTTTTCCTCTTGCTCAGGAGTTGTCACAAATGTTAAACAGCATCTTGTTCTTAATTTACAGACTATTACTATTTTACAAAGAAGGATCCATGTCCTCAACCTACATATGCATGATCCATTCACACAAGGGAACAGTTAGAAGAAAAGTATTATTACTTTTCTTCTGTCACTTCAACAAAGCAGCCCCTTTGCCACCAGGCAAATATAACATTGCCAGACGTCTAAAAGAAATCCTCTGGGACAATAGCCCTAACCTGACAGGAAGTCAGCCATTTTTATGAGTCATAGACATTGTATTTTAACGAACTCCTTTAACAGAATTGATCTGATTCACTTAAAAATTGCTCTGTGCAATTTGTGAGAAGAGGAGGTTGGCATGCTAATTACTGTCACAGTTAATGTGAATTACGATGCTAACCAAGAAAGCTAGTTAGCTGATAGCTTTTGCCTCAGGGCTAACCTGTGTTAACCAGCTGTTAAGGTAAAGCTCGATAAAAAGGTAGATTTAACCAAATTAACATGACAATGTTTGTTTTGTTTATTGATGATAGGGTGACAGTACAACAGAACTTTGTTTATAATTCTCTTAGGTTCATTTTCTTACCTTTTACTTCCTTAAACTATGCTCTTTTTAGAGCTGGTACTAACATTTTTAAAACATAATTTATAAACTATTAAACTAGAATTAGGTGATGGATCAACTTCAGCAGTCACAACCTTGACAGGTAAGTGTTTACCAATGTGACGAGAAGAGTCTTCAATAGTAAACAGCTGGAACTGTCCAAACTGAAGTTCACCTTGATTAAATGTGAATTCTATGACAAATGTTTACTGCTGTTAACACTTTAAAGGTATGTATTAGATATAGAAACTGTTAAGTGTTTACTTAAGCTCTGATATTTAAATTTTGAAGCCACAGTTTATGTGATTGAACAGTTTGTGTTTAACACATGTATCCAAAATGATTAAACTGTACTGAGTACATTTTCCATTGACTACAGAATACTTGCCTGGTTTTTGCATATTTCCCCTTTTCCTTTTTATAAATCAATCAGGACATTAATGTGAATTAATGTTTTCACTGACATAACATTTTGGCATAATACAAATCAGGAAAGTATTAACTAAAATCTTGACCTTAATGATTGATTTGATTAAAACCAAAATGTAAAAGGCCTGTGATTAATTCCAAATTCCAACAACACGTTCATCAATGGGTTCTTGTATGATAACAATACTGTGCATGTTGCTGCTGTTACTTTATACAAGATGTGCTTCTTTTGAATAATGCGTAGTAAAACAGAGTTTCACATAACTTTACTGCACATTGAACTACATTAATCAATTGATAATCCAACAAAAAATAAATATGGTTTGGATCAAGGTAAACATAATCTTCACTGTAAGAAGATTCATCTTTAGTGATTCATATTTAGTGACTATAAATTACAGTATAAATTATAGAATTGAGAAAGCAGTACACTAAAGTAGTACTTCATATAAACCTTACAGCACCTAATGCAGTGGTCTGTGCACTGTGAGTAAAGTCCAAAGCTTGGAGGAACACAAGCTGCTCTTACATTTAAAATGTTCAACAGTGTGTAGTTTAACTGTATTGATGGTGATGGAAAAAAACTGTCCAGGAGCCATTATTCATCACAGTTCGTGTAGCAGCTCACACTTGTTCTGATGTCGTGTTCGGCAGATTAAAACACATTATAAAAAAATATTTTACGCAACACTAATTAATGTGATACAATTCAGGCTACAATTCCTTACTACTCTGAAATATAATGTGGACATGTGCACCACTGGCTTTTCAGATCTTGGATGATGGAAGCTAACTGTGTTAGCAGCTAGTTCTCAGCCCAGTCAGGAGCTCGGTGTGGTCAGTAGCCGGGGAAGGTGGGCGCGTGTTGATTACATTTTGATGTGTTACCATGAACATGAAGTACTTGTAACTTAGGACTGTACTGTAACAGTGCATCTTTTGATTTTGCCAAACCTCACATGTTTAATAAGAGTCCAAGCCTTGGGTCATCTACAATGTAGATTCTACATGCGCCACCTACTTGCAACAAGTCACCATCATCATTTACATTTGATGGTCTACATGTTGTACACAGCAATAAAATGCATGTTTGGTACATGCTCTCTCGCAACCACAAGGTGGATACAGGTATTGTTGTGCAATATGTAATTCATTATGTCCACCACAATGGACGTGAGAAATTACATCTTATTGCTTTGAGACTTTTCTCTAATGGTAGCAACAGCAGGCAGCTGTGTTAAGCATGTAGCCCCAAGATGAACAGGACTGTGAGGGCCCGTTGTCAGTAATTGTCATCAGATTTCTATTAGAGCAACATTCCTAAGAAAGTTCCAGATTACACTGAACCATAGCTTTAAGTCACAACTTGCTTTTAGATCTCATGCCTTCAAGTTCTCTTTAGCTTCATCATCTTGACTTAAGTGCTGACATTTAATGTGTAAATGCAATAGGTTGAAAAGGCTTTATGATAAGTTTTTATTTAAACAGACACTACCCCTATTTTCTTGTTAATAACTGAACTTATCTAGCATTCTTAAAATAGACTTCACACATAGGTAATTCACTTCTACATCAGTAGATGGCAGTCTCATGCTGTCGTGGATCCACCAAAGACAAGCTACGTGCCCTTCTCATGCCTAGCTCACAAATAAACAAGCTCTGGCCTGAGGAAGACGCCAGCTCTGGTCCTCTCTCTGTTGATCCACAGGTAATGTAAAACCCGGTTCTCTATCTTTAAGTCTGGTTTATGACACAACATTGGTATGGAAGTTTTCTGGAAGCTGGTGAAAGGAGAAGTCAGGCAGCAGCTGATGTCTTATGAAGAAGATTTTAATGTAGACTTGATGTCTACAGCCCCCACTTAAAATTAAAGTGCTCACTATTTCTAAACCCAGAGACTATTCTTCCTATGATGGATGAAGTTGATGAACATTACTGTGTTGTGGTTATTGAAACCTGAGACCAAATTTGTTGTAGACACCAAAACCAAATTCTGATTTGGTACGTGGACAGACCATCTAACAAATATAAAAAAATAAATACAAAATATTGCTTCGCTATAATAACTGATTAAGAAGTGTTGAAAGCACAAGCGTTACCTTCTGGTAACTTTGCGGTATTAAACGCCCTTACAAGAACTTGCATTCTGGAAAAGAACAGAGTAGCAACCATTTACACTTATTCTAGATATGCTTTTGGTTTTGATTTAAGTACAGATAAGAGGTTGTCCAGTCTTTCCATGATCCCTTTTGTTCCCGTTGCCCACTGTCACTTGACATTTTTGGAGTTTCAGGGGTAAACAGTTTAGCTGATTAGTGACCTATCTTCAGACGTAATAAAAAAACAGAAAAAGCATAACATGCCTCCATACTGCTTGTGTGGTGTCATCCAAGTGTCCGAAAGCCCCGACATTCATATTCGACTCAAAACAAGATCATTTTTAAGTTTTAAGTCTAAAAGTCCACCAGAAGTGGCTAAGCTAGTGGACGTTAGCATTTCCAACAGTCCCTGAATGCACTTCGTTGGAAGATATTAGCAGACATTAACACTAAAAACACGGTGTAAATGACGCCGTTTCGAGTCGAATATGGAAATCGGGGCTTCCGGACTCTTGGATGACACCACAGGAGCCGTATGGAGGCATGTTATGGTTTTTCTGTTGTTTTATTACGAATCACCATTGACTTCAATTGTATTGGATTCTGCTCTAACAAAGGTTACCCCTGAGACTCCAGAAGTGTTTTGTGGACACAAACACTTCACCCGGCCCTCCATCGGAATAGGGATGAGTAGATAATGAGTGAATTTTCATTTTTGGATGAACTATCCCTTTGAGAGGATGCCGTTAGCTATAAATAGCTCAGGTCAGGAAACAATAAAAGAAACACTGACCAAAACAATGATAACCACTGGTTTGAAGTGGCCACCCACATTTCCTATTGTGCTTTATTTCATTCAAAGCACACCTAGTGCAAGCCCACCTTTGACACCCCATAAAAAAACTCTGCTCTGGACTGATCGGTATATGTGAGAGTATGTAAATAAAACTACCTAACTAACTAACTAACTAAACTAAACCAGACCTTGATTCATTTACAGGTATTACGCAGACTATTAAAACTTTTGGATGAACTTATTCATCTCATTCATGTAGAAGATTATGTACTAATCAAATCTGGAAAATTGTCTCTATCTCATATAGATGAAAAGGTCTGTTCCAGGTGCTGTTAACAACCAGAACAGCCCTTAAGGTCCAAGGTAAAGGTAAATTAAATGAATCTTTCTGAGAAGACGATGGAGATAGCAGGACTGTACCCCTGTGGGTGGGGCCATCCATGTTTGTTTCTATCTGTAGACAAATCCCTAATGCTTTACATTATTTCTGTTACAAGTCTGATTTACAGTAATCAGACAGTGAATCCTAACAAGTGTGTGTTCTGTTAGTTTAATTCCTAGATAATTAAGACATTATAAACTATTGACAGGACTGTTACCTTCTTGTGATTAATCATATATAACAATTTTTATTCAATTCAAATATTTTATTCCCAGTTTGACTTTATGTTTGAGCTTGTCTTTTGTTTTAATTTTAGTGTTCCTATTTGATGTAATTACTAGTGTTTTTATCCCAAGGTTTTGAAGGTCTAAAGCTCCGGGTCAGTTGATAATTGTCCAAATAATTTTGTAATTGTACAATATGAGTGTTTGGATTTTATAGATTCAATTAGAGCAGGGATGGGGAACGTCCAGCAAGACTGTTTGATCCAGCCTGCAAGGCAATTCATAAATACAAAAACAAACACATAGGAAAAGCCGAAATACTAACCTAATACATCCTATCAATGTTTACTGAGCTGTTAACATATATCCTGTGCCAAATGTTTAATATGTATTCAAGATAATCTTTTGTTAGCAGGGCTAGAGAGTCCATTTTATCTTTTGTTTTAGTTGCGAGTGGTTTTCAAATTCAAATGTCAGATTGAAACTTCTTTAAAATTAAGTTCATTGTTCTTTTAAAGGTGAACTTGCATGATTATGCTAAAATGTTATGATTATATCTGTGGTTTAAAAGTGTTTAAAAGTTATGATAATAATGTTATGTATCGCACTGGTTTCTGGGACAATATATCGTCCAGCAGGGTTTGTTATCGAGGCAGGCCTACCATAATATTTTCATAATGCACCAAGTTAGAGGTTTCCTTGCACAGTTACACATATCCAAGGAAAATTGGTGCTGTTCAATAATATATCCTTAACTAAATAGATATTGAATCAAATAAAACTGAGACCTTGGGAATTGGAATTGATTAAGCACATTTTACTTTGACTAACTTTGTATCTAATTTGGAAATCTCTCACAGGTAGAATTATTATTAAATGTGTGGTTGAATAAAGTATTTGTCTTTAAGTACAAATGTGTAATTCAGCTAGCCTTCAATGCATCTTTAGGGAAATTGTATTCTTCTGTGTTTGTTTTGGTCTTTGGCTTATTTGATGATTTCAGGTTTTCATTGTGTAAAAAGTACAATGAGTAAATTAATTAATCTGTTCAAGCCCTATGAGACAAATTGTGATTTGTGAATATGGGCTATACAAATAAAATTTGATTGATTGATAAAGCCTATCAGGATCATATTTCATAGAAATGTTGTATCATAAAAGAAAAAATTGTTGTAGTTGAAAATTAGTGAAAGTTTGAATGATAATCCTGCGAGTATGGAATCCATATCGCCATGCATCGTATGTTCTAGTAACCACTCCATGGTGGTGACCCTCTACATGCGTAATGCACATGGGTTGAAGACTCTACACATACAACATATTGTCTGTATGGTTGTGCATTTGTGTATGAAGTGTTGAAGTGTCAGTGGTAACAATAAAAAAACTTTTCAGAGATGATTAGATGCTCAAGAAATAAACAAGCTCTGGCATAAGGAAGACGCTAACTCTGGTCCTATCTATGTTGATCCACAGAAACTGTTATAGTTTATAGAAACTAGTGTTCCCTAGCCTGTGTAACCCTTGATGCCAGTCCAGATTTCCCATAGGTCTGGTGTCGGTAACATAAACATCATTGAGAAATATGTGCTTTTGTGAAAGTATCATACTTTTTGGGAAAAAGTTTTTTTTTTATTAAATTCATTATGTAAAAGATATAGCTCATGTGAAAGTAAAGACTTTATTCTTTAGAATGGAGACCTTATTGCAGATTCTTACCTGCCAAGGAACTGCACCTCTCCCCTGTGGTGATGAGGAATAGACTTGTACTTGCCAATCTCTCCATCTGGACGTGTGACATTGAAACCAGAATAGTGAACCCTGGATAGAGAGCAGGCTGCGTTACTATTCACAACATTAAACTAACATAAAAATACAGCCTACCTTAAACCAGTTGTGCCATATGCCTCAGTTGAAATGAGGCTTTGTGCCTTGTTTATTTGTACAGTTCATTTGTTTGTTTGTTATCACAGGTTGGATTAATTAAACTATTAAAATGGTTGAACATTTACTTAAACACACACATCTAAAAACATATGTAATTTGATGCACTGGGTGGTATTTTTTAATTTGAGCTCTGGTCCCAGTCATGACCCGCTATGCCACTAACATTGTTCCTAAATGTAGAACTATTCAGTTATTTTTCATTATATAATGCTCAGCAAGCCTTGCTGTTTCCTTCAAAAGAACTTATCTCATTAGGCCAATCATTATTGGCTGATAAATGTGCCATAAATAGTGTGTGTCGTTATATGCCGCTGGTGAGCTGTTTTACGAAGGGAATGTGCAGACTTCTCCCCGCCTCCAGAGCACGGGTGCCTCTATAGGATTTAGCTGTGGTTCTGGAAGGGCTGAAGTCTTCCCCTTTGAACTAATGGAGGATGCTAACTTGAAACGCCATCTCTGTAGATATCTTTATTGCGGGCTCTGGCTTAATGGGTTGGCGATATCCATAAACTCTTGGTGCACCCTTTGTGCAATCAGTTTCTCTTGGGGAATGTCAGCTGATGACAGGGGCGGTCCCTGGCATAGGCGACATAGGCAGTTGTCTAGGGCGAAAAGTGCCGATAGGGTGCCACAAGAGGCCGATTTATCATGATGTGATACATGCAATATTAACCAATGCAGTAACGTCACACCATCCTCTAACCCCTGTGAAACACCAGATGCAGAAGCGCTGCGAAGCGCCATGAAAAGCTGTCTGCCTCCTTTCCGCGCCCATGTCAATCAATTGGGCTGTTCACACCGGGAGCGAAGCGCCGGGAAGCGCTGCGGCCGGCTCGGGATCTGCAGCGATGGTTTCGGCGTCTGTTCTATTTTTTTCGATCGCCACGAGAGATCAGGCCAGAAAACACACTGAAAATTGATTTTAAACGATACAAGTGATATATTATTTATGATATAAATTATCAACTATGCATTCCATACTTTCGAGTTCCCTGCTGTTCTCCTGGAGTTTCAATTTCCCTGATTTTTGCCCCCAGATGATGAAATTTCCCCATCTTTAATTATGTACTTATTCCACACATTTGTCAGTTGTGTCTAAACAGACCGAAACACACAAGCACACAAGAGAGGGGTCTTGGGGGGGGGGGGGGGGGGGGGGCGCTATAGGCTTGCGTAGGTCAGTCACCTGTGAAGACCACAATCATTTACCCCGAACCAAGAGATACTTGAGGTCTACCACGGCCCAAGAGCATCTCAGTGGACTATCAGTGATAAGTATAAACCAAGATGTGTCACAGAAAGTCTCACTTTATCTCATTGATGACTTTGCCAAAAAAGAAGTCAAGGCGCGTTCAGTTTTATACTTTTTGTGCCAATCTGAAATCTCGCCTAGGGCTCTAACATTGCCAGGGCTGGCCCTGGCAATGTTTCCTGACATTGAAACAAAACCCAGCCATTGTGGCTAAAGTGGTTGGTTCATATTATCCTACTGACAATTGCTTTTGCTGACTCACCTGGAGAACAGCATTCATGTTTTCTAGTTTCTAGTTCGTGGCATGCACACTTATATGGAGTGTATGGGGATGCTTACACGCTTGCTGGGTGGTTGAGGCTATTGCTTTTACTTACTTGAATAAGGGTATGCATGCATACTCGACTCGTGGTCTGGCCACAATCTGGGCCTCATTCAGGGGAGTTCCTACTCAGGACATTTGTGCGGCAGTGAGTTGTTCCTCGCCTTTCAGTTTTGTCCACTTCTACATGTTGGATGTCTCAGCCCCGGTGATCTTGGAGTCCTAACTAGAAGATAGTGTCTCTCTGGCAGGTTAATGGATGCTAGATAAACTTGTCTGCAGTATGGGTTCTACCACATTGTATGGAACATTATGAAAAACGACAGGTGGCACTACTGAATATGGTCAAACTTGATCATGATTGTGTAAGTGCTTTTGAGGGTCACAGCGAGGCTTGCTTGTATAGATATATAGTATAGACATCTATAATAATAATACATTTTATTTCATTGCACCTTTCGTAACACCCAAGGACACATTACAATATATCATTAGTAAATACAAGGTGTAAAACAAGGTTAATTAGAGGAGGAGGAAGCAAAGACAATCTTCTATCTACTAATTCCAGAAATCTCTGTACGTATGTAGGTGGCATGGATTGAATATATCATGAACCATTCATCTTTTTTTTTTTTTTATATTCTTTATTTTTTGACAGTTGTTTTCAAAAACATACATCAGCCCAAGCACAATTTTCTTTCTTCTGCTGTCAACCTTTTTCAAAATTGGGTAACTTTGTACATGTTGGGAGAGGTATAGTGTGTACATGTAGACAATAAGCACAGATCAAACGAGAAAAAACAAATAAATGAATAAAAACAACC
Organism: Hippoglossus hippoglossus; assembly: GCF_009819705.1. Taxonomy (NCBI): domain Eukaryota; kingdom Metazoa; phylum Chordata; class Actinopteri; order Pleuronectiformes; family Pleuronectidae; genus Hippoglossus; species Hippoglossus hippoglossus. The sequence goes on along the minus strand of NC_047154.1, from coordinate 173,934 downwards.
CAAAAAACAACAACAACATGCTAGGGGGTGACTTGAGAGAGAATGGGATAGAGGTCGATGAGGCTTGCTAAATTAAGGCAACATTACAGGGTCAATCATTCAATACCTCCACAAAATCTGGCCTTAAGGGTTTTACATATCTCACCCATTTGTTCCATAATTGAATGAACACAGTTTTCCGAAGACGAAGGGAAAAAGTAATCCTTTCCATAACATAAATGTAATTTACTATATCTATCCACTCCTGTATCATGGGGGGCCCAGGAAGCAGCCAGCGCCTTGTGAGCGCTTTTTTACAAGCGGTTATTAGTATGACAATCATATATTTATCTGGGTGCCTTGTTTGGAAATCAACATTTCCTAAAAATAATGTTGTAAATTGCAGGGGCAGGTCAGTATTAAGAATGCTTTTTAATGCTTTATGAAACTCCAGAAAGGTTTTATCACTAGACAATCCCAGAATATATGCCAGTGATTTGCTTCCCGAGACCCACATTGCCTCCAACATGTGGGCTCCCCTCCAGCAAAACGTGCTTTCTGCTTCGGTGTAATAAAGAAACGAATAACACACTTCCACCCAAATTCATACATCCAACCAGTCCTCATTTGATATTGAGAGGCCACCTTCTCTTTCCCATTTTTCTCTAACATATTCAGCAGTGTGGGATTTTTTTGTCATGAGGCCTTTGTAGAATCTAGAGATAACTCCTTTATTTGAATCATTATGGTGGGCACCAAGAAATATTCTCAATATTGGGTCAGCAAGGTCTGTTCTGTTTCTAATGTTATGCTCAAAATAACTGCGTATCTGGAGGTACCTATAAAAATCAGATTTTTCAAGACAATATATTTTCCTCAGGTGTTCAAAGTCCTTTAATTGCCCCTTTTCTGTAAGGGAATAGAATGTTGTTATACCTTTTCGAATCCAAAATTTAAATCTATAGTCAATTTCATTTGGCTTGAACCCAGGATCATAAGCACACCACTGAAGTATTTGTAGTTTATGAGCCATCTTATATTCTCCTTTAATTGTATTCCAGATTTTTAATTGGAATTTGATCCATGGATTTTGCACATTGTCTATGAGTTTTCCCAAATTTTTATGTGCCAATACTGCATGAATTGGGGGATCCTCCATGATGGAGAGTTCAATGTCTTTCCATCTGGAACAAAAATTTGGGGTACATATGTTAATTAAGGGTTTAGTCTGGGCAGTGTAGAAATAATCCTTAAAATTCGGTAGACCCATTCCTCCTTGCTCCTTTGGGAGTTGTAAATTTAACCCTGGGTTTTTTCCCTTGCCAGATAAATCTTGAAATCATTTTATTCAGTTCGGAAAAATTGTATTGAGGGAATTTCCGCTGGAAGTGCTTGAAATAGGAAGAGATATCGTGGGAGAATGTTCATTTTTACAGAGTCAATTCTATGGCTGAGACTGAGGAAAGAAATAGAGTTCCATCTGTGTATGTCATCTTTAATTTTTGCTAGGAGGGGGGCATAATTTATCACTGCCAGTGTTGAGATATTTTTCGGTAAGTGTATTCCTAAATATTTCAATGAACTCTGGTCCCAGTTAAAATGAAATTTGTCTCTAATATTTTTTGGAGGCGTAGAGTTAAAAGTCAAAATTTGTGTTTTTTGCAGATTTAGTTTATATCCTGCATATCTACCAAATGTTTCTAGCAGGTTCATTAATTCTGAAAAAGAGTTTGAGGGGGTACTTAAATAGATCAGGATATCATCGACGTACAATGCTACCTTGTGGTCTTCTCCATTTATGCAGATGCCTTTAATACTTTCCGTCTGTCTTATCCACTGTGCGAGAGGTTCTATATAAAGTGCGAAAAGTAATGGGGAAATTGGGCATCCCTGTCTTGATCCGCACTCCAATAGAATGGTATCTGAGAGATACCCGTTTATTTTTATCCAGGCCGATGGTTTAGCATAGAGCGTACGAATGCCCTTGATAAAACTGTTTTGCATGCCAAATCTTTCAAGGACTTTATATAAGAAAGGCCTTCTCAGCATCCAAACTGAGTAGGTAGGCTTCAAGATTGTTCTGTTGGATATGATTTAATATGTCCAACGATCGCCTGATGTTATCGTGGGTTTGTCTTTGTGAGATAAATCCAGTTTGGTCATTATGTACAAGTTGAGGAAGGATGTTTTCCAGTCTTTTAGCAAGTATGGTTGTGTATAATTTGTAGTCAACATTCAACACCGAGATTGGTCTATAAGATCCACATTCCAGTTTGTCCTTTCCTTCTTTGTGGATAACGGAGATCACTGCCTCGCTCCAAGATGGAGGCATTTTGGCGTCTGTTAAAGGGGACATAGCATGCAAATTCCACTTTGTTAGTGCTTCTACAGGTTAATGTGGGTATCTGGCATGTCTACCAACCCAAAAACTCTGGGGAAAAAACACTCGCGCGTTTTGTTATAGTTCCTCTAAGTCAGAAACGTCATGCTTGAGCGACTCGATTGCGCTTCCTGGGTATTGTGTCGTAACAAGGAACTGGAAGTCTCCCTACATGGTCTTGGCCCACACTCGTTACTTCCGGGTTTACACCGGAGGCAGCGCAGCGCCGTTCCCAAGCACGCAGCCGGGCTGTTCACACGGGACGAGCATTTCTCCGCTGGTCAGCCCGCGATTCACTCACATGTGGCATTTGTCTGGATCGTTGGGACTGGGAGGCTGCAGCAGCTGCTCGGGAGCGACCGCTCGCTCTCCCGTGCGTGAGCTGGAATTTGTGTCAGCGCCACACAGCCCTGCTGGCTGTGGAGGACTTCCGCAGTGTTCAGCGCTACTGTAACCCCCGAACCCCGACATTCAACGGGTACAACAACAAGCGGAGAAAGCAGAATCGCGGGCTGACCTTATATATACAGTCTATGGGGCTGACCAGCGCGGAGAAATGCTCGTCCCGTGTGAACAGCCAGGCGGCTGCGTGCTGGAGAACGGCGCTGCGCTGCCACGCAGCGGTCTTCCACACAGCCAGCTGTGTGGAAGACTTCCGCAGTGTTCAGCTCTACTGTACGCCGGGGTACAGTAGTTACGCCGGGGTACACCGGACGCGGAAGCGCAGCTGCGAGGCAGCGCAGCGCCGTTCTCCAGCACGCAGCCGCCTGGCTGTTCACACGGGACGAGCATTTCTCCGCTGGTCAGCTCCATAGACTGTATATATAAGGTCAGCCCGCGATTCTGCTTTCTCCGCTTGTTGTTGTACCCGTTGAATGTCGGGGTTCGGGGGTAAATGATGGTCTTCATAGCCCCCCCCCCCCCCCCACCCCTCTCTTTCTCTCTCTGTCTGTCTGCTTGTGTGCTTGTAGTGGATGGGCAGAGGGGGACATTTAATTATGTGATTGGGAAAATTAAAACTCCAGGACAACAAGGGGAATACAAAGTATGGGATGCATATTTGATAATTTATATCATATAAAATATGTAATTTATATCGTTTAAAATCATGGGGGGAGAGGGGGGAGTGGGGAGCTGGCTCATTAGCATTTAAAGGAACAGGCACTCAAAACAGGTCACTCTGTGGAGGTTTGTTTTATACAGGGTAAAAAGGGTGCTGTTTTATATGATCCTTGTGGTATTTTGACCAATGTATGTTACAGACATTTCATTAAGACCCCAAGGAACCATATCAACTTGTGGTAAAATGGGCATGCTATGTCCCCTTTAAGGTTGTGTTGCAGGAAGGCTTGGCACTAACTCAAATCGAAATGTCTTATACCACTCTGAAGGAAGGCCATCCGGACCGGGTGATTTATTAGCTTTAAGCTTAGAGATAGCGCTGTTCAATTCTTTCTCAGTTACCGCTGCTGTCAATATCTGATTTTGTTCTTCTGATAGAACAGGCAGATTGAGTGAATTGAGGGATTTGCCAATTTGTTGCTCGCTCTCTAGATGTGGTTGCGTATACAGAGATTTATAGTACTTTTTAAACGCTCTTTGTATTTCATCTTGTTTATAGTGTATAGATTTAGAAACCGGGTCCCTTATTTTGTATATAGTTCTGTCCGCTTGCTGTTTTTGCAGTTTTCTTGCCAGAAGTTTTGCTGATTTTGGGCCTGACTCATAATATTTCTGTTTTGTAAATATCATTTTTTTTCAATTTCCTGTGAGTGTAATATATTTATTTTGTTTCTTACTTTCTTTATTTTTATCAGCACATTAGTTTTTTGTTCTCTCTTATGCTGTGTCTCAAGATCTTTGAATTCTTTATTAAGGTTTATTAGTCTTTATTGTTTTTCTTTCTTTTCATGGGCACAGTAAGATATAATTCTCCCCCTGATGACTGCTTTTAAGGCATACCATACTATAGCTGAATCAATCTCCCTGTTATCATTTTCTTCAAGATACGTTTTTATTTCCTTTCTCATTTGGATCTTAAATTGTGGGTTGTTTAGAGTACTTGTATTTAACCTCAACAGTGTTTTTCCAACTTTGTGGCTTATAAGTACAGTGCAGGACAGAGGTGCATGATCAGATACATTTATACTTCCAATATCACAGCTATACATTCTATGGCGATCTCTCTTCAACACAAAAAAATAGTCTATCCTTGAGTACGTATCATGGGGGCATGAGTAGAAAGTGTAATCACGGCCAGATGGGTAAAAGTCTCTTCATAGATATAGTATGCCCAACTCTGCATAATGTCAATGAAACGCCATCTATTTTTCCAGAGACTATTATATATCTCCCTTCTTTGTCTGTTACCTTTGACAGATGTTCAAATGATACTTTTGGGGATATTAAAATTGCTACCCCTCTCCTATGGCCTGATTTATAGGATGAGTAATATACCCTTGAAAACCCCATTCTCTTAAATTTTTCATGTTCTGATGGGCTGAGGTGTGTCTCTTGTAAGAACACAACATGTGCCTTTTCCCTTTTCATTTTTGATAGTATTTGACTTCTCTTTGCTGGGTTTAAAATCCCTTTCACATTAAATGAGATAACTTTTAGAACGTTCTCATTCATAGTTTCCAGCTTCGATTAGCACAAAAATACCTCTACTGATATCCCTGATGCCACAAAAGTTGTACACTAAAAATATCTCTCCCAAGGAACAAACACAATACAAACAGAAAGGGGAAACGTTTTTTAACGGAACATCACCGAAACGGTTTATGACAGTTGTTTCCAGTGTAGAGGCTCGATTCAAATGAGCCTTAATGGACCTTTTAAAGTCAAAGTCCCCATAAGGGAAAGACCCACTTCGTGTCAGTGGTGGGTCCCTAAAGTGTGGCTTCATGGTAGCGCAGATCTAAACAAAGTTGAACTAAATCAAACCATGGATAACAAGCCAATTAACAAGTCCCGACTCCTTTAATTTGACAGAAAATAAAACTGTAGGAGTAATTGCCTGTTTTAAACGCCATGGCAGTCTTCCGGGCAAGTAACCAGAATGAGTAACGCTCGAGTCAGTTACTACTTATCTGAATTTCTATGAAGAATCATCAGTCTCTTGTCGAAGGGGATCGCCTTCTGAATTCTTGTAGTTTATCCTTGTATTGAGAGCGCTGGGTGTTTTTGGATTGTGTGGAGCCGTCTGCTGTGCCGGGTTCCTGCTCTCCACTCCGGTCACGCCGTCTCCCCGCCACCTGCCATTCAGATAGGAGCCGGGTCTCCTCTTGGTCCGGAGCAGCAGAGGACTTCACCACCGTGACTGGAAACCCTCGTGAGGCCATGTCCCTCGATGCTTCTGCAGCATCCTGGAATAGCCGGGTGCCATTCTCGTAGAAGACCCGCATCCTTGCGGGATACGGTGTCTGGAACTTTATTCGTTTTTCTTTCAGGACTTTCTTGGCTTCGGCGTATTCACTGCGTTTCTTAAGCACCTCGGGAGGGGAGTCATGATCAACGTAGAAGCGATCATTGTTGAAAAACACTTCCTTCATCCGGTAGCTCCCGAACTTGACCACTATCGATCTGGGTTTTGGCTGCGGGCCGCTCGGCTTTGGAGCCAGAGCTCGGTGAGCCCGTTCTATCCTGAGGTCCCTGTCACGGGCCAGGTCGAGCGCGTCTTTCAGCAGGTTATCCAGAAAACCAGCCATGTCGGTGCCCTCTCTGTCTTCGGGTATACCGTAAATCCTTAAGTTATCCCTGCGTGCCCGCCCCTCCTGGTCTATCAGCCTCGCTTCCAGGTTAGCTTGACGCTGCATTAGCCGCTTGATTAGCGTTGATGTTGCTTGAAGCACGGTCTCAGTTTCTTCAATTCTCCCCTCTGCCTCGTCCAGTCTGTCGTTTGCTCTCTTTAATTCGTGTTTGATGTCAGTGAGTTGTACCCTGTTATCTCTTCTGAAGTCCCGGACTTCGTTGAGAATGCTTCACAGGCTAGCTTCGGAGTTTTCCTCGTCACGTGAGGACGGGCCCGGGGAGCTGCTTCGGCTGTCTTGTCTCACTTCAGGATCATATTCCATCACATTTGTGGTCGTCCTACTTCTAGTAGTAACCCCTTTCTCCATTATCAAAGAAAAATTGCACTGGGATTGATAAAACTACCGATTTTTGGGGTTATTTAACAAAACCGTCGGGGAGCTCGAAAATTAAGCTGTCATCCTCTCAGTGGCGGAACCGGAAGCCTGAACCATTCATCTTATTGACTATTGACATTTGGCATGTGTATTCCTCAGGGCCTAAGGAGGAGCAGCGTCAAATTTGGTGAAACGCTACACAGTGAATATTTATAAAATTTGAATAAACAGGCAAACAGCACTTTGCAATCACAGGTGTGACAGCCAATCATGAATGTCGCAGGTGCTGATCTTCGTCATGGCAACAACATTCATTGAATAATTTTATCTTTAACAATTTGTCTACAATGTAGGGCTGGGTGATATGCAAAAAAATCTTATCACGATAACTTTTTCATATCAGCCGATAAAGATATATATTGCGATAAAAATCAAATAACCAGAAAATAACTTTTTTGCACAATTGTATTTATGTACAATGTTCTTCTTATATACAAACGCTTTAGTTGACAGGCCTCAAATACTGCAGGTCATTTTGCGTCCACACTGGCGACAGCCAATGGCCAGAGGCATTATGTTTTTGGGTTGTCTGTCTGTCTGTCACATTCTCCCAGACTCAAGGATTGACTCATTTGATTTTGGTAGCCAAATGTCAAAGGTCAAGATGGCCTCACAAAGTATTTAAAGTGAATAAAAATTCATCTGGACTAATAGAGGAACTGATTCGATTTTTGTGGTCGGAGGCCAAAAAGTAGAAATATACACAAGGAAACTGCACTGGTTGGTGGAGGCATACAACCCCAGTGCGGTAATTCTATTTGCAGTTTCAGAGAGAAAGCTATAACCCACATTTCCAAAGGCCAACCAGCAAACTGCTTTAAACCTGACAAAATACACAAAAAAATGAAGGGAACACTAAAATCACATTAGAACTTGATGAATGAATTATTCCAGTTAAAAATATTTAATGATGTACATTGTTTAATTTGTTGAGATCAAAATGACGTCACAATGGTCAATGAAAACCAAAATCATCTACCAATTGAGGGCTAGATTCAAAACCACACCAAAAATCAAAGTAAAATGTTTTAATTACAGGCTGATCCAACTTGCGTGATATCATCAGGGCAACTCATAATGTGACTAAAGCGGCCTATATGCATGTGGTGTCATCCAAGTGTCCACAAGCCCCGACAATCAAATTTGACTCAAAACGCCATCTTTTACACCATGTTTTTTGCATAAATGTCCTCTGATATCCTCCTCTGGAGCCGCGTTTGCACACACACACTGCACACGCTGCACACGCTGCACACGATCTCTCGCCAAGGGGGTATGCGCGGGTTGCGCGGTAGCATCACTAGTTCCGGTAGCATTGCTACTTCCTGTAGTGGACATTTAGGCAAAAATTATGGTGTAAATGACGCCATTTTGAGACAAATTTGAATGTTGGGGCTTATGGACACTTAGATGACACCACAGGAGCAGTATGGAGGCATTTTATGTATTTTTTCTGTTGTATTTTTAAGCTTGAACAAGGGGTCCCTAGTTACTTCAATTGTATTGGATTTTGCTGCAACGCTGTTTCCCCTTGAAACTCCAAAATTGTTTTGTGGACTCAAACACTTCACCTACCCCTCCATCGGCATAGGGGCGAGTAGAAAATTACTAAATAATTTTTTCCCTTTAAACTTGTGCACCATTTGCAAAGCATTTTCCCTGATGCTCAGCATATTATTCTTGGTGATTTTAAAACTTGTAGTCTTAAGAAGGCCCTTGGTCACTTTTACCAGTATGTTAACTGTCCAACAAGACACGGCAGAATGCTGGACTTCAATCAAGTTTTTATTAATATAGCCCATATTCACAAATCACAATTTGTCTCATAGGGCTTAACAAGGTGCGACATCCTCTGTCCTTAACCCCCAACAAGAGTAAGGAAACACTACCCCCACAAAAAATAGCCTATTAACAGGGGGAAAAACATAGAAACCTCAGAGAGAGCCACATCTCCCCACGTATAACTGAACACATCAACAAAATAATTGTACTTTCAACATTGATTACAAGAAACACTTTGTAACATAATCGAAAGGTGTGTCAATGTTTAAAGTATTTATACATAAAAAAATATCCGATAGAGATGAAGGGAGCAGCAATGACAAATTAATTGAGGAGTTATTGTCAGGTATGGCACCACAAATGCAGCCTATAAATCTTATGCAATGGTGTTACTAGGCTCTTCTGAGCACAACTGCGACTTTTTAGCCCCAGTCTATCAACCGGCCCTCAAAAGAAGGAAAGTTGAGCGCAAGGAGATTACTGTGTGGACAGAGATAGCTATTAATGAACTGAATGGATGTTTTTACAACCCAAACTGGGATGCTTTTAAAAACGCTTGTACTTACTCGGGATGTCGGGATGAACAGATTTTATGATAATTGCGGTTTCATAACCGTAAGAATTGTAAAAACTACGATATCTCACTATGACTCTTCACAATAAATGTCCCATTCAGATACTCTGCTTATGATGACAGGAAACACAAATACCCTGACCAACCTTCCACAATAAGGCAACTAAATAAAATAGCTTGCATAAATTATTTTTAAATAGCCAAACGTTACACTATAAAAACTAACAGGATATAGTTGATGATAATAATACATATTTTAGTTCATTAGCTATATTACTCGCTACATAGTGCTTGTCGTGGGTTATTTTCCTTTTATAGCATCGATAATCATGAAAACCGTAAAACCGTGATATTTCCTTTGACAATAATCATGGCACCAAAATTTCATATAGTGACATCCCTAGTACTGACTTAGATGAACTGATTTTCATTGTATCAAGTTACATTACTTTCTGTGAGCTAATTATTATTCCTAGAAAAACAATTACATTGTACCCAGAAAAAACTAGCCTTCCATCAAGGGAAATAAAACTATCCCAAATACGGTTTAAAGACAAGGTAGCGGATAAACTTGAGAATTGCAACCCTTGCTTTGCCTGGAGGGGGTTTAAATCTATGGTAAATTGTGTATATCGTCGGCCTCTCCTACGGAACATACACATCTTAATCTCCCTGGCCCTGCCACAATGTGTTCACACAGTGGGGTTCGCCTTGCTGCCGCGGTTAATAGTTTACTGTGATACGGGCGGCGGTCACGTGAGTATTCCTTTGTTTTAGTTTTTTTTATCACAGCCGACAATTCACCGTCCGAGAGACGGGCGTGGTGTTAAGTTTAACTGTATTCTGTAAGTGTACAACTGTATTGTATATTCTCTTTCAGACTCACAGAAAAGTGAAATGGCACAGTTTTCCCTCACCATGTTCCCAGCAAGGCTGACATTTTTTTTTCATATGACAACAACGGAGCTGAAGATGATGTGTAGAGAGATAGGAAGATTTATTTTTGGTATACAATTGGTAGTTTAAAGAGTTTGCTGCTGTGTTTTTTGGCAGCTGTCTTGTTGCGATGTTAGGTTGGGGGGTGGGTGTTCTCAGGGTTGTGCCGTTCTTGGGGTCTTTACAAGCCTTGGTTCTCTCCCGATTTAATACTTGCCTTATGTTTCCATGCTACGACTTATGCCGGGAGTTTTGTTGTTGCTTCTGTTAACCAATCTACATTTTCAGTTAAGGAGAAGGGTTAGCCTCCTAGATTTTTTCAGCTGGAACGTCAAGGGTTTTAACCACCCCATTAGGAGAGAAGGAAAGTGCTATCACACATCGAGCAATTCAAAATTTCAATTGCCTTTTAACAAGAAACTCATATTTGTGCCCTCGGACAACTCACGTCTCATGTCGTGCTGGGCGGGGCAGCACTTTCACTCCACCTTTCAGGCCAAGGTTAGGGATTATCAATCCTCATAAACCAAAATGTTCCCTTTGAACATCACAGTGTGATATCGGATATAAATGGTTGATTTGTTATTGTCTCGGAGGAGATCAGATAAAATCTTTTTTTCTCACAAGCACTTCTCGTGAAACCTCCAGTTTGATTGTTTGGGATACTTTGAAAGCCTTTCTTAGGGGACAGATTATTTTGTACTCCGTGAATTTGAAAATGAAGGCCAATAATAAGCGTCTCGATTTGACTAAGCAAATTAAGTAAATAGACCAGCAATATGCTCATGCTAAAGACCCAGAGTTATACAAAAAGCGGGTGGAATTACATACCGAATTTGACCTCCTTTCTACAAACCCAATTGAATGCCAGCTTCTGAGGATCAAGGGTCTATTTTAAGTCCATGGTGAAAAATCTGGTAAACTGTTGGTTTATCAGCTGAGAGGATTTAGGGCAAAACAGTTCATCACAAAAATTGCCAGGGAGGATGGAACCACATCGAAATTAATAACACATTCAGGAATTTCTATTCCAGACTTTACTCCTCTGAATTCCACAATGATAACAATTTGATGGAGGATTTCTTAAACCATCTGAACATTCCCACTCTCTCTTCTGACAACAAAACTAGACTAGATGAACCTATATCACACAAAATAGCTGCAGCTATCTCTTCATTGGAATCTGGAAAATCCCCGGGACCCCGATGGATTGTCTGTAGAATTCTTTAACTTATTTTCTTCCCTGATTTCCCTTTAACTAAATTAAGTTCTGTCAGATTAATTTAAACAAGGTTAACTTCCACCATCATTTTACGAACATGTCCGAAGCCAAATTGTCTTGTTTCTACCCTGATGTGAACCCCTACTGTGAATGATGTAAAACAGGTGAGGCCTCCCTTATACACATGTTCTGGACTTGTCCTAGTCAAGGAAAATATTGGAGGGACATTTTTCAAACTCTGGCCCTAATCCTTGAGCTCAATGTGGACCCTAACCTTCTGGTCTCACTTTTCGGCACCACCGGAGAGGTCGACACACGTCTGACTCCAACCAAGGCTCGCACATTGTCCTTTCCCTCCCTGCTGGCCAGGCGGGCAATACTTCTTAGGTGGAGGGATATCACGGCATGTCTTCAACTTGAAAAGATCCACTTCTCAGTTTATAGCTCCAATAATAAGTTCTAATGGGTTTGGGGACCTTTCCTGAAATACTTTCAGAACCTTAAGTCAAGCTAACAATGCACTCCCTTGTCATGTTTCTTTGGTATTATTATAAAAGTATTACTGCTGTTACTATTGTTATTAATTATTTATTTTTCTTACTTTAAAGTCTGTTTGTTTTGGGTTTTGTTTTGTTTATTATCTGTCCCTCAGTTGACCTCTGCTAGTATTATACTTTGTATGAACGAATTATTCTCTAATTCAATGTTTTTTCTAGTTTGTTCTTCTCTCTCTAATGTATATATCTGTTTATAATGACACTGAACCAGACGTCCAGCAACTTATTATACCATTCCAAGAATGCGATATTCCCTCAGGCATGTCACTTGGGTTTGAAGTTGGGAGGGGATATGGGGTATTTGTGTTTAATGTGAAAACCTAATAAAAATATTTCTGAGAAAAAAATTAGTATGGGGTGGTCTACAGTATTGAAAGCAGCACTGATATCCAAAAGAACGAGGATGGATAATTTACCAGCATCTTCAAGCAAAAGAAGGTCATTGCAGATTTTCAAAAGAGCAGTTTCTGTAATGTGGAGGGACTGAAAACCAGATTGGAATGTTTCAAATTAATTATTGTCTGTCAGGTACCAATTGTTTGAACACAGCTATTTCAAGGATCTTGGATAAGACTGATAGTTTTGAAAGAGGGCTGTTATTATTGAGAGTGGAGAGGTCTAGGTTGGGTTTTTTGAGGAGTAGTTCAACTAGAGCTTTGAAATTAGCAGGGTAGACGCCAGATGTCAAGGAGCTATTTATAATTGCTAGAATGAAAGGACTAAGAGTAGGCAAAGTCTCTTTCAGTTGTCTGGTGGGAACCACGTCCAAGGGGCTTCACGCGATTACCATATCAGTCAGAGTTCAGGAAGAGTCACCGGTAAAAACGAGCTGAGGAATGGCATGTAAACTGGTCTAGAGGGCTCAAGGGCAGGCAGGCAGGCTATGGGGGTGCTGTCAGTCATGGATCCCACAATTCGGTCAAGTGTTTTGAAAACTTTAGAGTTTTGGAAATTCTGATAGATGAAGGTGGAAAAGTAGTTTGCCTGTGCTTCTTTCACTGCAGCATTATATTTTTTAATGAAGTCCTTCATGTGTTCTTAATAAACATTAAGTTTGCTGGCTTTCCATTTGAGCTCCACTTTACGCACCTCCCTCTTTAGAAAGAGGGTGATGTCACTAAACCACAGTGCAGATTTGACACTGGTTCTGATTGGGGCAACTGAATCCAATGCTGCCAGGCAGAGATTATTAAAGGAGTTCACCAGATGTTCAGTGTCAGGTACTGTATGTGGGGCAGGGCCGAAGAGAGGGATAAGAATGCATATGAAAATGTGCCAGCTGTTGTTGAATTAATAATGTGAGAGCTAATGGGGGCCAGTTTAATTTCGGGCGGTGAAGGAGAATATAAATTAAACATAACACAAAAGAGATCAGATACACAGGTATTAAGAAGATCTTCAGGTCAAATGATATAACAAGATCGAGAGTATGGTCCTTGTCATGGGTTGGCCCAGTGGGGTGTAAAACAAAAATAAGTGATTCTAAGGGGTAAAGAAATTCCCCTGCCAGAGTATCACTTGCACAACAATATTAAAATCACCAATAATGCAGATCCGGTCATAATTAGGCAGAAGTAGAGAGAGCTGAACTGAGTATTCAGAGAGAAAATTGCAATTGGGTTTGGGAGGCCGGTAGACTAAAAGAAATAAAAAAGGAGGATGCTTGTTAACACAAAATGTTAGGCTTTCAAATTAAGCAAATTCCCCGTAGGACACGGGTTTAAAGGAAAACAGCCCATCTCAATAAAAAAGCGTCCCCTAATTACTCTAACGCCGGGTTCACACAGGACGCGGAAGCGCAGCCGCCTGGCAGTTCACACAGGACGGCCATTTCTCCGCGCCGGTCATCCTGCGATCCCTAACGCACTGCACTTAGGAGACCCGTTGACCCAGTAGTAAAACAGCATATACTTACTTGTGGCTCCAACATTAACTGCAACGGCGTCCCAACACTTATCTTTTTTGGTGTTGTCTTTATACAACATGTTCTGAGGATCATACAACTCCCTGTACTTCTCCACTTCAATTATCAACTTTATGTCATCCATCTTCAAGAATTTCTCCGCTGTTTGCTCCGTGCAATGTCGGGTGTCGGGGGTAAATGAGGTAGTCACAAGTGACTACGCAACCCTATAGCCACCCCCACCCCCTCTCTCTCTCTCTCTGTCTCTCTCTTTCTATCTATATGACTGTAGTGGATGGGCAGAGGGGGACATTTAATTATGTGATTGGGAAAATTGGGAAAATTAAAACTCCAGGACAACAGAAGGGGAATACAAAGTATGGGAATGCATATTTGATAATTTATGTCATATAAAATATGTAATTTATATTGTTTAAAATCATTTTTCAGTGTGTTTCCTGGCGCGATACGCTCGCGGCAAGCGGAAAAAATAGACTCGACGCCGAAACCATCGGTGCAGGGCCCTTGGCGCTGCGCGGCGCATCGCAGCCTATGTGAACGGCACAATTGAGTAACAGGGGGGCGGAAAGGAGGCGCCTGGCTTTCCGTAAGGATTTTTTTTAATGGCTAGGTACTGGAAAACTCATTAAACTTGGCAAATTTATCAAGATTGGCCCAACTTCATTTCTAATATGGCTGTTTAGCATGGGTGTGGCCAAATGACTGAAGGGTGCCCCCGAGAATATTTCAATAAAGGAGCCCCCCGTTGTTTCACCTACATGTGTGAAATTATTCTCAAAAATCTGATGAATGGGACTTAAGGTCTCTCACCCAAAAGAGTGACAGTGGAGAAGGACGGAATTTCATCTACTTGTTTTGTGCTTAAACTGCTCTCAAAGCCACAAATGGAGGTTATCATACATGATTTTTAGCTCAAAATGGAGGAAAACTGAGAAATGTCAGTGTGAAATCAATCAGACCGAAACTTTTGGCTGTAACTATTTTTTTAACTTTAAAGTTTCCAAGCCCTTCTCCATTTGGTCTAATGTTAACTTGGAGAGGAAATTTCTGGAAGGAGACCCAAAGTCACACTTTTCTAACTTGCTCCAATGGTCAAATTGTTTACACACACACACACACACACACACACACACACACACACACACACACACACACACACACACACACACACACACACACACACACACACACACACACACACACACACACACACACACACACACACACACACACACAGAGCAGGAATGGGGTTAGAGGGGGACAGTTTAACTTTTTAAAATTAGAACTTTCATAGCTGTTCATCAACAGTTAGTTTAGGTCAGTTGGTAGATATGCTTGAACTGTGACTAACTGGTTGTGGGTTCAAGACCATGTGAGGGCAGGAGTTATTTTTGCTTTTTATTACTGCTGCGAAATAGAAACATACTGAGTTTGTTATCTCTCTCTCTCTAATAGATTTTATTTGGATTTTCAAAATAAAAGCCCCCAGATAGTTACAGGATGTTACCAGGAAACCTGAAAGGAGGCAGAATTTTATAAATATAAAGACCCCAGATAGTTAGAGACCTTTACCAGAGTTTATAGAGTGGGTAGACTCTTGAACAGTAACTAAGTGGTGGTGGTTTCAATACCAAGTGAGGGCAGAAGTTTTATTTTGCATTTTACTTCTGTCTCTTCCCAGTGGGAGAGACACAGGTGCCATTAATCAGTGAGCAGAGCAGGAGGGAGGTCAGAGGTGGACTCTTTAAAACTACAACTTTCACAGCTATTAATCAACAATGTGTGTTTCGTACAGTTGGTAGATCTCATGTACAGTGATAAAGTAGTTTTGGGTTGAAAACCAACTCTGGGTAAGAGTTGTATATTGCTAATTTATTTACTGCTTTTAAAAAGAAACATACCGAGTCCTCTCTCTCTCTCTCTCAAACTGAGTCTCTGGACCCGGCAGAAAGCACTGGGCACACGGGAGGAATTTTCTAGTTTTGGTAAATATTGTCATCATGATTATTTATTATGATAACTCACTGAATATGGAAACATCACGCATGTTTAAAGAAAAATACATAACAGATACTACAACAGATACTATACTTTACTGCCTGAGGGATCAGGGAAGAACTTCTCACCTGTCTGCAGGTGTGTGTGTGTGTCTGCTGGTCTCTGTCGCACTTCACACAAACTGACAAGCACATGCATTTTGTTATTTATCGATGATGTCGGATCATAACTCTGGATCATTATTGTTAATTTAATTGTGATGTCCTGGCTGTGCACGTCACATTACATCTCAGGGTGAACTGTTGGACTTTTTGTACATGTCTTATAAACTCGAGAGTGAATCAAACAAACACAAAGTAAACTTCGAGTACTGTTCAGGTACTAATAACTTCTGATTAGTGTGCACTAAAGTGCAGGGGAATTGAGGAGGGAGGAAATGCGGCAGGGGTATACAGCACGGTACAAGGATACTGGGCATATTATGTGTGCCTGCTACAATCCTTAAGCCGCGGTGGCAATATTTTGCAGCGGCAGGACACTATAGTCTCCTGGTATTTAGTTGAATACATAGCCTGACTTTTATTCAAGGAAATACAGTAGTTATAACAGAAACATCAGATTGCAGCGCTGCTGCAGACACGCAGCAAAAACACTTCCAGTGTGAACAACAGACAACCGCAACAAACACACAGCACAACCGTGGCGCAGCGACGCGCCGCTCACGCAGGCAGTGTGGCCAGAGCATCATAAGGCAAGACAAAAGGAGACCCTCATAGCAAAACAAAACGTGGGATAATAATTTGGTTTATGTCGATAACTTTGTTTTCATAATCGTTGTAAGCCATAATCGTAATTGAAATTCAATTAGTTGCCCTGCCCTACTCCATAGTGTTTTGAAAACCAGGCCCCCCTCTATGTAACACTAATTTAATATATACATACGTGTATATTATATGTTATTCTTATCCTTGAACCCTCAAGAGCAATAAATGACTAATTACTGAAATCCTTGTGGTCTGGACTATATATAAGTCTCAGGCCCTCTCAAATTACTTGCCAGACTTTCCAGCAGAGGGTACCCTCCTGCACCCTTTCTCTACTGTTGCTTTAAAAGAGACTAATGTAGGTCTAATTGTATGAAAATAATTAAAACTTGTGTCAGCCTGTGTAGTGGTATGCTGTTTTATTGCAATCAGAAAAACTAGAAAATGCGGTGTTGAAAAAACTTGAACCCTTTGGGCTCCTACATAAATCAAAGGGCTGCCTGTATACTGTAGCAAACATTGTGTTGTGTTTCTTCTCCACTGACTTCATCATTATCACCTCATTATTAAACTCCAACAACATTGTCAGACTAAAGCTGGAAATTTGAAGACATGTCAATGCAGCAGAACCTGATTGGATTGGGGTGTGTTATACTTGTAGCAGACAGTGTAGTCTGGAGCCTGCAGCGGACATAAGGAGCAAATTACATAAGTATGACAGGTACCAACAAGTGCAGAAATAAAGCTGCGGTTGCCATCAACTGTTTTTGTGGTGAAATTCTCTTCCTCCTCAATGGCTTCTCAAACAAAAATACAATCAACTGTGTAACTAAGTGAAGGTATCCACTATACATCCCCTTTTGGACACTAACCTGTTCCACAAGTCATCATCTTCTCCTCCCCAGCCCCAGAAGGCATTGGGAAAGCCATTAATCTTGCGGAACTGGTCCACAGTGAGTCCACTCACACCGCCAAAGAATTCGCTGTATGGAAGACTGGAAACAACAATAAACATGAGGTAAATACCACATGTCAAAATATCCACAGCAATCTTTTTTTTTTTATGATAACCAATGGAAACAGCTTATAGTGATCACGGATATAGGGATCAACTGTTTACAAGGATTAAAAAGCTTGGGAAAGAATAGTTCCTATACAAAAGCTGTTTAAATAATTCAGTTATAGTGATCAAGAAATCTGCTTATATGTTTGGTTTCTAAAAAATATATTTTTATATTTAAGTTTTTTCCGGCTCTGTCACTAATTTACTGCCCCTCTGAGAGAGAGAGATTAGATTTTTGATATTGTCAAACCACTTTTATTTGCTCAAAAACAAACAAAACTTGTACATAAAATAAATTGAATGAAGCTATATTTAACAATATGACCAGAAACCAACTCATCATTCTCCAGAGAACACAACACTCCTTTGAGGCACTACGTACTTAAAGTCTTCCACATTTGTCGAATGAAAAAAAAAAAAAAATAGTCTCTCTGGGTAAGGAAAGTACAAGCATCTTGAACATTGGGACTGATCAAAGAAACAAAAGCATTAACAACCACAACACCATGAAGAACCCTCAGTGTAAATCCCCAGCCCGCTTAGTTAACGGTGGTATGTATAGTGCTCTCCACTCAGGCCTCTGAGCCTCTGTTAGAGCGAGATGAACTCTCCATATTTGAAGACTGGAACAATTTTTACATCTGGGAAAGAATTATTATAAACAGGTTGAATCAGTCCATTACAATAAGCAGCAGTAAGTAACAGTCCAGAGCGAGTAAGCTATTGCTTCGAGTCTCACAGCAGGAGGCAGATCACCCTGACTGACCTTGGGCCTCAGTCATCAGTCATCACTTATAACCTCATTTATAACCGTTGCTTATGCACACAAGGGGGTCTGAAAGATGGGTAGGTCACTTTTCACGCAAACGTTATGATCTAGAAAAACAAACTTCATGGGAGAATGTGCGCACTTGTACGTTAACTGTGACACTTTTGGCGAAGGGAAAATGGCGATGCAGACGTGAGGTGGTGAACTGAAGCCAGATTATTGATCCACTTCATCATTAACATTAAAATCAACTGCGTTATTTGTGCTCGTGCGACATAACTGTCCCTTCTATTGTGTTCATATACCATTAATCAGCGGAGTTGCGTCATTAATCATTTTGAATAATATCTTCTAACACTGTGCGTGTATCATCAAGTCCGACTTTAGTTTTGATAGTGTGTGTGTTTGTATGTGTGTGTGTGTGTGCGTGCGTAAAATGTCTGCAGTGAACGTGAATGTGCCATCAGGTGAACAGAGCTCAGTGGAGATCACTTCCAAAAAATAAAGAAAAACTATTCACTTTCAAACTACGATTTCCAAATAATATCCCAGAGTGGAGGTTAGGATCCCACTGATGTGTGAAGTAATCTATATATATATAATGCACTCACATGTACATGTATTTGTCCAGCTTGGCAGCAAAGTGGCGTGGCATCTGACCACAGCCGTAGTAGTTTCGATCGTTCACAGGGATGTGGTCAACATCGTGAAAGATAAAGCAGTCCCAGTCCACGTCCTTCATGGCCTCTAGGAATCCCACGTTAAAGAGCATGGCTCTATTAAAGGGTTGGCTCCCACTCTAAACACATACATATGTGAAAACATATAACATAATATACCATTTATATTTGCTATTTATAATGAAAGTAAATACTGTGAAACCTTGTTCAATATCAGCAACTGCCTTCAGTGCATCAAATGCATTTTTTAGTTTATAAATAATGTATACAGCATGAGCTTAAAACGTTTTCATTCAGCTGAATATCAGACTTTTATGCCTAGTGCACACTAGACGATTTGCCCTGCGATTGTCGGTAGGGACGAATCGGGTCTAAAATTGGCCTGATTATCCTCTAGTGTGCAGCAGCCCTAAGTTAAACAAAAAAATGCCTCACAATACACTGTAGTACACACAGACATCAATACACTGCACCTGTTCAATGACGTAGAAGGCAAACTGCAGCCTCTGTCTCTGCAGCATTGGGATGAGGTGGTGGAAGAGGATGGGGAGATGTTCATGGCGGTTTCTAAATGGAATTAGGATTGCTACCTACAACACAAATATGTAAGTACGAATCAATATATACTTATAATATAAATGCATTTTGTATAATGTAAATGGAGTGTACTTACAACTCACCCACTTGCACACAGATTCATGTATATACTCAGATACTGATAGTTCCATTAGGTACAATTAGGGATTCAGTATCTTGTCTAACAACAATTTGACATGGAATGGAGGAGCCAGGGATCAAACCACCAACATTCGGAGGCGTGAACCACCCACTCTCGCCAGCTGGTTTCAAAGTGGGCTGTATACAATTATACCGTTATTACAGGTGCTTGACTTTTTCACATCTTGCAAGTGTTGCTGTAACTTAATAATGAAATATGTTGGATTTCTTCATTAATATATTTTTGGTATTTCTGTGGTAATGCATGTATAATAATCATAATAAAACAAAAAAAACAGCAATTAAAAACAGATTTGGACATTCTTACAATGGCAATGGCCAAAGCTATGAAGCATTCTGGTAAGCCTTAAATTAAAAACAGTGTTATCTGTACATGTAAAATCTATAAACCAACCTTCCAGTGAGGTCTGCAGTCCTTTGGTTTCCAACGGCCTCCGGATTCAATGTCAAAAAACTTGGAGAACTTTAGTTCTAAATCCTCCATAGGGATCTCTGTCATGTTCACTTCCATTAGGCCCTCTGTGAAGAGTTTTTGGTGCAAGGTTCCACAGATACATGAGCATCAATAAACAAAAAACAAATACAAAACCAATCACTACAGGAAAACACAAGACAGTCATGTTTGAAGGAGTCTGTGGCTTTACCTGCCTCTATAAATGTATCAATAAGATAATATAAACCACATAAAGTATTATTATTTATCAAGCATTAATAGGTGGTATTGTTAAAAGATTGCAGCACTTCAAATTTCCACTGGCCAACCATATTATCTGGTGGATGGAGAGCTGGTATTATTAATATTATTATGATTGGAACAAGTAATGTCACCAAAAAGGAGATAAGAGCACCTGTTTTCTAAAAGCTTTTTATTTTTTCCAAACTAAACAATGAGGCAGCAAAGCAGAGAGAGCAGTAACGGTCATTTTAAATAAAAAACTTGAATGAATGAATTCATTGACCTCCTGAAACACTTTTCTGGTGCTGGGTACCAGTCTACTCACTCATAGAAGGCAATCGCTCAGGGCAGGGAAGGTTCTGGGCATAGGTGAAGTTCTCGGGAAGATATGTAGTTGGCTGAACCAGGTATTCACTGGAGTTACTGCCATCAGGATAGTCTACAGAAAAGAAAAAAATAAACTCTTAAGTCAAAACACTATAATACAAAAGATCAGTAGTAAGAAATTTGCTGCGATGCTCAGGGAGTATTAAAGTACAGTTGGCCAGTATCCAAGTTTTGATATCATTAAATCTCTAATACATTTTAAAAAAACTTGAATGAACCACAAAAGCAGCGGAAACAGAATCTGTGACAACATTTAAAGTATATTAGAAAAGTGATAAATTGTGTGAGAGGATGGAAGAATTGGCAGGTGTTACGGCCCTGACCAAGTTGGTTCCGGTGTGTTTGTGTATGATCGTGTTCTTGTATGAGTTGATGCATTATCTTCAGGTGGGGATCTTTGGCTGCATCACTGGGTCTCCTCCCAAGGGCTGGATTCATGGGCTTGGCCTGAGGCGCTTTCAGCTGTGGAGGATCCTACTGTTACAGGCTAGGGTGGACACAGAAGATCTCAAGCGGGCCCCGCACCTGACCGAGGTGGAACTCGAAACTATAATCCATTAGGTTGAGCTAATATATCTCCACATACGGGCTTTGCAGTTGGATAAAACTCAGCCTACGTCCACCCCTGTGAGTATGCATCTCCACACCACTCCCTGTGCACAGATGTGAGTAGGCATATTGCCCTGCAACTGGGGCACACTGGCAGGGCGTGATGGCTGGGTTGCTAATCTGCTATCGGGGGCATCTGTTGTTCATACAAGGAGCATGCAGACCTCCTGCTTGGGTTTATTGTATGACTATTGTATTTCCTCAGTTAAAAGAAGCCTTTGTACTCAACTTAATGTCAGGACACTATGGTATGATGTTATGCATCTTCTGGTCCTAAAACAATACAATAAAAATGTTGTTATAGCAAATGAATGCATTAAGTCGCTACACACAGAAAATAAGTAAGACTGACTCTGTAGAAGAGCAGCAAGGCGTGCGCCGCTCATGCAGCCTGTGTGGCCCAGGCATTAGTGCCATCCTTTAAAGAAAGTGAGGTTAACTCGTACTTCAATGCTTTATTGCAATAACATTGAGGTGTTCCGTTAAGGTGGTGTTTACTTAATATAGTAGGGAAGGCACAGAAGGTTTGTTCGAGCTTATCCAATGAATGTCAGAATTATGATGTAGTAAAAGTTAGTTTTGCGTGCTTACAAGTTGGTTCTGGAGGCAGACAAAGCCATTTCAGCGCTGAGATGAGAGGAAAGTTGGAGGATGCAATCCGTTCGCAGAGGGTGGACTTTATGGGCCACAGAGTCTTGCGTTACAATCACTACCCATTTTATTGACAACAAGTGGGAAATGCACTCCTTCATGCTATACACTAGGGCAGTGGTCGCCAACCCGTCAAACGCGATCGACTGGTCCATTTCGACAGTCTTCAGTGTCGATCCCTGAACACTCTGGACTCACTGGCTGCGGTTGCAGATCAGCTGTGTGTCTGTTGTCTATAGTTCACATGTGCCGTGTGTCCTCTACTGGTGGCGGAACTGCAGGTTTATTTACTGCATTTCCTTCAATACAAGTTGGATTATGTACCAAACTAAACACCAGGTCTCTACAGTACAAAGATGAGCATCTTCCGATCTGTCGATAACAACCAAAGTCCCGTGAGAACAAATTAATGGATTCAGAAAGTGAAAAGCTGAAGTGCTTTTACTTTGAAACAGTTTTGGGAAGTGTCGGAAATACGTTACTGACATAGACAGTTGTGGTTCACAGCAGAATAAACAGAGAAAATTATCTTTCATCTGAGTTTAAATGTTTATCTGTTGAATTTATGTCACAAACAAATGGTTGCAACACTTTCTGTATGCATTTCAAAACAAAAGCACTTTCAAAATAAAAGCTTTTCTGTTGACCGAATCCATTCTTTTGTTTAAAAAGAAAAGGGGGTTTATTGTGAAATATTTGCAGGAGCAGAAGATGCATGCCTTCGTACTGCATAGTACTTGTATTTATTTAAGTACACAGGACTACTTTTATACAAGGAAATAGTCATATTTATTGCCATATTCAAGGCAAAGCCTATATGCAAAAACATTGTGCTGCAATAGCAGCTCCTCTAAACATATTGTTGACCTGAGAAGCTAAATATTGTGCATTGAACAGATGCTGTAAATATGAATTTATATAAATGTGAATATTGTGCCGTCTAATAAGAGAAATGTGTATTTTTACACAATTTATTTTATACATTTATGTTAGTATATACTTAATTTGAAGATTGAAAAGCTGCTCCAGAATGCTACAATAAATGCAATCAACTATGACGGTACAAACCCTGAACAGCAAGAATCATGTAAGTACATTAACTTCAAAAGCCAAACTGTTAAAACTATTCAAAGAAGAAGGTATCAAGTGTAGAATAAATATTAAAGAGATTTGGGACAATTTCAAGAGCAAAAACCAAAGGGAAACATACACTTAAACAGCTGAGTTTTCAAACTTTGCCAGTTTTATCCAACAAGGAAAACATTTCAAAATATCGTAGGGTTGAAAAAAAAAGGAAAACTTGAAAATACTAGATTGCTATGCTGAAAGAAACCAAGCTCTCAGGGGATAACAAGGCAAGACCTCGAACAGACAGACACAGAACGAGAAATAGATCGGACTAGGATTCAGAAAATTGAGGAAGAGATAGATCAAGTATATAATACATTTTTTGAGAGCAGAGCAGGAAATGAAGCAAAGACAGAGAGTAGCGGAGGTAGGCTCAGAGGAACCGAGGAACAGATAGGCCATGTTGGAGAGCAACCGGGAGTAGAACAGAGGAGTGTTTTGGAAGGAAGTCTAGCAATGGTGGCGAACACAGACGAAAGGCACAGAGAGGGAGCTGATCAGACAAAAGATATACACCTGAGATATAAACCTGCAATAAGACCCACACACAGATATACTGATCCTGGCCAATATCCAATACTGATAAATGGTTTTGTATTTATATAGCGCTTTTCTAGTCTTGTCGACCACACAAAGTGCTTTACAGTACAGGTTTACATTCACCCATTCACACACACATTCATACAGTGCATCTATTAGCAGCTCTTTTTTATTTTATGAGGGGCAATTCGGGTTCAGCATCTTGCCCAAGGACACTTCAACATGCAGATGGGGAAGACTGGGGATCGAACTGTCGACCTTCTGGTTGGAGGACGACCGCTCTACCCCTTAGCCACAGCTGCCACAAAAGGGTAGACCAGCACAATATATACCTTGGCAAACACTCGATCTTGAGGGGCTGACCACCAGACTACCTGACATATATGAGGGGTTATTAAATGGATAAAAGCATTTGAAGAAGAGACAATAGGCAAAATATTAGCCATGGGTAACATTAAAGCCTTGTGGGCCCAAATATTGGGGATTACAACTGTGGAGAATATCCGCATAGATTGAAATGCCTGAATGATAGGTCCCTTAGCAGATGTAACTGAATTTAATCAATGTCAAACCAGTTTAAGGATGGCCTTGCGGAAGGGATATCCTGTCAAAATCGACACAAAAGCATTAAAGGGGGGGCTGATACTGAGAATCCAGCAACATACATTAGCAACTGAAGAGGTGGAAACAAGAAAAACTGAGGAGGAAGCTGAAAGCAGTCTCCCAGAGAATTCTGTGATCATGTGGTACATGCTATAGAGAAATGATGGAAAGGATGAGCACAGATTGGAGGTGCAAGAGAGGCCCATATTGTGTAAAATACATTTTCTGGGCTTCTACTATCCGTAATTACTTGAAGGGGGTCAGTAGGGCCCTCAAAGTATGAAAACAGTCACTCCGCGGACTTTTTCACTCAGTCCATTCAAAGAAATATGTTATTGAAACGTCTGGTTTTGTACTTCCTCCCCCGTATGAGTCATTCAGGGTCGCACTCGTCTCTCAGCCCCACCCAGCCGGTACCAGTCCAGCCTCCGAACCCACCACCCCCGCTCTTTACACATTTGTATGTCCAAATCTCCCCATGTCTTGAAAACTTGTCAAGACAGTAGGATTCTATGGACAAATGCAGATAATTCCACTGACACCTCCAGTTCGCCTAACCACCGGAAATGGTACAGTCATGCTGCCAATTTTGGTGTCCAATCAAACACCTGTTAATTTGTTAGAGAGAGATGTGAGAGAAGTGAAAATTTGGTGTTTACCACAAGAAATATATACTGACAGGCAAGAACAAATGTATACTTCCACGGTGAGATAACCGAAGCAGTGATCAGGATTTCAGAAGTGTGAAATGTTTATCCTCTCACAGGTTAAAAAAACTAAGAAATCATACACACTGACTATCATTGTAAAATGTATTATGACCAATCGTACAGTTACTTTTTTAAGAAAAATGGCATGAGTCAACAAAAGACCTGTATGTTGAGATTGTAACACAATACATAATACGAGGGGTAGCACTGAACGTTGACCCAAATCCCTTCATCTCAGAATGCCTGAATCTATGCAACATATAACTTTACTGGTAAGTGAAAACTTTGAATCAAAAGACCTCGGGCCAATGATGAGAATCGCAGTGAAAACTGAATGGCAGACAACTTGATTTTCTGGTCACTGGATGAGTACATGATCAAAATTGTCTATAGGACACCCATGGTTGCAAAACCACAATAAGTTACACTTGCTTCACATAAAACACTTCAAATGACTCAAGTTGAAGAAAGCGAAAATGTTTTGTAGGGTTGATGAAGTCAGCTAAACCACTGAAAATTGAACTGGAACCAAACACTACATTACTGAGACATGCTCAGTATCCTCTAAAAAATTAAGATGATGGATAAGTAAAACAATTGAAGGATTGTTGAATGCAGGAGTGCTGGTTGAGACACACAGCCACTGTAACACCCAGTATTGAAAGCAGAAGGATACAAATATCGGCTAGTACATGACCTACGCGCAGTAAATGACGTGGTCTAAGACTGGTCGTCTGTGGTGCCAAATCCTCACACACTTCTCACTAATGTGCCACTTGAAGTGAAGTTTTTTAGGGTAATTTATTTGTGTTCAGCTTCCTTAAGCATTCCACTGGCTGAAGAATTAAGACATTTATTTACATTCACATATAGAGGTAAGCAATATTGCTGCACTAGAATGCTTCAGGGGTTCAAACATAGCCCACATGTATTTAGCCAGATTCTGGAACAAGAACAGTAAATTGATACAATATGTAGATGATTTGTTGATTTTGCTCACCAACATTATTAACAATAACAATGGGGTATGCAGTTATCATATACACACATCATAATATCGCTGAATTGATTATCAAAGGAAATTTGTAGTAACTCAAGCAAGGTGCCTACAATATACACATCTATACAGTTTGTTTCCATGAGACTAAATCAGTGAATTTGCTATATTTTCACCGTTTGAAGGATTTTGCCCCGAGGTAGTTTTATAATAAATTTTTACTTAATATCAATATTTTAGTATGGATATAAAAAAAATTCTGATTGCCAAATGTATTGTGAATGTATTGATGCTCAAGGCTCAACACAGTAGACAACTCATCACTGTACGTTATAAAACTGGACTAGAAATAATGACAACATAAGACCATGACAAATGGTTAGCAAAAATTATTTGACAAACTGTAAAACTGATAAATATTTTACCCTTCTGAGAGTGCCATTTTGTTTAACGCAGACAATGATATCTCATACATGAATGTCAAATTGTGTATGTGCAGTTCTTGGAGAATGGAAGGCATTCACATTCCCTTAGTAAGAAAGTTGTATATCTTTTTAACAAAATTAATTTCAGTGGAACATTTTTAAGTTCTAAATAGTATTTGAAACTTAAGTGTCCATTGGTTTTTGATCATTATAAATTTTATTTATTCATGTTTTCTTTCAGGGGTCTTGAAGACCACTAAGGACAGATAGGTGTGATTGTATAACTGAGTCAGGGTGCCAAATAATCCCAACCCAGTGTAAACCACATAGGTTTTTAATTGCAATTAGTATACCTGTCTTGTGAGAAAATGTTAGTGTGTTACTATGTGTGTGTGTGTGTGTGTGTGTGTGTGTGTGTGTGTGTGTGTGTGTGTGTGTGTGTGTGTGTGTGTGTGTGTGTGTGTGTGTGTGTGTTAGTGAGCGCATGCATGCATACAAGCAAAATGCATGGACGAATTTTTACTTCCAGTGAATATTCCTTGAGTGCATGAGTGAGAGAGAGGGGGAGAAAAAGTGTATTGTGATAGAAAATTGTTGGAACTTGCAATACTCACACATGAAATCTATGGTGGTGTGTGTAGTTTACGATGTCCTGCATCCAGTTTGGAAAACCTACCAGTAGTGGCAAATCGAAACAAGTATCAATTATTCATTATTAATCCACTGTTTTGATTAAGATAGAAATGGGGAGTACATTTTTCTGTACATTTTTTGCCACGCTCTTTGTGAACCGTTTCAGGGGCTGTCTACCTTACCCATTAGAGAAGAACAATGTGATCCCTCCCCTTCGCTACCTACGAGTAAAAAAAAAGAAGAAAAGGGGAACCAGGAGCTGGAGGCAAACAATGCAATGCCAAATCCAGGTGGCCTGCTTGAGAAGATCCTGACTTTGTTTGCTCAGAAGCAAGGTGATGACATGCAATTCCAGTCGGTGTTTCGCATTACAGTTTAAATAGTGATCCAAATATTTTACATGTCTCATCATGACATAAAATACCTTTAGTTCTGAACCACTGGTTTATTGTAGAGCTGTGTAGAGCGCTGTTTGATCTCTCTTGCACTCACAAGTACATTGACCCATCAAGCACAGACTAGTAATTTGTGAACTATCCCTTTGAAGATTTAAAAGAGAAAAGAACTGCCATTGTCCATGACTGATGACTTGATGCAGATCCACATGGAGGGGCCTTCAATGGATCAGATTGATCCCAGTCCTAATGTAGACCACAGGCTGACATCGAAGCAGGCCAGGTGACCTGCTTCACAATAACCTGTGTAGAAGGGAGAGCCTGAAAGCATGACAACGAAGACGCAAAAATGCGGGGCCAGTTTGAAAGTTATGTCATAGGTTTGCTGAACATTGTGTATCATTTTGCCATATCATGACTAGAACATACAGTTCTCATTAGGCAATCACAACTCTAACAAACTGTATACCGGAGGGGAACTGTGTTGATCTTTGCGTGTCCCAGGGATGGGCTCACTTGCAAATCACAAATACTCAACCCCACCCCTGGCAGCCACTACGATCTGATTTCTAATGGACTACAATTCTGCAGCATTTTAATTAGGGACTTCAGCTGCATCACAACTAAAACTTTCTCTGTCAACCAATGACAACACGGTGTTAGTGCATGTGATGCCAGCAGTGAAATACAGCAGGTGAGACTTTTAATACTTTCCAACTGCACATGCGTTGGCATACTTTGGAACCTGGGTTTGAGTGATGTCTGTTAATCTCATGTACAATGCATAATGTTACATGTAGGCAGAGCGGGTAGCAGGAATCATTCAAGAAGCTGTAGACAGTACCATGTCGGCATACTACACTCTAACTGTAACTTTTTAAAAGGTAGAGCATCTGGATTTAGCCAGGAAAGAGGTCAGGCAATAGAACATACGGTAAACATGAATATGATTATCACTTACCTGTCCCATTGACTGTACTGTTCTTATTGGTGTACAATCGAATCATCTGGCCAATGGTCCTTACATTGTCCCTCAACATGATGCCCTGAGCCTGCACCATGAAGAAGTATGTGTTGGCTGACAGAAAGACAGAAAAAAACATTTTAGCCTCTTTGACTTATTGTTAATTTCTTTAAATATACTCAATTACTTATATTTTCTTCATGTAGCATTGTAGCAACAGCTGTTACATGCCCTCACTTATTGTAAAACA
Source organism: Hippoglossus hippoglossus (assembly GCF_009819705.1). Taxonomy (NCBI): domain Eukaryota; kingdom Metazoa; phylum Chordata; class Actinopteri; order Pleuronectiformes; family Pleuronectidae; genus Hippoglossus; species Hippoglossus hippoglossus. The sequence goes on along the minus strand of NC_047154.1, from coordinate 145,410 downwards.
CAACTTTACACATTGAACAGATGATGTTTCAGTTACATCTCATCTGATTCTTTAGTTGCAGGTAGAAACAATAATAACAGTAAATGCATAACTCATTCATCAAAACTACAACAGCAACCAAAATGAAATAAGACGTTGAAAAATGTAATCAAAACAATGAAATAAATGTGAAGAAGAAAAAATATAAAAGTTATATATATTATCATATTATTATTTCCTTTTAAAATGTCTGGCTGACAACACAGTTCAGATTAGTTCTATGTTCAAAGTGATAAAGAAATGTTACTAAGTTCAACCTACTAGATTGCTATTCAGACTTGAATGTTAAAGTGAGCAGGTCACTTCAAACATCAGGCCACCATGTTTAATTGTCATTAGATATGCAAAATGAAAGGAACTTAAGATTAACCTTCCATTCAAAAACGCATGCTATTTATTCAAACTTAATGTGTTTTCAAAAATGGCTCTGCACGTATGGCAGGTAGTTGTAGCAGCTCCAACCTCCTTTCTGTGTTTTAGTGTATTTTTTGTTCATTTATCTTTTAAATTTGTTTTACCCAAGAATCATTAGACTGTGTTTACTATGGATGTACAACTGCTGAGGATAGTTATTAAAAATTTTAACTATAAATGTTCCATTCCGCGATTGATAGATTATTTTATTGATCCCCGAAGGGAAATTAAATAAGACCACCTGTCTGCCGATGACCCTGCAGTTTGCAAGCTATTACACACTGTAGTGTCACAGCTGTAGACATTGCAATCCCAGTCCCTCCTCCTGATCTCTGGAGGCTTCAAGCCTGCTTCCCTGTCTTCCACTCTCCCTAACTTCACCCAGTATATTAAATGCCACACCAGAAAATAAAACAGTGGACTTACTGAATGCATACTTCTGTGTGGAGAACATTCTAAAGGGTACGGTTTTTCTCCAACAATAAACCCGAGGTGAACCATGCACTAAAAGCCATGCTAAACAAAATTTTGCAGATTTTTAGATTAGGGGATAAAGAAGAACTAAAGAGGGTACAGAGTGAGCTAAGGAGGGCGATAAGGAAAGGCAAATACAGACACAGAAAGAACTTGGAGGAACAGCTCCAACAGAACAGCACAGAGGTGAAAAGAGACCTGAAAACAATCTCAAAGCACAGTGGGAGTGACCCTGAATGTGGGAAAATGAGATGAATATGTTTTTCAACAGATTTGATTCTGCATCGACCAGGCATTGGTGTGGATGATGCAGTTATCCACCTCTTGTACAGATCACTTGCACCTGGAGAACACTGGGACCACTTAAATTGAAAATTTATCGAAACCAACATTTATATTCTCTAAACCAGAGGTCTTCAACTGGGGGTCCGCGGAAGTACTGCAGGGGGGTCGCAACATTTTTTGTTGATTAGACTATTTTTTTTTTTTTTTTTTTATTAAAAAAAATTATTTCCAACCAATTTTTTTTTCCACAAATTGAAATGTCTTTAAATACACATTAACATGAATCCAACATATTGTAGCAATCGGATAAATGGAGGCACAAGACGTTATCTTTCAGTCAGCAATGCACACATTCAGCGAAAACACAGGAGCTCTCTCAAGCTGGGCACCGGTTCACTCACAGCACGAGACTGCACAATAACAGGGTAGCTATGTTTATACATGGCACTAGGCCCAGTTTAATATAAAACACAATTTTATACAATATATATAGTAGGGGGTCCCTGCTCCATCTCTCCATCAGTTTGGGGGTCCTTGGCCTGAAAAACGTTGAAGACCCCTGCTCTAAACGACCAGATTTTCCTTGTGTCAGTTAATTCGGTTAATATTTTTCTTAATACGTGCATTCACAAACTGTGGCGTTCCGCAACGTTCTGTGCTACATCACTATGCTGCATGTCTTCCCTCCTGAATCTCCCTCTTACCTGCACTCACATTACATGTTAGGAATACACACCAACACTAATCAGAAGTTATTAGAACATGTACAGGGCTTAACGTTTACTATGCGTTTATTAGATTCGCTCGAGAGTTTATGAGGCACCTATTTAAAGACATTTATAAGTTTATAAAAATAGTTTAGCTACGAAGCCTATGCAGAAGGGCAAAAAACTTGGGCCACTTGGGGCTGGCTCTAAGAACAAGCCAATCCCCATTGACTCCAATGTTAAAAAGCCCAACTTTAGAGCAGAATTAAACATGTTTACAGTCTGGTACAAAGAATGGTTTTGGTCTCAATGAATAAATTATTCCCTGGTGAAAACTGTACAGGGGTGATTTGTTTTGTAACTCGCTCGTTTAGATAATATAGAGGTGTGAAATTATGCATAGATATCACTTGATTGACATGTGACTTCACAGTGCCTGATCACAAACTGGTTCCCTAGTCCCTCAGGCTGCTAGCTGCTGTTGTCTGCTCGGCTTCACCTGAGCTAATCGGCTAATCTTAGTCACTGAACATGACCCGACCAAGTCTATGGAGAAGTTTTCAGTCACATATTGGATGAATAATATGATTTGTTGTACAGCTGATTGTCCTGAGAGAGAAGTCAAAGATGTCTGTGCTCCAGTTTCTGTGGTAAGGAAAATGCAGTATTTGTATTTTATATTATTTATGTTTTAGAAGTGATAAGCAGGTATTGGTGTCTATGTACCTGGCTTGTTAGCTTAGGTCTGCTAATCAGCTAGCTAATGAATTAGCCCTTGGGTTAGCCTTCAGGCAAGATACCAGCTGTAATGACAATGCCAACGGGAGTGTGTGATTGTTCACTACAGTTATTAAACCGACAAAACAGACTCCAACAAGACTGAACAGTGTTGGGATCTAAAGCCAGGTAAAGAGAACAATGGAGGGGCCTACATGTAACTCCAGAAGCCTGAGATAGAGTTTTCAGCATCTTGATAAGAGTGCGGCGGAATTCCTTCAGGGAAACACCCCGGAGTCATAAACCGCTGCTTGAATTCGAACTCTGGCCTCTCACTGGCTGAGAGCCAACAGACGCCCATGACCCCCCTAAGAGCTGCCTGTGACGCGACGCAGGTAATAAAAGAAACCTGGCTCCGCAGCTCCATGCTTTTCCCGTGTGCCGTTGTTGCTACAAGGACCTCTCCAAGTTGCTCCATGTGACCCGGTCGCTGAAACGGAGCAAACACGCAGACGTTTGTTTTATCTTCAGATTCATCGTTAACTTCTTTTTTTTTTTTTTTCTGAATAATCATCCAAATAACCTTGGTTAACAAAAGTTAAAACTACGTGGCCTGCTGAATGTTTCTCTGTGTGATAGAGAGCTGTATGTGTGACTGAAGTTGTGGCTGTCAATCAGACAGCCTCTGTCACTTCCATGTGAAAAATGCTTTCATGTAAAGTGTTCCTACACTTTTGATGAGTTGTCTCCACTGTATCGTTGGCAGTGTTTGCCTTACTCCAGAGAGAAGACAGCCTTGTCACTCAATCTACACAAGGCATACATTTCTTCAGTGTGTGCCGTGTATTTAAACAGACCCTACTAATCGATTATGACATTAGTTGTCAACTATTTTTATAATCGATTAGTTGTTGCAGCCCTAGTTTACAGTAGTCAGGCTTATGACTTCACACCTTGCTAAATTGATCACAACAATCAGTCGAATCTTAACATCCACCCACAGCACAGTCATGTTCACTGTCCAACTGTGGAAGTTGGCTGCAGAGGTTTCCTTGCAACATCCACCATCAGGTTGCTCAAAGATCTGGGGATCCAAGTACAAGCCCTGCGCCAGACCATTAAGTCAAAATCAGACATTGCAGAAAGCTGCAGCCAATGGCTCTGGATTAGGAGGAAAGAACCCAACTGGGCCCCAAGATGCTAGGAACATGCACCCAAGTCTGATCAACCTGTGGTGGGCCTGCCTACCTGCCGCCCCATCGAGACTATGCCTCACCCGTAGCAGCCTGGGTTCGAATTCGACCCGCAGCCCTGTGTTGCATGTCTTCCCCCACTCTCTGTCCCCCTTTCACAGCTTGCTGACTATCCTCTCCAAAAATAAAGGCCGAACCCCCTACTATTTGTGAAAGATAGTTGGGCCTACATATGTAGCCAAAGCCTGCAACCACATATGTCCCTTGTTCTGAAGACAAAGGAGAGCTTCCAGAACTCAGTCTCGCAGGGTGCTTCATCTTCACACCTAGGTGTTAAACCTGCCCCTGGACACAACTTTCAACCATTATTCATCACTGTGTGCCTCATGACCCATAAGGTAACCAGGCCAATAAAAGCCCTGGACCTGATGGCAACCCCTATCCAAGCTCTCAAGGTGTGTGCAGATCAGCTGGCAGATGTGTTCACAGACATGTTCATCCTGTCACTGCTCCAGTCTGTAGTCCCCACATGCTTCAAGGAGACCATCATTGTCCCTGTTCCGAAGAAAACGAAAACCCTCTGCCTGAATGACTACCGCCCAGTAGCACTCACCTCCACCATCATGAAGTGCTTGGAACTGTTAGTCAAATCCTTCATCACCTCCTCCCTCCCTGACTCACTGGACCCACTTCAGTTTGCCTACAGGCCAAATAGGTCCACTGCAGATGCCATCTCCCTCACCCTACACACTGCCCTCTCCCACCTGGATCAGAGGGACACATATGTGAGAATGCTGTTCATTGATAATAGTTCAGCGTTCAATACCATCGTGCCCCTGAAGCTCGTCACCAAGCTCAGAGATCGTGGACTACAGGAAGAGACATAGAGTTGAACACACCCCCCTCTCCATCAACGGGACTATGGTGGAGAGAGTCAGCAGCTTCAGGTTCTTCAGGGTTCAGTTATGACATGACCTGGAATCACCACATAGACTCCATCAGGAAGACAGCCAGACAGCGGCTCTTCTTCCTCAGCAGGCTGCGGAGGCTCAACATGGATTCCGGGATTCTCTGCAACTTCTACAGGTGCACCATAGAGTATCTGGCTGGCTGCATCACCGCCTGGTATGGCAGCTGCACTGCCCTGAACCGTAAGGCTCTACAGAGAGTGATGAAGTCTTCTCAGCACATCACCAGGACGGAGCTGCCATCCATGGAGCACCTCTACACCCAGCGGTGTAGGAAGAAGGTCAACCGGATTTCATTGCCAGCGACTGCTAAATGTAATTGTTGTGCACATGACAATAAAGTCTTGAATGTTGAATCTTGAAACATCTCACAAGCTTAACAAACATGTGATCTCAGCCACATGGTCCCACCATAGGGGTCTTTTGTCTTCATAGTGGCCAGCTGCCATTTTGAAAATACAATCTCTCTCACACACACACACACACACACACACACACACACACACACACACACACACACACACACACACACACACACACACACACACACACACACACACACACACACACACACACACACACACACACACACACACACACACACATTCTAAGTACACCTTTAGTTAGTTTGTGTGGTTATATGTGGTTATTTTCAATGTTTTTCTTTAACAAATGCTGCCTTAATTAATGTTGCATAGGGGTGAATTTTGCCAACCTCTACACTGTCAAGAATTACATATCCTTGAACTTTGCATACTACTGATGTGGTAGTTTTGGTGATAGTCATTAATTGAATTATTAATCAGAGTTCCAAATTTGTAGTGGGTCATTTCATGAGACTAAATTAATATATTGGCTATCTTTTCCCTTCCTTTGAAGGTTGGTGCCCCAAGGTAGCTTTAATGTCAATTAAAGTTATTATTTAATGTTAATATATTTTATATTAATATGACATGTTTTCTGATAGCCAAATTGATTGAATGCCCAAATTGATTGAATGCCCATGGTGCCATGCTTAAGGTATAATCCCAGCAATTTTATAGACTTTTTCAGTTCAGTTCGCCAGTTCTCGTTACTAAATAACAGATTCACATCTCTTGGCCCAAAGTTATTTATAACTGGTCCCACCACCTAATTGTGGCCTTGCAATATTTTTCCCCCCAAATGTCACCATAACAGGCTCTGTGATTATGCAAATACCTGTTATCATGTACATTTTCAAAAAACTCTAAATTAAATAAATATGAATTTAATAAAAAAACAGCCTTCTTAAGTATAATATGTTAGCATATTATCACCAGTAGAGGTAGACTGGAATTTTCATTTGGGTGTGGTTCTCTCAATTGGAGAAAATAATTCCTTCGGGTGGGTGATGGGCGGACAAGTCAATCATACGTGCAGATTAGGATGTCGTCAGAGCCGATCAGCGCATCTCTACTGTTCAAGGATCACCTGAACCGCATGGATCAGTTGCATTTTACATGTGGAGGTTTGAGACGTATCACAGTGTTAGCTCAACAGTCCATATTTGTGAAAACGTCCCATTTCTCTCCATACAGCATCTCTTCCCAAGCATTCCAGATGCAGTAAAGGCCTTTACCATGACCTGGGACTGGGCGATATGTCTTTAAATCAAAATTGCGATTATTTCTAACTTTTTTACGTGATCACAATTAATGAATGATTATTTAATGGCATTTATACTAATTTACTTAAAATTGTATTGCTAATTAACAGCATAAGTTCAGCCTTATTTTTAAAAAAATTAAAAATATTCTACGGTTTCTTTTCAAGTTATGTGATCATTTGCATTTCACTTTGTTGAATGTCAATTTTGTCTATCGCAAAAACTGACTTGACTGGCAGGTATTAGCATTTCCTCTCATATTATATATAGTTTCTTTAATCATGGTTCTCATAATATTGTTCATAATTAACAACTCTGCCTCATCCACATGCAAGTGCTCGTAGCTGATTACGAAAACCCAGGGTTAACTGAGACAGCTGATAACCAGCTTGGTAGCGTAGGTGCTCAGGAAAGCAGACGTGAGGTTGAAGGGAAGCATGATAACGAAAAGGTACGCTGGATATGTTGAACTTGCTTTGTCGTACTGACCCCTAAAGACATACAGTATGCAACTTAAGGTGAAGTGTGTAAAATTGCAAGATATGTGAGTGCTCCTCACTTCGCCCCTCCCTACCTAAGCAAGAGAGCTACGGTGGCACCCCTGCATCGAAACGCCAGATGACCGCACCAAGCTTTCTTCCCTCCAGTGATGAGGTGTCTATAGACATATTTACGAATGTTACTTGTGTATTTCGTATGTAAGGAGTAGATGACACGTAGATTACATGTAGAAAATATGTTACCGCGCTGTGGTAGTGCTTTATTACCTGAATTAGCTGAATGCTCATGCAAGCTAACGTTAGCAAACAGACTCGTATAGTCTGATAACATGATAACATATATATATATATATATATATATATATATACATATATATATATATATATATATATATATATATATATATATATATAGAATACCATTCAATGTATCATTTTAGCAACAATGACTGATCAGAGGTTTTTTATTTCATAGTAAATAATCAATTTTAATTACATTAGCAATCTTCTTTACTTTTACCGTAAAATGACAATTCAACCGTTTGGTAAAGCATGTGTTAAAAAAATTATTTGACGCTTTTAAGATTTGTTTTTGTTGCATCAAGTTACATAATTCTGTCAAGAAAGTCCTCTGCTACTATAATATGTCGGAAAAATATGCTTACCTTTGAACATTGCCCCACAAGGTGTCCTCATGTCTGGAGTTAATTTTCTCTTTTTCACTTCGTTTGGAAGCGATCAGAAAAGGCCTACCACATAAAGACACAGCGACATCTAGCGGATTTTTGAAAGCATAACATATCTACACCAACTGGTAGAGATGTTCAATCAGCTTGGGTTCAGTTCAAAACATTTCTCATTGAGATATAATGACTCAAAATGTGCTCTAACAAAAGGTTGAGCAGAACGTTAAAGGGCTGAACTCTCTTAAGTCGATACTGTGTGCACAACTGCATATTGCCGGTCTGCTGTGAACAAGGCGTTTATAGGCATCACGGTTCACTGACTCAACAAAAATGATGTGTCTCAGAGAAGCTCTGCAGTACTTGCATGCCGGCGAATCAGAGGAGCACGCACAAATGATGTGCTGGCAAAAGCATTGTCACAGGTGCATAAAGAGTTCAAAATCCAAAACTAGATTGTATGCACAGTGACAGACAACGCAGACAACTGTTTTGGAGAATATTCTGCCACTAGTGATGATGATGATCCACATCCAGATGATGACAATGATGATGGAGCAACTGAAAATCATAACGAACCAGGATCTACCTCGCCTCCTGCTGCTGCTAGTGAGAGGTCAGACAAAGATGATGACATGGAACCTGAGCCTCTCTCAGCATTGGATGATCCCCGTCTTCCCCCTCACAGAAGGTGCATAGCTCACACCTTAAATCTCATTGCCAAAGACAGATAATGTACTGAAAAATAATACAAAACATTGTCAAGGGCCGTTTTTGCAAAGGCATCTGCTTTGTGGAACAGGGTTAAACGAAGCCCTAAAACAGTGATCACCAACCTTTTCGAGCCCAAGATCACTTTTTAATTCCAAATGTAAGCTGAGATCTACCACCCTGATATCTTCCAAGAAACCCTGATCTGATTACATGCCGTCCCCTCATACAGAACATCATGCAGTCACTGAGAACGAGACTGGAAGGCTTGCCTGAGAAGAAGGAACACATATTGGCCGCTATACTAATGCCAACATTCAAGCTCAACTCCGTAGAAGATAAGGAGAAACGGATACAGTACAGAGTGATGTTAAAACGAGAATTTCAAACTGTTAACTTTGATGACTCAGACCCACAAAGCTCGGATGTATCCCAGTCCAGTGAAGTCCCAGACAACAAGTTCAGCCAAAACCCAAAGAACTTCTGTTCACAGTGGACAGTTATTTGGATGCACCTACCACAGAGGGGATTGGTGAGTACATGCTGCTGCCCAAGCTCAAAAAGCTCTTCACAAAGTACAACACCCCACTCCCCTCAAGCACACAAGTGTAGAGGCTTTTCAGCATTGGTGGTCAAATACTTAGGCCCAGGAGAAACCGGCTCGGTGATGCCAACTTCGAGAAGCAACTGCTCTTGAATGCCAACAAAAAACTAAAAGAATAAAGGAAGTGTAACTTTGCTGGTGGATTGGACTTTTGTGGTGCTATATTTTTTTACAATGTTTATTTTTTTGTTATGTTCTTCTTTTTAGTTTGCTGAATATTGCACTGTGAAGCCTCTGACTCTAACTCTACCACCCCATACAGTGGAACCCAGCTTCTAAAATGAAAATTTGAAAGCTATTAATGATTGTTAAAGCTAAATGCTTTGTGTTTCTGAGGTTTCAGAGCTGTAACTTTTTTTCTGGACACCCAAACCAGGAAGGCAGACAGTCAAAGTTAATGATAATTGCTTACATATCATTAACCAAATGTTATTTTCTTTTCAGATGAGGAATATTTGGCTGAATATTGCACTAAGCTTTCGCTAAGGCCTCAGGTTCAAACACCCAACATACACAGGGAAGCTTATAAAAGGAAGATTTTTATGTTATTTTTATATAAGGAAAATATATATGTTTAGTACAGCTAAATGCTGTATGTTTTTGACTTTTAATAGCTGTCCTTTTTCTCTGGACAAACATCAACAACAAGTCAGGAAGATAAAAAAAAAATCTGACTGAAAAACAAGCGACCGGATTAAATATGCATACCACACTTTTGATTTCCCCGCTGTTCTCCTGGAGTTTAAATTTCCCAGATTTTTGCCCCCATATGATGAAACTTCCGCATCTTTAATTATGTACTTATTCCACACTTTTGTCAGTTGTGCCAATCTGAAATCTTGCCTAAGGCTCCAACATTGCCAGGGCCGGCCCTGCTCTGTAGATTGTTGTCTGAATTGTGTTCACATCTATCTAAGATCCAAACACAATGCAAGCCAGACTACATCCAGATGTGAACTGACAGATCTGATCACATTCTAATTACAAAGCGTTTACACCGTGCTTTAATATGCATCTTTCCTTATCTGGATACTGTGTCCAGATACAGATCACATTTTAATACCTGGTGTAAATGGGACTCTACCTCTGACTCCCCTTTATACAGGGGAGCCCAGTTTCTAAAATGAACATGTGAAAGCTATGTATGTTGGTTAAATGCTAGTGATGTGTGATTTCAGAGCTTTATTTTTTCGCTGGACACACATCAAGTGATGAAGAAATCAAATAAGAACGACTTATTTACTTGTTTACTCAATATTTACTTTCTTTTGAGGATGTTAAGATATGTTGGCTGAATATTGCACTTTGACCAGGCTACGTTTTTGTAACTGTGAACTTCGTTAAAAAATTTAAAAGAAGAACTATGAACGTGAACTAGCTTATTTTCAACTGTATGAACTGAACTTTGAACTAGTTCATTTTAAGTGTGAACTGGCACAACACTGGTTATGGTGTTAGACCATATTAGAGAGCCTGGGGATGACAACAACGTTACCACAGCATATCAGCATTTTATTTATAGGCAACATGGCTCTTTAGGCCAGGAAAACCATCTCATCATCCCCAGCCGCTGAATTTTTCAGATCGGGGAACTTTTCCCAGATCCTACAAACAAGGCCAAACAGTACACATTTGCTTTGAAATAATTTTGTTTTAATGAATATATTCATATTGCGCATCATAAATATTTCTTCAATTGAGTTTACACTGGAAAGAAAAGTGCAATAATAAAAAAGACATCAAACAGATCTGCTGTATTTATTTTGGGTGTATATATATATATATATATATATATATATATATTAGATAGCAGGATTATGCAAAAACATCTCATGTGCATAACCTTGTCAAACATCTTTGGGAAATCAATGCCATCTAGAGTTGCATTTATAAAAATTCCATACATTAGTTCAGAGTGGTTGAAGGGAAAAAATCATAAATTAAAGAAAACAGAATTAAAATTCAAAATAAATGGGAAAATCGACTAAACATTAATAAACTACGTAAAACACAATGCATGCCTTTGGAGTTATAGGTGTACAATGTGTGGGTGCATGTATAGTTCTAGTTGCACTGAGTCTGGTTCTGCTAGAGGTTTCTCCAAGTTAAAAAGAGGGAGTTTTTTCTCTCCACAGTCACCAAAGTGCTTGCTCATTGTGGGAACTGCTGGGTTTCTCTATACATTTTAAGGTCTTGACCTTATTATGTTATGATTTGGCTCTTAAAATTGAACTGAACTGAATACCTTTTGTTATAAGTCATTCTTCATTTTGCCATGGATGTTTTGTGTAAAGCACTTTGTTACCTTGTTTTGATAAGTGCTATACAAAAAAAGTTATTTTTATCAATGTATTGATTAAAATAGAAAATCTTATTATACAAATTAATTCTGATTGATTATTCATCATTTTATCTTCAAATAGAAAGTTTGGCATAGTTAGGAACTACAGTAATGGCCATTGAACAAATATTTGGCTGGAAAAAATACTCCTCAAATTTAAAACTGATGCCCCCTGGTGGGGAATGTTTGAATAAAGTCTGACCAAAAAGTTGCCATAATATACGATTTTTGTGTATTCTTTATCTCTGTTCTCTTATTGATTTAGTCTATAGACTATTTAATATAAAATGGTACTGATTGCACATATGGTTTGACAAAATTATGTTGTCTGACAAGTCTTTTAAGAGCATTATGACCCCAGAAGGGCTTGCATATAGCTTTGGAGCTATAGGTGTACAAACACAAATCTAAGAAAAAGACCATCATCACCCAGAGGTCACACATCTGTCCTACTGTAAACTATGGTACGTAGGTAGTAGAATCAAATTTACCCCAGTGGTGGGGATTAATAGCTTCTTAAATGAAGCACATGTGTATATAAAATAATAAAGTGCTGTGACTGATGATGAAAGAAGTAAAAATATAATACACTAAATTTTAAAGTCCTAAAGTTGTATTGCACAACTCAACATGCAACATAAAGCAGTATAATAAACCTGGGTAACAGAAAACAAGTAAAAAAACATTTTGGTATTGTAACCTGTAACCTTGTTGTACACACTAAATTAATTATTATTGGGTTCTTAAATGACACAGAATAATACTATAGGCCGTGGATGATGTGCTATTCCGCAAAGGCGATCCGTGCTCAAATCATTTGGTGGCGATCCATGCTCGAATAGTTTGGTCAGCCCTTCATCTTCACTGATTGAGTGATCAAAGTTAGATATTAGTTGTTGTGATATCCATGGGTGCTGTCATCAATACGACGACGCTCTTTATGCCGTCCAGTGTCAATCAGCACAGAAAGTGCAGTATTTAACGCTGCTTTCCCTTGCTTAACATAGCAGCATAAAAGAGCTGCGTTCACCCCACCGTAAAGCCGTAGTTTACACCGTTCTTTATTAAGAGCGCCGTAAAAAGCGCCGTTTACTCGGTTAGGATAGCGCTTTTTACGCTGTCTTTTTTTACATGACGCGAGTTAGGAGTGACAAATTTTGTCCAGGTTGGCTTGCCATACTGTAGCAATGTGGCGATGTAACATAGCAATTATAAAATCATAAATTAACAAATTTATCAGGCTCATTCTATCAAAACAGTGACACTACTGTTTTTATTTTAGGATCACTGCAAACTTAGATATGAGGATTATGTCCTGTTTTTGCAAAGAGAGCCATAGAGAAAGCTTACACACTGCCCCTTTAAGATAATTCATATCTCAGCAATGACTCAAAAACCAAAGACCAAAAATTATGGCGGTCTTGATGACATTATAAGCTAACTTTGGTAAAAATTTTACAAATTTCCAAATATAGTGGGTTTTTTGCAATTCAACGTTAAAGTTGAATTGCAAAAAACAATCACTCATAAATATATTATTTTCAAAGCTACATTCAGATATGTATCAAATTCCAGATAATTTACTAATATTCTCCGGAGGGACTTGAGAACTCAAATGTGAGAGTGAGAGGCTAACTTACTAAGTTTCTTCTGCCAGCCCCCTTGTAAAACATCCAAGTGACTGGAAGTGAGAATACAGCAGCTGGGGAGGATTCACCGCGACCTAGTGGGCACGTTGATTACATGTTTAACATGCAATAGATAAGAAAAACAAAAAATAAAAAGAATAAAAATATCTCAAGATGAATAAGCAGTGCCATACATGAAGAAGACGCCAACAAAGAAGTAAAAATAGTTTTTGCTGATAAAGGCTGGTGTGGATGTGCAGTAAACATCAGTGGTCATCAGAGTTTAATCAATACATTACTTCCTGGCTCTGCATGCTGTGCCACCCCTCACCTGAGGGCTCCAGAGATTTCCCTATTGTTGTGAATGTGTCTGATTGGAGAATCTCATTAACTGTGACCTACGTTAGGAGATATAATTAGTCAAAGTCACAAAGTCCCCCCCAAAAAGCTCAACATTTCTTAGCCCATACCTAGACTCTTAACGCACTTTACTGTACAAGCCACGATCCCCAATTCACACAGATTCATACAGCAGTGCAATAAGCTTCTTCAATCACACACAGGCGAAATCTGGTGTGGATGTAAGCAGTTTGCAGAAAAATTCTGAGTGCATGGCAAATTTAATAAATATATATATGTGTGTGTGTGTGTGTATGTATGTATGTATGTATGTATGTATGTATGTATGTATGCATGCATACATACATGCATTCCGGTTGTCTAGTTAGACCAACCAAACAACATTAGAATTTGCAGTGATGCCCCACTTCATTCATTCACAAATCTGCTTTGAACTGTCAGATAAAGCGTATATCATCCTTAACTTCAACACAATGGGCTATATTTAGACAATATAGCAATCCACTTGCCACTGGGAGAAGCAGTTCGCTATTTAATATCGCACGATAATGAAGGTTAGCTTGAAATCATGGCCTGGGGTGGACATTTAGGTGTGAAGTAGTTAGCCTGTAAGCTAATCGTAAGCAACTAGAGCTAGTTGGGCAGCACAAAAGAATCCACACGTAATAACATTAAGAGTTACCTTGATAAGCGTCAGTGTAAACATCTGTTTACTAACCTATTCCAGGAGCCACATAAATGAAGTAGAGACAAGTGGTGGACATGGAGAAGAAGAATATGAAGGCCAGAAACGATCGGTTGGACATTCGTAGTAGCCGCCTCCAGTTCATCATTTTAGCTTAGGCACTCTTCTCCTTCGCCGAAGTGAATCCCATAAAATACTTATTGGTTTTGAGATGTCCAGGAAGGAATAGGTGCACAACAATGTCAATAGTTAGGTCATGTAAAAGCCCAGGACTGCAGCACGGAGAAGGCTAACCCTAGCTGTGCTTGTCTGCTTTCCCCTGCCAAGTAATTTCCAGATGGAAAAAGCAGGCTATAACGTCAATATAAGGCAACTCACAGCCTCTTGGGGCACTGCCGGTCGGGCATGTTGAAACCGTAGCAGTACGGGCTGAAAGTTCGGCAGTAATCCTACTCAACGATAGTCGTGGTAGTCTTCCATGGTAACGATGACAACAGTGTAGATTTAATCGCTGTCAATGAAAGGTTATCAATGCAGTGGATGGGACCGCTCTGGCTTCTCGCATACAGTCGGCTCACTAATAATAAAAGGAATCCTTGCCGCCGGGTAGCACTATACTGGTTTCACACATTCAACATATATCTGTGCATGGTGGTATACAAAACATGCTCGCCTGTCTCCTTTTCATTTTCTGCTTGCGCTACTTCCGGTTGATGTAACACCGCCCATCCCCTGCGTCGCCGTGGAAACCTGTGTGCGCTGAGCAAGTGAGAAACTTTCCTTCTTTTTTCCCCTTTCTTTATTGAAAACTTGAATCGTACAAATATCAAGGCATTGAAATCATGATAAATAAACCTGAATAACAAGGCACATTATGCACAAATTAAATTGCATAAAATAATAATGATAATAAAAAAAATGAATGAGTAAATAAATAAAATACTAAGTAATACTAAGTTCTCTTTTAGTTCCACTAGAGGTCCTCATATATCTTACGATCTTCATAAGCTCTGAGAAGAGACTTTGCATGTTTCCCCTCCATTAGTTTTAAGGCACTGAGATGAATGTCCATCCGGTCCCTTCTGAACACAGAAAAGATGGGTTTAATTTTCCTCCATTTAGATGTGTGGATGAAGAATTTTGCCAGGAGTACCAGGTTGTTAACAATCAGGTCACTCTTAATGTTTCCCAAGCCAAACGCAATATTTGTCCTTGAGAGGGGAGCAGGGAGTTGGATTTTAGTTGACAGCCAGTCTTGTAAGTCTTCCCAGAATGTTATAGAGTAAATGCAATCAAATAACAGATGATCAGTAGTTTTCATTCCAGTGTCACAAAAGCTGCAGTTATTGTGATCAAAATTAAATCTCAATCTTAGCAATTAATTGGATGGATAGATATTGTTGAGAATTTTATAATTGACTTCTTTAGTCTTTGGACTTATATGATATTTAATATATTTAGTTCTCATTTTCTTAACGTCTGGTCACAGTTGGATGATAGAGTTTCAGTTTGGTTGTATTGGATACATTATATTAAACAAACATGGATGGCCACACACACAGTGTCAGGCTCTGGGTCGGGTATCTCATCAGTCACACTTATATATTTGGAGGTCTGTAATCAGCCATATTAAAAATTTGATCAAACATTGGAGAATTCATCAAACTCAGCATATTTGAACAGATCCAGTCAAAGGTCTGCATGTTTCTCTTTGCTCATAGGGAACTCAGAGGTTCATGGTTTTACTCAAGTCTGCTTTGTTTGTCTCATCCCCTCTAAACCATGTCAGTGTGATTCATCAGTCATTCCGCTTAGCAGTTCATTTAGCTCTTTTTATACTATTTGTGTGCACTTTGAAGAGTGCTTCTTGTTTGTGGAACATTCAAGTGGCAACCTAGCGTGAGGTCACCCATTGTTTTCTGAACTCATGTTTTGAAGCCGAGAGTTTCGGGATTTGATCAGCACCATCTTGATTGTTTGGAGCCAGGCTGAGGTCCAACCTCTGACCTCCAACTCAAGGAGTGTGGACACACCCACCTACACCAGCTACTGACCACACGGAACATCCAAACTTGCTGCTAACACAGTTAGCTTCCATCATCCGTGGTAAAGTTTATGTTTCATAATGTAAAAAGCCAGTGGTCACATGTCCACATATTTCAGTTGTAGTTGTAGCTGAAGTTAGCTTGTAAGCGAATGTTAAATAGTGTTGTGTAAAATATTTTCTAACACTGTGCTTTATTCTGCAGAACACAAAGAGACGTCAGATATGAGCTGCTACTTGAATTGTTATGAATAATGGTTCCTGGACTGACTGTTAAACTACACACCGTTAAACATTTTAAATGTAAGAGCAGCGCGTGTCCTTCCAGTCTTTGGACTTTACTCTTTCACTCTTAAAAAGACGACTGCATCAAGTGCTGTAAGATTTATATGAAATAGTACTTTACTATTGTGCTTTATCAATTCTAACTTTTCTACTGTAAACTATAATCATTAAATATTAAGCACTAAAGTATAATCTTCCTACAGTGAAGATCATGTTTACCTTGATCCACAACTGTATTTAATTTTTTGTCAGATTATAAATTAATGTAGTTTAATTTGCAATAAAGTTATCTATGAAACTATTTTACTACTCGTGATTCTAAAAAGCACATCTGATAAAAAAGTAACAGTAGTAGCAACATGCACAGTATTATAATTATAAACACTTTGATGAACGTGTTGTTGGAATTTTGAATTAATCACAGGCCTTTTATATTTTTGTTTTAATCAAATCAATCATTGATAGTTAAAATATGAATTAATACTTTGTGTGTCTTATGACAACATTTTATGGCAATGAAAACATGAATTCACCAAAGTGTCCTGTTTGATTTATTATGAAAAGGGTAAATGTGCAAAAACCAGGCAAGTCATCTGTAGTCAATGTAAAATGTACTGAGTACAGTTTAATCATAAATATCAGAGGAAGTATAAATTAAATCATGTTTATCTAATACATACTTTTAAAGTGTTAACAGCAGTAAACATTTGTTATAGAAGTCACAGTTAATCCCGGTGAACTTCAGGTTGTACAGTTCCAATTTACAGTTGAGGACTCTTGTCGTGGCAATTTCTGCAATCCCACTCTGATAACGAGGAACGAGACACAATTCTCTTACAGTATTGTCACACTTTAATGCTCAGAGCATGGTGCATACGACAAAGGTTAGTTTGTAATATGCACACCGATGGGAAGCAGTTCTTTGTCTTTATACATTTGGCTCGTCCCTCCCACTCTGGTTGGGGTTGTTACAAAGTCAAAGGTCAGGATCTTCTGATGACATCAAGGCAACAATGCCTTAGTTAAAGCAATCAGACCAAGATTCATTCAGTTGTACAGGATACAGCATGATCAAGGTTACATTGTATGAGATTCAATCATGATCAATCAAAGGGGAAATGAACATGAACATATTGTGGTCAAAATGTTACATTTCCCTTACAATCCCCCCTTTTGATCATGTTGGATCAACGCTTAAAGTAAACACTTTATAAGGTGGGGGAATCCCACTCTGTCAGGGGTTGACCGATTGAGGTTACTTCAGTTGTGTGCCAAGATCATCGACATCATCATATGGTGGAATCCAGTCTGGGATAGGGTAGAGGTCAATTTGCATAGCAGTAACAATGGCCTTAGTGCATTGTTTGTGTATCAGACCAATCATACAAGTGATAACAGAAATAGCAATCAAAAACATGACAATGCTTACAATCAGTGTGCGAAAGAAGGATGTACCCATGGATGACAGGGGGCCAAACACCTTCGAAAAAGGGTCCCACCCATGCACATCATGCAGATCTTTTATCCCTTGTTCAGTATTCTGTTTTAGCTTAGTTATCTCTGCGTCATTACTAGCAATATAGGAACAACATTCAGTATGAATAACTTGACATACACCACCCTGAGAGGCCAGCAAAAGGTCCAAGGCCATTCTGTTTTCTGTACCCGTGCTACATCGTCTAAGCGCCTTGATGTAGCTGTTATGGCGACTGTAGAAAGATTCATGTGACGTTCTAACACTTTGGATAGTGACTGAATCTCTTCTTGGGACGTAAACACCCCATATGAGGGTATTAGGAGTCCTAATACACGTTGAGTGGTTGTTATTGTGCGTCTGGCCCTGCGGTGGAGTGATGATAGCTCTGCTGCAGATACTTCCCTGATTAGGGGTACTAAAAATGCTAGATAACAACGACTGTGGGATTCTCTTGGAAAGCAGCTGTAAGCCTGGTCCCCACAGACTAAATACACCTTCTCTGGCAGAGCGGACTGTCTGTTAAAAGAAACAGTCTTTGTTTGATTACAATAAGTAATATTTGCTGTAATTATGTGGCTAGGATCCTGTACACATAAAGAAACATTTGACAGAGGATGCACTCGCAGAGGAGGCCAAGCGACTGAACAGTTGCGGGCTGAGGATTTAGCTGAAAATATAGGCTTTGAACAATTACGTACATTAAATCCTAACAACATTATTTGGGTTTGAGTTTTCCACGGGGGTATCCACAATCCTGCCATGATGCTATAAGTATATTCTGGATTACTTACTGGCCAGCATTCTGTCTCATTGCAGCTAGCAGGCACAGCTAGGAATTCCACACGATGTTGGAGCATTGCACGCACAATGGTCTCGAACTTGGATATTTTCCACAGTACTGCAGTTTTTAACTCACTTGGTCTGTGCGCTCTGTTAAATTCTGATAAGATAAAATAAATGATGTCCATTTCACTGTCAGGTCGGTTATGATGAGTTGGCCCTGGAATGTAACAGTCTGAGAAAGTCTCTGTAATTTTTGCAACTTTAAATACTTTAAGGTCTGCTACTGATAATGGTACAGGCATTACCATAGGTGTCTGTGATGATGTAGGTAAATGTAGGCAGATCCAGCAATCAGAAATGTTACAGGCAGTAGCCCATTCTTGCATCATAGTGATGGCTAAATTGCCTTTATCAATTATGTATCGTCTCATCCGCTTGTATTGTTGATTTGCAGGAGGTGTGGACTTTGTTGTGCTTTTACAAATTTGTGACTGGTGCCCTGGTGGCCAATCGGCGTCCATACGGCATGTAGGTCGTTCCTTGTCTTTTTGACACCAGATTACAGATTGTTTCAGATATTTACTTGTGTTGAGATCTTTTAGTAGCACGGTGCAGCCTTCTGTTCCGCATGTAGTAATTTGACAGTGTTTGTTGTTTATCCATGACCAATACACTTTGTTTGGGTGACCAGGATAAACCATGGGGTTGATGGCCAAATGACAGCTATCTCTATCACAATTGTTATTTTGCAGAGAAAAGACATTGGCTTTTCATCATCATTAGATCTAGAATTGTGTTGCAAGTGACGCAGAGTAATTATACTGACATTGGCACTGTTGTTTTTTTTCTTCTGGACAATACAATTGGGACCACGATCATAAGGATGAATATTGTACGGCAACATGTTGTTCGTTCAAGATCATGGACTGTCTACCCAAAGGGGTGCTGGAGTCTGTAGTCAGGCATTGATATTTAGCCCTAACCCTCACCCCTTATTTTTATTTTTTATTTTTTTAGTTACTTCCTTCTTCTTTTTGCTGTTTCTTCCTTGGTCTGCAACAGCTGTTGGTTGTTGGTAGGTTTTTTACACCTCAGTGAGAGCAGCCGTCTTTCTTCTGCTTCTGTTCCTCGTCTGTGAGTGGAGCGGGACTCTCTCCCTGGGCCTCCGTCTCAAGTGGCAGCACCTTTCTGCAATGGCTGGCGTGTGTCCCGGGGGTTCTTTCTTTCACATTAACTGCTGTAGGTGTGGTGATGAGCACTTGATGGGGTCCTGTCCATCTGGGTTTCCTCCAGTGCTTCCTCTTTAGGTCTTTTATCAGCACCCAGTCTCCTGGTTTCAGGTTATGCAACTGGCCCTCTGCTGGTTGCGGAGTGCTGCTTTTACCTGTGTGTATAAGGCTCAACATTTTGGTTAAGTGCACACAGTAACTAAGCATCACATCTTCTAGGAGTTCTGAGTTGAGGACTTGATTTTCTTGGGGGAGGGCCATCCCGGTATTCATAGGTCTGCCTGGAAGAATTTCAAATGGTGACAGACCTGTTCTGGCCCTTCCCCTCCCTCTCATGGCCATTAACACTATCGGTAGTGCTTTTATCCATGAGAGTCCTGTGTCATCACAGCATTTGACCAGTTTGTTTTTAATTGTTCCATTTTCTCTTTCAACTGCTCCACCACTCTGTGGATGATAGGTGCAATGCTGTTTCAGATTGATACCTAAAAATGTTGAAAGTTGATTATTTGCATTATTTACTAAATGAGTTCCGTTATCACTGTTGATTTTATGTGGGATTCCCAATGGGGGAATGATTTCTCGCACCTTTGCCACTGCAGGGGCATTTGCTTTACCTGTAGGGAAAACTTCAACCCATTTAGAAAACATGTCAACAGCCACAAGACAATATTTAGTCCTTCACATGGTGTTAGTTCAATGAAATCCATTTGCAAGTGATCAAACGGATGTCCTGGCCTCTTGTAGTGTTGCTTGTCAGACAAATTAAACATTTTGGAAAAAACATTGTGAGTAATTTGTGAAACTCGACAATTTTCCATAAAAACAAAAAACAAACAAAACAACAAATAAACATTTAAACAGACATGGACGGCCGTCCTCAGATTGACATACATTGTTAACATATGTACATTCAGTCCTTTTACAGGCTGCTTGCTCTATGTTGTTAGCATGGCTCTGTGCTTCTGCTAAATCTGTGAGAGAAAGGCAAGAGGAGTATCAATCAATTGTGACATTTACAGTATGTTGGTTAGTTGTGCCGCTTCCTTTGCTGCTGTATCTGCTTGAGCATTACCTGTTGAAACAGAATCACTTTTAGTGTGAGCTTCACACTTACAGACAGATAGCGCTGTAGGGAGTAAAATGGCTGTTAATAGAATTAGGTTGTTGCTCTAGCACAGGGGTGCCCACACTTTATAGGCTTGTGAGCTACTCTTGAAATGACCAGCTCAACAAGATCTACCGACCAAATAATGTTGGTATCCACCGCCGCCACGCCAGGTGGAACGGTATTTGGACTTAATAATCTTCATGTGGGAAAAGGCTGACTCGCATAAATAAGTGGAGCCGAATAATGCAGTCAAGAAGGTAGCACATTTCCTCATGTTGGGGTACTTTTCCTCTGTGAGTAAGTTCCAGAATTGTCCATGAGCCCTGGACTTAAGCTGAATGTCAGATTGTAGTGTCAAAATCTCATCCTCCACTCCAGATGAGTTCAGGTGAAACAGTGTTGCAATTTCTGATTGGAGTGAATCAACCTCAGCATCTTCTCGAAAAGGATAGCACATGAATGTAGCGACTGGCTCCAGTAAAACAAAGTCTTGAAAGCGTCTGTCAAACTCTGACAGACAGTTCTCAATCTGCTCTATGTAGCGTGCACTATCAAGTTGCACACACGCCTTGCCTTGCGTCTCCAGCTCTGATGCAAGGTTCTGGAAGTTTGCCAAATCATGGAATAGCCGTCTTTGAAGAGATCTGGCACGAATAGAACAGGCGATCTTCATTGCCACATCCATTATCTCTTTCATGTTGAGCATTTTTGCGCATAACGCTTGTTGGTGTATTATGCAATGGTAATTGAGGAAGTCCGGGAAAGCATCGTCCTCCCGGCACTTTGCAATAAATCCATTTGAGCGGCCAAACATTGCGGGCGCTCCGTCCGTGGTGATGGACACCAATTTGCACACTGGGAGCTGGGTTTTCTCTTTAAAGTTTTTGAAAGACTGAAAAATGTCCTCTCCTCGCGTGTGTTCTTTCATGGGCAGTAATGTTAACAGCTCCTCTTTTGCAGTCGTATCGGGAAACACCATCCGAATAAAAATGCACAACTGGGCTGTGTCACTCACGTCTGTAGATTCGTCAAATTGCAGTGAGAAACACTCGAAGTCCGCGATATCCTTCCAAAGTTGCTCGGTTAAATCCACGGCTATGGCTTCACTGCGCCGTGTAACTGTACTTCTTGATAGCTTGAGAGCTTTGATTGAAGATACTATTTCTGCTTTGTTTTTAAAGTCTCTGAACAACGAGTCAGCTGCTTCAATGAATGCCTCTTTTACCATCTCTCCGTCTTGGAAGGACTTCTTGTTCTTAACAATGCAGTGACTCACCCGGAATGATGCTTCGGTGGCTGCCTTCGCTTTTGTGGTCAGCTGTGAGAAAAATGACTGCTGTCCGGACAACTGGGATTTTAGTTCCTTCACCTTTCTCTTTCTCAGCTCGCTTTTCGGAGGGAAGTCAATGTCGTAGTTTTTGTGAACCGTCCGAAAATGCCGCTCCACATTTCCCCTCTTCGGAGTAGCAATGGTAGACTGGCAGATGAGGCAAACGCACTTCGAATATGATGATGTGAAAAAAAAGTCCTCCTCCCATTCCGTATGGAAGTGGTAGGTTTTTGACTTCTTACTTGGTCCAGCTCCCCCACTCATTTTTATACCCTTTCTTAAGTTTAGAAGAAATAAATCGACTCGGTAGCTTGCTAGACCCTGTGTCGGAGCGTCCACGTGACTGCCTCATGTCCAATCGTGCATGCGTGAGGCGATCGACCCACACTACCTTCGCGATCGACCGGTCGATCGCGATCAACGTATTGGGCACCCCTGCTCTAGCAGAATAGAAGATACAGAATATGGCACTAACAATGTGACCTCTTGATATCCTTTCTGCTTTTAGACAGAGAGGCTGACCCAAAGCCAAGCTATCTAATTTTTTTAGGAGAAATACGCCACTGGTCGTTGTACTCTACTGTTGTCATGAAACCCCCTTTCTCATTTACAGTCTGTGTAAATGATCTGTTTTGATCTGGTAGTCCCAGTGTAGGTGTAGAAGTCAGTCTGTTGTAGCTGGGTAAATGCTGTGTCAGCGTCTGTCGTCCACGTCAGGTTGTCTGTTGGTCTCAGTCCTTGGCCATGCATAACATACAAGAGTGGAGCCTCCAGGGATGCATAATCACAGATCCACTGTCTACAGTAGCCTGTCATCCCTAAAAATGACATTAATTGTCTTTTGGTACGCGGTTTTGAAATCTTGAGGATGGCTTCCACTCGTTTTGAGCTCAATGTTTTTACCGCTGCTAGAAATTTTGTGTCCTAGGAAAGTTACACTTTTCTGGACAAATTGCAGCTTAGCCAGGCTGGCCTTGTGGCCCTGGTCTGCAAGATATTTTAGCAATGCTACTGTGTCCAATTTACAGGCCTGTTTTGTTGGTGAACAAATCATCAAATCATCAACATATTGTATCAGTGTGCTTCCCACTGGTAACTACAAGTCCTCAAGACTTGCATATAACACCTGTGAGTCGACTGCAGGGGATTCCACAAAACCTTGGGACATACATCTAAATGTATATGATTTGCCCTGGAATGTGAAAGCAAACCAATACTGAGAGTCTGGATGAACTGGGACACTGAAAAATGCATTAGCCAAATCAACAATTGAAAAAACCACGTGGTTTCTGGTGAAACTAGAGAAACTTGTATATTATCTTTCTCTTTTTTTAAATTTTTTTATTCATTTAATAGGCATTCTTACTGGTGAGTGTGCACATGGAATGATGACTCTGTTTTTTTACCAGGTTTTTAAATACTGGTGTTATCCCTGCTACTGCCTCTGGTTTGAGTGGATGTTGTGCTTGACATAAACTGTATGTGCTCTTTGGTGTTACATTGAGAGGTTCAGTCCCTTTAACTAATCCCAGATCATACTTATCATTAGCCCATAACATTTGTTGCACTTCTTGTAACTCTGAAGAGTCAATGGTTAACTGAGAAAAATGTATCAAAACCTTTTGGCAATTTAGCAGTTTGTGCTAAATGCACAGTTCGTTTCCCCCCAGAAAAGTGCTCTGAAATGGGCATCTGTATGTTTGCATTCGGGGTGAATATTGAATTCCTTCTACCCTATCCTCCCATGTACAATCTCGTGAACACCGAGTGACCCAGGGTGCCAAATTTTCCCACTGCACATCATTTGCTTTAGCTAGAGACACATGTGGTGATGAGTTATGTATATAAAAGAATTTGGCTACTGCGGGGGTCAACACAACAGTCAATGCGCACATTCTATTATTGTAATACACCCAATCACTAGTAATAAAATTGCTTTCTTTATCTTCCTGGAACCAGCTTTTTTCAAACTCTGTCCGGTCCTTCACTAACTGTGGCTGTGCAATGTAAATCAGATGCTTTCATGACGTCGTCTGTGTGTGTGCTATTTCAAGCAGATCTGAGGTTATGTACAGGTCCCATTGGTACATGTACAGTGGCTTACCATGATCTGGTTGTACATATTCCCCTGGGATATCTCATGTTCTGGTGACTTTAACCCCTTCCTGTGTACAATGCAAAAATCAAGCTCTTGCTAACAAATTTACAAGTCAACATTTACTTTTTTTATATCCCCATCTGTTTTGGTAACAGACAGTGGTGTGGTATATGATTATTTAATTGTGGTGCCTGATGCCACAACAGTGAAAATATATATACCACTAAATTTTGGAAGATAGTTTTTGTGTTATGGCCCCAGAATCAACCAGAAATGTGATATTTTTTCCTGCTACCTGTAGAGTTATTTCAGGTAAAACTTCAGATCCACTTGTTTTTTGTCATGTTAAACACTTCTTTGTAATGTTTGTACATGTATGTGGTGTTGGGGGTGCGTTCACCTGAATCTGGAGTCTCCTCCGCCTCTGCTGCAAGCCATGCCTCATCCTCTGTGCAGTCTCTGGGATAAGTAAAAAAGAAGTCCAGTGTATCCCCTTTTCATCCTTGTTCTGTTACAGTCTCTCGCACAGTGGTCAGGGTCTTATGGTGGCAACATTCAGCGGTTTTCTTTGAAGATTTTCATCAATCTGACCACCTCTTCGGCAGGCTGTTCTCATAGAGTCTCTCCACATGTCCGTGATACACAGCATCTGTTCTCCAGTCATAGCGCATGTCTGTCTCTGGCCAGTCTCCTTATACTCTGCCCCATTTCAGTTTCATGTTGTGGAGCAAGAGACTTCTGGTTTCTCTCAAATTCTGCCTTTACTGTTGTACAATTTGGGCCAGTACTTCAACAACTGCAGCCCCTCCTTGTGTGGCTATGTCTGGCAGTTCACTGGAAATTCAGCGCATCTCCTCTGGTGTCCAGGCCCTGTAGACATACATCACTGTATCGGCGTCTGCTCTTGGATTAGGCACCTCAATCATTGGGAGATTGTGGACGTCTCGTGCACTTGTTCTTGTGGATATGGGACTGAGTCTGTCAGACCCGAGACTGTCTTGTGCCGCGATGGTTGCAGTGGCCTCACTATGGGGTTGGAGCGGATGCTGCGCCTGATTTGGTGTTCTGTTGCGGCCGACTGTACTTGGATGTCTCGGTATGAGATAGCAGGCTGTTGGTTCAGGTGACTCTGATGTGCGGCTGAGGCAGGGAGGAGATCCAGTTCTTTCTGTGAATGTGAGAGCTGAGGACATTGATTAGTTTCCCATCCCCTCCCTCTTGCGCCCCTGCTCACTACTTTGTTGTCTGTTTCTTTTCTTTTTTCTGATTCACACATCATAAATGCTATCTGATTTATTTTGGTTTTACCCTTTATTTTGTCATATTTTCCCAATTTATTTTGTAGCGTCTGTATATGATTTATACTAAAACTACCATTCTCAGAAAATTCAAACTTTCCTACCCACAACAGAAGCTGTTTACAGGAGTCATCACCATGTTTCTCACACATAATTTTAGCACATCCCATTAGATCAGACACTTCAGTAAAAGGTTTGCTATTAAGTTTCCCCATTTCGATATTAATTCGCAGTCACTCACTTACCAGCAAACAGAGATCTCTCTCAGACATGACATTCATTGATATTATTCATTATTTCCTTTATCAATGGGTCGTCACCCCTAAGTAATGTCACTCTACCTCAGACGTCACCCCGTGGTCTTCAATACTGTATCCTCCTTAAAAAATGTTTAGATGCCGTATCGAACTTATCTTCATTCCAAGATCTCACAAGCAGCCTCTTCTCACCCTGGGAGTCGATTACGACTTTCCCTCGGGAGAGGTAGACTTCTGGTTCTTGGGCAATTTAGAATCCCTCACCGACTGCGCGCAGATTTACACTTGGTCTTGAAAGTGGTTTGAAGCATAAATGAGTTAGGCATCCCGGACGGGCCCCCAAATTGTCGTGGCAATTTCTGCAATCCCACTCTGATAACGAGGAACGAGACACAATTCTCTTACAGTATTGTCACACTTTAATGCTCAGAGCATGGTGCATACGACAAAGGTTAGTTTGTAATATGCACACCGATGGGAAGCAGTTCTTTGTCTTTATACATTTGGCTCGTCCCTCCCACTCTGGTTGGGGTTGTTACAAAGTCAAAGGTCAGGATCTTCTGATGACATCAAGGCAACAATGCCTTAGTTAAAGCAATCAGGCCAAGATTCATTCAGTTGTACAGGATACAGCATGATCAAGGTTACATTGTATGAGATTCAATCATGATCAATCAAAGGGGAAATGAACATGAACATATTGTGGTCAAAATGTTACATTTCCCTTACACTCTTCATTTCAGATTGCTAAACACTTCCCTGTGAAGGTTGTGAGTGCTAAAAGTGATCCATTTACTAATTCTAGGTAAATAAATTTGCAAGTTATGTTTAGAAATTGTACTACCACCTCTACAATCTGCGTAAAAGGTCAGACTGAATCTGAGAATATAGAGAACCAAACACTGTTGGTCTGTCATCTCAGAGGCAACTAAATGTGGTTTATTGACATCATCATCACATCTAAATACAGAATTAAGGATGTTGTTATCCAGTCTCTCTCCTCCACATCCTGAAGAATGGCACCAAATATTCTGCTGCATACATGAGGTCTTCCATCTGATCGTTGGATGAGGTCCAGTTGTTTCACGTCATCATCATCAACTAAAGCTTCTTTCCTTCAGCCTCTGGTAGATTCATGGATAATTAAAAAAAACATACAAAAGCACGTCAGCAGAGAGAAATAGAATTAATGAATTAGTTGGTAACAATCAGACATTATACTGGTGCAGATGCTGAAATAAACAGACCCCTTTTCGAACTGCAATCCTGCCTCTGTGTGTTCTTCATGAGAAATCAGCTACAACAATGTCACTTGCGATATAACCAGATCTATGAAGGACCTAGAGATTCAGGTGGTAGAATTGCAGGGTTTAGCAGATTCTACAGGAGAACTAGGGCTTTAAAACTCCATCAAATCAAAAAAGTTGGCTCTAGCCAACTTGCTGGGTGTTACAGCACAGGGAGCTCTGGACAGGTCACGTTTCCTGGACGTCACACAAATGGATGCCCTGTCTCAGCTCTTCTTTGGTCTCGAGAAGAAGAACGGACAGAAAAAAATAATCCACTCTCTGCGGTCCAGTGATGGTTCTGAAATCTCAGATTCAGCTGAGATTAGAAAATTTGCGTCAGTTTCTACAGAGACCTTTTTAGGAATAAACTGACAGAAAGCCCGGTCATCAGGGACAGTTTCCTCACTGGTCTCCCTAAGGTGGACAACAAGACCAATACAAGACTGGATGCTCAGGTCTCCCTATAAGAAATGCACACTGCCCTAATGTTGCTCCAGAATGGAAGAACTCCAGGGTTAAATGGTCTCCCAGTGGGTTTCTACAAGTCCTTCTGGTCCGTGCTGGGTGAAGACCTGTGGGAGCTCGTTACAAACAGCCTAGAGACTGGACGGCTGCCTCTGAGCTGCAGGAGAGCGGTTTTATAAATCGGAATTTTCTTTTGCATACGCCATTTCCGGCTTTTGTGCGCACGTACACTTTTAGTATGAATCCCACACACTGTTTTATAAATGAGACCCCTGGTCCCCTGCTGGAGCCTGTCGCCCCTGTAATTGTTTCTCTGGAGGACGCCTCAGGAAAAAAACTCTCTACGGACTGTTGGTGAAGATGCTAAACCAGAGGACACTGAACAGGTGCAGTGACACTTCATGGAGGGCCTACTTGGAACTAGATCCTGG
The DNA here is from genome assembly GCF_009819705.1 of Hippoglossus hippoglossus. Classification (NCBI taxonomy): domain Eukaryota; kingdom Metazoa; phylum Chordata; class Actinopteri; order Pleuronectiformes; family Pleuronectidae; genus Hippoglossus; species Hippoglossus hippoglossus. Next base: position 117,377 of record NC_047154.1, on the reverse strand, counting down.
TTCTAAACCATCATGGAGGTCTTTGTACAAACCTCCTGTAACAAAGAGACAAGGAGACCTTCAGTGGAGAATCCTAAATGGAATAATAGCAGTGAACTCTTTCATCACTGTCATCAACTCTGCTGTAGAGGACAAATGTCCATTCTGCAGCCAGAGAGAGACAGTGTTTCACTGTTTTTTAGAGTGTTCTCGTCTCTCCGCTTTATTTGTTTTACTGGACACCATTTTTAACAGATGTGAGGCGATTTTCAACAAGGTTTTTTATCTGTGGTTTTAATTACACTCGCCAGAGAAAACACGTCCCAGCTTTTAAACTTTGGTTTAGCTCAGGCAAAGATGGCGGCGTATGTGAGCCGTAAAAGAAAAATAGAAGAAGATCTAACCGTTGATGCGGTTCACTTGTTTGTGAAAATGGTGAAATCCAGAATTTTAATTGATTTTAGTTTTTAAAGAGCGACTCACGGTCTGGAGAGTTTCAGGTTGATGTGGGGGACACAGATGGGTTCTCTGCTCTGTCACAGACCAACAGCTGGTCTACGGAGATGTGATAAATTTATAGTTTCTCTATGAGAACAAAAAACTGTATAAATGTAATTTATCAAGTTTTTGTAGTGTAAATAGTGACAAATAAAGGATGGTTTTAAAAATCAAAATCTCTCTCTCTCTTAAACCAGCCAGTCTGTGTGTGTGTCTCTCTCTCTCTCTGCACTGCATGCTGGGAGTTTGGTGGTGGAGAGTGTGGTGAGCGTGTGAGAGTTTGTGTTTTTTCGCAAACTTCTATACTTATATTCTAACTGTGTTTTGTATGATTGTGTAGTTGTTAGTTGTTGTATTGTTAGTGTGTCTGTGGTTGTTTGGTGGACAGTGAGCCGTGTTTTCTCGGCGGGATGGAGTCCTCTGTGCCGCTGTCAATGTCTCTGAGACACGGAGTGAGGCCAGCAGGACAGCCCAGTGGAGCAGGTGTTGTTGGTGGTAGGAGAGCAGGTGGGACACGTGAACATCTCCTACGCCTCACGCATGAAAAAAGCGGTGGTTTGAAGTTTGTGTCGCAGCTCGTAGAGAGCGGCCTGGTGATCCAGGATAGTCCAGGTGTCCCCACTGGCGGTGCTTCCACCCAGGTCACTGTGTCCGGGGTCCCCCCATTTATCTCCAACCAGGCAATGGAGCAAGAGCTGAAGCGTTTCGGGAAGATGGCGAGTGGTTTCCGGCCATTGACTCTGGGATGTAAAGATTTAAAACTGAAGCATGTTCAATCACATGTTCCTGAACCTTTACAACCCAGACTCTGGACGTTTCATTCCGGATCAAACACGAGGACGGTTTCTATATGGTCTACGCTAGCTCAGTGAACATCAAGTGTTTCGAGTCTGGAGATGTGTGTCACAAGCGGAGGTCCCCACAGACAGTACACAGCGGGGCCCGCTGTGACTGCTATGGCTGCCGGGGGAAAGGAGGCTGTTCCGGCGAGGTAGGCGGCTCCGCGCCTGCTGTCGGTACTGCCGGGGGCCTGGTGGTCGAGTCCGCTGCTGTCGGCGGCTCGGTGGTCAAGTCCGGTGGTGTCGGCGGCTCGGTGGCCAGTGTCATTGCTGTCGGTGGCTCTGTTGTAGAATCCACCAACAGAGAGAGTAGATGGGTCTACTGGTGGTTGCAGCCCGGTGCCTAGAGTTAACTCAGCAGGAAAAGTGCAGACTGAAACTATAGTTGTAGTCACGGGTGTTAAAGACTCTATTGTCGGGGCTTCGGGTGTTAGCGGCCCCGTGCCCGGTGGCTCTTTGGTCGGGGCTGTGGGTATTAGCAGCCCGGTGCCCAATGATCGGGTCTGGGCAGAATAAAGATGCTGAGGACTGTCATGCTGAACAGAGGCCTGCTGGATGTCATGGTGATGATGATGCTGACATGGACGTGGACTCTGACTGTGAAAGTGTGTCAGTTGTTGGAAGCGTTTTTCAGAACATTGACCTGTATTCTCTGGCTATTATTATTATTCTGCCTCCTTTACTAATCAGCTTCTAACTGTCAGATCCTCCCTGTTGGTTTTACTGATCATCATCTAGTTCTAATGGAGTTTATTTTATCCTCCACAGTAAAACCAAAGTCTTTTTGGCATTTTAATGTTAAATTATTGCATGATTTTACTTTCTGTGAGAATTTTAAACTGTTTTGGGCTTTTTGGAAAACCTTTTACATCAAAGAGCCAAAGGAGCCTTAGTCAGAGGCCGCTTCATTAAGATCCATGACATGGACGCTCCGACCACCTTCTTCTTCAACTTAGAGAAGTCGGTGGCTCGGTGGCTCCCTGACAGAAAAGTGACCACAGAACCGGCTGAGATGAGGAAACAAGCAGTGAAGTTCTACTCTGACCTGTTCAGGGCGGATGACTGTGACATAGACTCTGCTGCAGAGCTGCTACAGGGACTTCCTCAACTGAGTCCTGGAGATCAAGAGTCCTTAAAATCTGACATCACCTTAGATGAACTGACCACGGCTGTGTTGCAGATGACGTCCGGAAAGGCCCCTGGATTGGATGGATTACCTTCAGATTTTAAAAAACATTTCTGGGGTGTTTTAGGACCAGACATTCTAGAAATTTTTAAAGCGTTTAAAAAAAAAAGGGACACTTCCTACTTCCTGTAGGCGCACAGTTCTCTCTCTGCTGCCTAAGAAGGGAGATCTTAGCCTTTTAAAGAAGTGGAGACCAGTGGCCCTTTTATGCACAGACTACAAGATCCTCTCTAAAGTTTTATCAAACAGACTGAAGACTTGTATTGAACTATTGATCAACCCAGACCAATCTTACTGTGTGCCAGATCTATGCTGGACAATCTGTTTTTAATAAGAGATGTGTGTGAAAATTGTATAATATAAATGTAGATTTTATTTCAATTGATCAGGAAAAAGCATTTGATCGTGTAGATCATGATTTTATATTTTCAACCTTGCAGGTTGGGGGTGGGGGGGTCTTGTCCTGGGTCAAGCTGCTATAGAGTGGGGCTAGTTGTGTGGTGAAGGTGGGGGAGGGCTGAGCTGTCCTGTGCCAGTCACGAGAGGCATCACGCAGGGCTGCCCCATCTCAGGACAACTCTACAGCATCGCCATCGAGCCTCTTCTTTGCAGGTTGAGGAGCAGGCTGAGGGGTCTCTCTCTGCCGGGGCTGGCTCACAACCCTTCTGTGGTCGTCTCAGCATTTGCTGACAACTTTAATGTTTTTATCCATGATCAGCATGATGTCCAGCAACTAAAGGAAAGTCTGGTTTGGTATGGGAGAGCCTCTCCGGTGGGGAAGGACTGGCATTAAAATTCTAGGAATCCATCTAGGAAGTGAGGGCATTCAGAGGCAGAACTGGGAAGGGGTGCTGCAAAAGATAGAAGCCAAGTTGTCTAAATGGAAATGGTTGCTACCTTATCTGTCCTACAGGGGAAGAGTTCTGATAGTGCATAACTTGGTCGCCTCGTCTCTTTGGCACAGACTCTTTTTTGTTGTTTTGGTGCCACCTCCAGGTCTGGTGGAAGATGTGCAGCGTCTCCTGGTGAAGTTCTTCTGGTCTGGTCAGCACTGGCTGAGTGTGTCGGCCCTGTATCTCCCTGTGGCAGAGGGAGTACGAGGACTCATAGACATTGTGTCCAGAACTGCATGCAGCATTCAGACTGCAGACGGGGCAGAAGTTGTTGTACGGCTGTGGTCTCTGCTGGTTGGCTCCTGCTCGTTTGGTCCTCAGACAAGCTGGCCGGCTGGGGCTGGACAAACATCTCTTCATGATGTCATCATCTGAAGCTGACCTGACCAGACTGACACCTTTTTAAAGCTCTGTGGTTAACGCCTGGCAGACGCTGGACGTCAAACAGACTCCTGACCCCAAACCGGGGATGTTGCTGTTTGAGGAGCCGCTCTTCTACAATAACTTCCTGAAAACCACCACATTTTCCTCTGCAACACTAAGAACTAAATTTTTCTGAGGCTGGCATCATTAAACTGGGTCATCTCACCAAGACATCCTGGGAAACACTCTGTGACATCACCAACATCAGGAGTGCTAAAGAGGATTGTAGATGAAGTGTTGCAGTCCCTGTCTGTGCCACTGAGAGCGTTTGCTGAAAATCGTACTCTAGCTAACCAATGGGATGATAACTGTGAGTACGTTTTTCCCTCTCTGATCATCAGCCCTGCTGCTGACAGGTAGCGAAAGAAGAGTGGACTGCTTCTTTCTTTCAAAACACCGGTACTGGGTAGTTTCAGCTATTGTGGGAAGATGCAGCTTTATGTCAGCTGTGTGAAGGGGCTGAACCTTCGCTCTCTGGCTGGAGTCAAGGAGACGAGGTGGACTGAGGTTTTTGCTGCAGGCTGTACCCCTGAAGGCAGGTGAAGGGTCCTGTATAAACCTCCTGTTGAGAAACGGCTGGGTGACCTCCAGTGGAGGATTATACATGGAGCTTTAGCTACAAACAGACACAGAGCTCATCTGGACCCGAGCACTGGGGAGGGATGTGGTTTTTGTAATGACAGGGAGACGCTGGAACACCTAGTGGTGTCTTGTCCTTGATTAAAGGTATTATTTAGACTACTGCAGCAGTGGGTGGAGGCTCTGGGGGAGATTTTTTCTCTCCCGTTGTTTGTTTTTGGGCCGAAATACCACAAAGGAAACAGAGCAACACTGTTCCTGATTAACTTCCTGTTTGGCATGGCTAAACTGGCCACCTGGAAGAGAAGGAAGAAAAACATTTTGGGTGAAGGCTGGAGAGATGTGGTATAGTGTTTCAAAGGCTTGGTAGCAGCTCACCTGAAAATAGAACACGCCTTGTACAGCCTGACCAGTAACCTGGAAGCGTTCAGGTCTCAGTGGGGGACAGGTTTTATGTTCACTAGAGGACGGTTCACTAGTCCCTCAATTTTAACTGTGTGTGTGAGACATGTAGTTTTCTTTTGTAAAATATTATCTGATTGAAGTGTTATTTATTATTTTTTGCTGATGCAATTGTGCGATGTGGCTGGCTTCTCCTTCTCTGCAGCAGACAAGGTACACCTGCTCTCACTCAACTCATCAACCTCCCAAGAAAAGCCTGGGCATGACTCCACTGCTCTGCCAGATAATTCCGTCTAGTTCTGGAGTTGCGCTGCATGTTTTTTGTGAGCCTTCTATGCTCTTGTTTTTTGGATGTTCCTACCATTGTTTTTCTTCTCCTTTTTTTACCCAGATATCCTGTGTGCCTTGCTGCTCGCCTATGTTGAGTCTTCTGTGCAGTGAGCTTTTTTCACGTGCTCAGCACTCCTGCTGCTTTGTGGATTTCACCAGCCAGCCTGCTCTCTGCCTCCACTGTTTGCTCTTTGTTGCTTCCTTTTTTGAGCAGTACACACCTTTATTTATCATCACCTGTATTTCAGTCTCTGCTTTGGGGTCCAAAGTAAATCAAGACTTAACAGTGTGGCTCGGCCGTGAATGGTGTGCTATGTCTTTTCTAAGACTTTCGGCAAATGATTCGCTTGTGAATTGAGAAAAACAGCGACATTTTTTTTTTATGGGAGTCAATAGGAGCCTTCATCAAAGGATTGAGTGAGAAAATGACTGATTTTCAGCCATTTCTTTCTGTGCTTAAACTGCGCTCAAAGCCATAAATGGAAGTTGTCAAAATGTAACGTAGTAAAACTTGTTAGCTTCACAGAAATGTCACTATGAAATCTATCAGAGCTAAACCTTTGGCTGTATCCACTACTTTTTAACTTTAGTTCTCCGTTGCCTCTCTCCATTGGGTCTATAGTTAATTTTGAGACAAAATTTCTGATAGGAGCAAATCAGTCAAACTTTTCTAACTCGCTCCCACAGCCCTATTTCTTAACTCTAACCAATAAAAGATATCTGTGTGTTTGGCAACGTCTTGGGATTCTCACGGTGTCTTTATTTCACAGATAGGACTTATAGTTTTTGAGTAAGAAGCAGTTGGTCGAGGGCTTTGCTAGAGTTTAGGTTTCTCTTTTCCAGTGTGTTTAGCCAGGAAAGATTCCTCTGATGTCTTAGATGTTGCGATTCAAGCTTGGATTGGCTCCCAAGGGTTTGGATCTGTCTCTCTCCCTCAAATTGGCACAGCCTCTCTCTCTCTCACTGTGTCTCTCAGCTTTTATAAATGTCTCTCTCCAGCCGGCAGCAAGCACTAGGCACACATTCAAAATTTCTCGGCAGGAGGAATTTTCTAGTTATTTTAACCATAGTGTCACCATTGTTCTGTATTTGTGAGAAGAAATCTACTTCTAATCACCGCTTTAGTACCGCCCACTGGAAGTGGTCCGCTTCTTCCTGTTTTATCAGTTTCATACAGAGCACAGTGAGAGTAACTAGCTAGTTAATGGCTTTAAACCTTTCATACAATAGAACATGAGGCACAGCAACCTTGAGTGAGTGCTCGTTCATCTGCTTAACTTTAAATAAATTGTATTTATTTATTAGGGCCCGAGCACCTCCGGTGGGAGGCCCTATTGTATTTCGAAGGATTTGTATTTCCCTTTTGGGGCTTTTTCAGGGCCTAGACATGCTCACATTTTTACCAAAGTTTGCAGGGAATTCAAAACCCCAAAAAGTAATTGTATTCTGGAGTAATTTGAAATGGGCGTGGAAAAATGGCTCAACAGCGCCATCTAAGGAAAAGCCCCTCAGTTAGCTTTCACCGATCTTCACAAAAATCGTAGCCCAGGTGTATCATGACCAGACAAACCAAAAAGGTCAGAGGTGCAATTGGAAAAAAGCAACAGGAAGCCCGCCATTTTGACTTTAGTGGCCATATTGGCCATTTTCCACATTTTTACTTTGATGTACTTGTCCCAGGGCTTTCATCAGATCAACTTCATATGGAGATGTCTGTCATCACAGCAAGATGGAGATGAAAACTACCTCAAAGATCGATTTTTCGTCACACGGTGTGACCGTGGCGTGGCCTCAAAGTTTGATTACACGCCATCAAAACACGAGGTTCTGTATCTCGGACATACATGGTCCAATCGAGTCCAAACTAGACATGTAAGACAAGAGTCCCGGCCTGATGACATCTACACAGAAATTATGACTTCAAATCACAGCACCCCGTGGTGGAAACAGGAAATGTCTTGTTTTTTGCATGTCTTACACTTGGATGTATTCCTCCTGATCCACTGCCCGCAGCCATGTCAAACTGTATCAAAAGGGTCTCAATACATTGATAATGTAGGCATAAGATTACTGTGACTTTTCGTCGAACGCCATAATAGTGGCGTGGCGTTAAAGTTCATCGACTTGCTGTGACACACGAAATTGCCCTAACGTCCGTGTTCATGGGTCTATCTCCCTCAAACTACATTTGAGTAACAACAGCCCCCCCCCCCGCAGACATTCAGATGGTTTTAAGGAATGGGCATGGCAAAATAACTGACTAGCGCCCCCTAAAGGACAGCCCCGGCACCACGATTAGCCGACATGTACAAAAATCTATAGGGACATGTGTCTTTTCAGAACAAACAAATAAGTCTCTTGGATAGATATGCTAGACCAAACAGGAAGCCCACCATTTTGACTTTAGTGGCCATTTTCCACATTTTTACTTTGACAAACTTGTCGTAGGGCTTTCATCAGATCAACTTCAACTTCTGGGAATGTCATCTCAACAAGATGGAGATATAAACTACCTTGGTATATTTGATTTCATCACACGGTGTGACTGTGGCGTGGCATCAAAGTTTGATTACACGCCATCAAAACATGAGGCTCTGTATCTCGGACATATTTGGTCCAATCGCGTCCAAACTAGTCATGTAAGACAAGAGTCCCGGCCTGATGACATCAACACAGAAATCATGACTTAAAATCACAGTGCCACCTGCTGGCTTCAGGAAGTGACATGTTTCATACTTTGATGCACTGCTCCTGGCTGCTTTACAATAAACAGCTCAAAAGAGCTCAGTCAAGTCATTGGATCATGGTCAGAATTGTGACATTTCCTCAAACCGTGTAAACATTGAGGCGCGGCGAAGGTTCATCCTTCGCCAAAGGAGATGATGTTGTCATAAGTCCAGTGTGCATTGTCCTATCACTACCAAACTGCTGTCTCATGATCAGAGACCAAGCCTGAACAGCTCTATGTGTCAATATTTCCTCAGTGTCATAGCGCCACCTACTGATTCGCCGTGAAACAGGAAGTACTTTGTAAATCTACTCTGCACTATCCAACCGGCTCCGAACTACTGGCCTATGATCACAATCCTGACCTGAACAGCTCCATATATTAATATTAGTTCAGGGTCATAGCGCCACCTACTGATCAGTGTGATAATTAAGTTAAGTAATTAAGTAACATTGTCCAATTGACACAAAATTGCTCACGCTACATCAGAGCCCCTACTTGAACAGATATATTAGTCTGTAGGTAATAATAGTGATGGCGCCACCTACTGGCAACAGGAAGTAAGCTTTGTTTTACAACTATCATTCAATTTACATAAAATGTTCACAGTGTGATGTGCAATTGATAGCGTGGACCGTAATGAGCAATTAGCAGGCGTGACGGACGCAGGATGTGAAGCGTTTATCCTTGCCGCAGTGCGCAAAATGCATGCAACGCAGAGACGTGCGCTTGGTCATTGATCGCTTTCTCCACCGACCGCAACAGGCTTCGAAATGCGTGTGCTCGGGCCCGTCAGTGCTACAACGTAGCCCTAGTTTAAAATTATTATTATTAGTCATGTGTTTTACATTTTTCTGATTTTTAACAGTAGCAATTATTATTCTCTATTTTCATCATATGTCCCAAATAGAAGAGGAGAGTATAGAGACTGTCTCCCTGCTCTCCTTTGGATCTGAACTCTGTGTTGATTATTATTAGGGCCCGAGCACAACAGTGCAAGGACCCTATTGAATCTGTGTTGATTATTATTAGGGCCTTACCACGACAGTGCAAGGACCCTATTGAATCTGTGTTAATTATTATTTTTTTTCTTCTTAGTAAAGAAGTGCCATTTTGAGTGCTTTATCATACTCAAAAACTCACCAAATTGGGCATGCGCATCAGGTCTGGTGAAAATGTACGTATTTTAATGTGGCATGGCAACAAAAAAGTTTTGATAGCGCCCCATACAATTTTGCAATGAGGGTCTTCCTGATCCTTTACTTTCACCTGGAGTAAAGAAAATTGGTACACGTGTATAATGCCCAAACGCACAAAAAAGCCTCGTCACTTTTTGCAACACACAACAGGAAATCTGCCATTTTGGATTGAAAATTTAATTTTTGCTTGTTTTTTGCCTTTTTGACACCTTCTATGAAATCGTACTCCTCCTAGAGATTTCATCAGATTAACTTCAAATTCAGTATGTGTCATCTTAACAACATGGAGATTCAAAGTTGTTAAAAGCGTGACTTTTCGTCACACAGTCTGAAGGTGGCATGGCATCAAATTTTGATGTCTCGCCATCCAAACACGATGCAATCTACTCCAAACTGGACAGGTATGACAAGAGTCTCGGCCTGATGACATCTACACAGAAATCATGACTTAAAATCATAGCGCCACCTGGTGGCAACAGGAAATGCCTTGTTTTACACTTTGGTGTACTCCTCCTCGTCCATTTGTTGTATTTGAAGGAACTCCTTCAAGAGCTTTCATCAGATCAGCTTTAAATTGAGTGAGTGTCATCTCAACTCTATGGATATTAAAAGTTGGTAAAACTGGCGTCAAAGTTTTATGATTCGCCAAAAAAAAGGGATTCTTTATAACTCCTCTGTGCATTGTCCAATTAGACTCAAAACTCTTTTACACGACAGTCCCCCCCCTGAACAGATCCATGTGTCAATATTGAGTCATCGTCACAGCGCCACCAGCTGACGACAGGAAGTGACATGTTTTATATTCGCATTTCTACTTCCCACAGTGCACAAAACGCACACAACACTAAGCCGTTTCTTCCAATCCGTGTCCACTCGTTGCCCCACGGTTGCAGCTGACCACGACGTGCACAAATGCGAGGGCCCGCAAGTGCTGCTTGTGTAGCAGGTATTAAAACTAATATTGCATTCCACCAAAAATCCCTCAGCTTTTGTTAATTATTGCTGTTTATTGTATTGGGTGTTTTACATGGGTTTGGCGCCCTCTATTGGTCGCGGGTGGACATTGTGTATATTTTCCCGGCTCTCGCCAGAGTGCATTGGAGCTGGCCGAGAGCGGTATGTATTTTGTACAGCGCGACACTAATGTGTACATTTCTAAGCTGAAGGTATATGTAAGTGTTTAGAATGATTAATTTGCATTGTAATATTATCATAGCAGTCGAGCCGTTTCATTTTTTTCTGGTTCATTTTCATTTGTGAGTTAGTTCAGAGTGTTTTAGCGAGCTAGCAAACATGTATTATGTTTCTGTGCATGTGCGTTGGCATTCGCCATTTTGTGTCCTGAAGTACGCCTGTTGAATCGTATATTTTTTTATGTTAGGCATGTACTGAAGACAAATGACCAATGCTGTTTCTTTTCTTCTGCTGAAACTCTGAACAGGTATGTTTTGTTGCATAAGACTCTTGTTGTAAATAGAAAATGTGAATCTTGTCATGATGTGTGACTGTGGTATGAGTGAATGTGATACATTCAAAGACAATTGTAAATTATAGTTTTGTTATTTATTTTTATGAATACTTAAGTATTTTTGCATTCATTATTTCTTATATAGGCCTTTTTGTTTTTATTAGGCAAGATTTGTAAATGTACTAAGAATGCACTGGAGCTGGCAGAGAGCGGCATGTACTGAAGACAAATGACCAATGCTGTTTCTTTTCTTCTGCTGAAACTCTGAACAGCAATAAAAGTTCTGTTCCGAAAATCAAGTCCCGGTCTTCGACTTCATAAACTGATACACAACGCAGAGCATACGACACAAAGGACAGACCGGTTACATTGGTGCCGTGACCCGGATCCATCGTGGATCAACACCAGCTTGGTCACCGGAGGTTGCTGAATGCCATCCCAAGGTTTTTTTTTCTTAAGTTTGCACTGAAGTGACGTCACATTGGGATTCCGTTTTATTTTTGTATTTCACTTGAAAAAAAAGAAAAAAAAAATTATTTGTTGCCCATTGTATTTTCTTTTTCTTTTCATTGCCTAATGTGAAAGAACATTCTCAGTTATTATTTTTTTTGGCACTCGCCTAAGTGTTTAATCAGAAGAAAATGACATACAATGTGGGAAGGGGAGAATATGTTCCTACTGGTGATTCTGGTCTTACTTCTGGGAGGGGAAGACTTTTAAGTGAGTTGTGTAATACTCCAGTTAGAGTTCCAGGCAATGTGGGCTCACCAGCCTTTAGCTCCACCAGATTATCTAATAGTCTATTCCCTACCAATAGACCCGCTGAAATGCCTTCAGCAATTCCAGACATTAGTGACCCAGCTTTAAATCATCTCATCACACACATCGCCCAGCAAGTGGGACAGACTCTATCAGCTCAGTTAAAGGGGGAGGTTAAGGCAGATGAGGGCGCACAAGTTCAGAACTCAGGTGCAGGCCAGACACTCACTGACTCAGCTCTTAACCTGACTGGTGTGAAGTTAGTCATGCAGTTCGATGTGAGAGAGCCTCCTGTTTTTAGAGGAGATGGTTCAGACAAGCATTCTGTAAATGAGTGGGAGGAGCTTATGGACACATATTTGAGAAAGAGGGGTGTACGACTTGAGGCGCAGTATGAAGAGATTTTATCCAAGCTAATGGGTAAAGCTAAAGACGTAGTGAAGATAACCCTACGTAGCAACCCATCATTGAACCCCCATGAGAACCCAAAAGTGATAACGAATATACTGAAACAACATTTCGGTGATGCAACATGTTCAAGTATGCCTCTTGCTGACTTCTATAGCACAGTGCCTGTAACAGGAGATAACCCAGTTGAATATTGGATCCGCCTTAACAAGGCTGTCAACGCAGCTGAGGAAGGCTTGAGGAGACAAGGACGACACATTGATGATCCCAGTCGAGAGGTGACCATGATGTTTGTAAAGTATTGTCCAGATCCCTCTCTTGCTGCAGTGTTAAAGTTCAAAGCACCAGACAAGTGGACTGCTAGTGAAATACAGGAGCAGGTTGATCGTTATCAAATTGAACTGAAGGAAAAGTTATTTACCGAGCCAAGTTGCCCTACGCCAGCTAGAAATGTGACAGCTCATGTTCAAACAACTGCAGTCGATGTGTCAGCTTCAGCCAGCTGCGCAGTGTCGCCTCCTGTCCAGTTGGAAGTGAGTGCCACACCTAACCCTCAGATTGATGACAATTGCATTAAGACTCTCATTGGCCTCCTCGACCGTACACTTGCTCAAAATAATCAGGCAGCAGTTAGACAGCGCTCACCTGACCAGTTACAAAAGAAATTCTGCAGGGTTTGCAAGTCTGTTGAGCACTCCACTCTTGCTCACTGTAGACACGAGCGCTTGTGTTTGTCTTGTTTCAAGCCTGGCCACATTAAGAGGAACTGTCCGAATAACAATTTCAGACAGGAGCATCAGGTCACAAACTCACCTCGAGAGCAGCAGCCTTTAAACTAATTGACTCACATTTGGGGAGGAGATGTGTGGGTGACAGTAAACAAACCCTCAAAAGTGACAATGGACTTGAACAGTGTTTTGTGAAGGCGTGCAGTACAGCACCAGTTGGTGTGAAAGTGATAGCTCAGAACACACAAAGAGTTGAACCATACGATGAACTGTTCTACGCTCCAGTCAGTGTAAATAATAAATTCCAGATGAGAGGAATGCTAGACTCGGGTTCCATGGCCTGTACATTCAGTGAGGAAGCAGAGAAAAAGATGCTCAAAGAAAACATATTGTCAGAACCTAAACAAATGGACGAAGAAGTGGTTTTAGTAGGGTGTGGAGGAAAACTCACGAAACCAAAATGTATGTACGAGGTTGAACTGAAAGTGTATGGAGAGAGTTGCACTGTTTCAGCTCTTGTGGTACCAGGTCAGCGAGATGACCTTATCATTGGCACAAATGTGATAAAGTTCCTTATGCACCAGTTGAAAAACAGTGATGATTATTGGCGGCTCATCACCAATGACAGTCTCTCATCATCTCCTGAGTGAGCAGTTCTTGGACCTCATGGCAAACACATCCCGTTGGAGGGGTGAGGAGCTGCCAAACAAGATTGGCACAGTCAAGCTCAAGCAGTCTGTCATTCTTCTAGCGAGGCAAGAACACCTTGTTTGGGGCAAGCTACCTAAAGATACACCTATGTCACCAGGAAGTACTGTTATTGTTGAACCCACTTCATCCAAATCAATGCCGCGAAACATCATGGTTGGCCGCGTTGTGACACCGCTGTGGGGTGACAGGTGGGTCCCCATGAAGGTCACCAATCTGTCTGATAGACCCATTAGGCTAAGAAGAAACTGTAAGCTTGCCGACGTGTCCCCCTGCTTGGCTGTTGAGGATTTTGAGATCTTCCAAGGCTCTAGCAAGGTTGAGAAAACTGCCCCTGAAGAACACTCCACTTCCACCAATCTTTCAGACCTTGAACAGAGACTGCGAGATGTTGGTCTTAGCAACTTTGACATAAAATCATGTCATACTGACCACAAGGGGAAAGAAAAGTTAGTTCAGTTACTTGAGCGCTACAATGACGTCTTCTCAAAGCATGCATTGGACTGTGGTGAGACAAAGGGCTTTGTCCATCGGATCCGACTTACCGATGATCGTCCGTTTCGCCTTCCTTATCGGAGAGTTCCACCTGCTCAGTATCAGATACTACGACAGGTTCTGACAGAAATGGAAGAGCAGGGGATCATACGGAAATCTGTGAGTGATTATGCCTCACCATTGGTGCTGGTATGGAAAAAAGATGGAAGTTTGAGGATCTGCACCGATTTCCGTTGGCTGAATGCGAGAACATTAAAGGATGCCCACCCGCTCCCACATCAATCAGATTGTTTGGCTGCTTTGGGAGGAAACACCTTTTTCAGCACAATGGATTTGACATCTGGCTTTTATAACATCCCAATGGCTGAAGAGGACAAGAAATACACAGCTTTCACTACGCCACTAGGCCTACACGAGTATAACAGGATGCCGCAGGGACTGTGCAATAGTCCTGCGTCATTCATGCGCATGATGCTGAGTATATTCGGTGATCTCAACTTCAGCAGCCTTTTATGCTACTTGGATGACCTGCTCGTTTTTGCACCAACTGAGGGGGAGACTTTACAGAGGCTGGAGATTGTCTTCCAACGACTGCGAGACCACAACCTCAAGTTAACTTGATGCAAGCATCTGTCAAGTTTTTGGGCCATATCATAGATGGCAGTGGGGTGGCTGTGGATCCGGCAAAGGTCGAAGTCATATCTAAGATGTCCAAAGCTGATCTCATGGAAGATGATGGGTGTACACCTTCAGTGCGGAGGATCAGATCCTTTTTGGGGATGGTATTTTATTACCAGCATTATATCCCCAATTGCTCTTCCATCGCTAAACCACTCTTTGCTCTCACTGCTGGACAGAAGAGAAGAGGAAAAGCGAAAGTAAAGGAAAATGCGGGGACATACAGGAAACTTAAACACGATGACTGGACTCCAGAATGTGACATTGCTTTAGTCAGTCTGAAGGAGAATCTATTGAACTGCGTGGTTCTTGCCCACCCTGATTTCTCACGCCCACTGATTCTGTCAATCGATGCTTCCTTGGACGGGCTTGGTGCAGTATTGTCACAAATACCAGTTGGTGAAAGTAAAGCACGACCCATAGCTTTCGCAAGTAAGACCCTGAGCAGTTCCCAAAAGAGGTATCCAGCTCACAGGCTAGAGTTTTTGGCGCTTAAGTGGAGTGTGTGTGAAAAGTTCAGCCATTGGCTAAAAGGCACTTCTTTCACGGTGTGGACAGACAATAATCCACTCACATACATAATGACCAAACCCAAACTTGATGCCTGCGAACAGCGCTGGGTTGCCAAGCTCGCTCCATACACATTCAATCTAAAGCACATTGCAGGAACCAAGAACATAGTGGCTGATGCCCTTAGCCGGGATCCGTTCGCTAGGACAGTTGGTCAGAGGCTTATCACAGAGTGTTATGACAGTCTACTTACCGAATCTGATGAAGTTGGGGAAGATGGGGTTCAAGATGCCTTTCGTCTAAAGGTACAGTGTTTCCAGACAAAGAGATCCACACCAGGGTATGCAAATCAGTCTCATCCTCTCCCACTCTCATGTAACAGAGTTGTGAAAGCACTTCTTGATGCTCATGACCAATGGGATGCTGCCACAGAGTGTAGAGCAGCTCAGTTAGTCCAATCTGTTCAGCACCTCGTACCACCACGACACGACCTGTTACCTACCTTCTTCCTGGAGGAGCTCCAACAAAGCCAAGAGCTGGACCCTAGCATCTCAAAAGTTCTGCCGTTTCTGAGTCGGAAAAGGAGACCCTCAAGGAGGGAGAGAGTCGGTTTAGACACAGGGGCCTTGGTGCTCATCAAGCAGTGGGAGAGACTTAAAGTTCTTGATGGAGTGCTTTACCGTGTTACCAAGGATCCCTTAAGTAAACAAAAGAGACACCAGTTTGTTTTACCTCGATGTCTGGTAGAAAAGGCCTTGCGGGGTGTGCATGATTTAGCTGGACATCAGGGACAGGCAAGAACAATTCAGCTGACAAGACAGCGATTCTTTTGGCCTAGGATGGAGCATCAGATAAAAGATTACGTCAAATGCTGTCAGAGGTGCATCCTGGCTAAGACACCTGATCCATCCGCCAGAGCTCCTCTCGCAAGTATCAGGACCTCAGCTCCTATGGAGTTAGTGTGTTTGGATTTTTGGAGCGCAGAAGACAGCAAACAGTGTATGTTCTCGTTTTGACAGATCACTTCACAAAGTTAGCCCACGCATTTCCATGCGCAAATCAGACAGCAAAGCAGGTTGCTAAAAGGTTATGGGATAATGTCTTTTGTGTCTATGGATTTCCAGAGCGCATCCACACAGATCAAGGGGCCAATTTTGAAAGTGAGCTGATAGCGGAACTACTCGGGTTATCAGGAGTCTCCAAGTCGCACACTACGGCATACCACCCAATGGGGAATGGAGGAACTGAGAGATTCAATAGGACTCTGGGTAATATGCTTCGTTCGTTGCCATTGAGAGAGAAGGCCAAGTGGCCCCAACAAATACAGACTCTAACTTTTGCATATAATGCAACGGTGCATGAGACGACTGGATATGCTCCCTTCCATCTCATGTTCGGCCGTGTTCCGAGACTCCCTGTTGATGTCATGTTCAAACAAGTGTTACAGGACCCTGTGGTTGTTGACTACAGCAGCTATGTGAATACACTCATGTCCCACCTCCAAGAGGCAGTAACTATTGCGCAAAAACATTGCATCAAAGAGCAGGAAAAACAGGCCAGGGGTTACAATCAAAAAGTCAAAGGAACTTACCTGAACAAGGGTGACAGAGTACTCCTCGTCAACAAAGGTGAGAGAGGAAAGAAGAAGCTTGCAGACAAGTGGGCGGCGACAGTATATACTGTCATAGACAAAAACCCACAGACTCATATATACAAGCTGGAAGATGATGAGGGGAACACAAGAGTAGTGCATCGCAATCTTATCCTTGATATCAGTTTCCTGCCCATTGAATCTGTTGAGGGAGATATGACTGAAGCTCAGAGCTCATTTGATGATTCTGAAGAGCAGTCTAATTCAGTGGGTCTTGTCAGCTCTTTGGGGGAGGAGGATTCAGAGGATAGGACGAGTGCTTGGGTGCTGAGTGGAACAGGGGATGCCAGCAGTCGCAAATCCTGGGTTGGCGATGAAACAGACATCAATCAACCATGTCAGGAAGATGCTGAAGTTGGGAGTGGAGAAATAAGTCACAAAGACGGCGACACTTGCAACTCTCTCAGATTACAGACTGATGTTGACGTTGCCACAGATAGTGACAGTTTTCTTGCAGTACCGACAGTTGACATCGAACACAACCAAGATAGCCAAGCATACACACCACTAGACACACAAGGTGTAGTTAGGACACGTGCTGGCAGAGTTGTTAAGAGAGTTAACCGTTTGGTAGACACAATGGCTCAGACGCCATTCACCTTTAGGGGGTTGGCAAATTCCATCAGTAAGAGATCACAGTCTCTTCTTACCCTGTTTTAGAGGGGTTGTTTTGTTTATTTTTTTTTTTTCAGTTTATCTTATTGGTTTGAGATACTGTAATTAATGTGTTTATTTTCTAACATGTACGCTTTGGGACTCAGTAGGTCGGGTGGTTTGGTGTACAAGGCACCATACTGTTCTATGAGAGATTTGAGGCTTGATCACCCTTTTTATTTCTCTGAACCTGGTTACCAGGTAGCTTATACAGCTGAAGATAAAGATTGTAGTCTTTAGGTGGACCCGTTCCAGTTTTGACAGGATGTCAGTTGTCTCTGTTGTACATGTTTTATCCTGTTAGGTACGCAATCAGGATTTTGGTGTAATTCAGGAGGGGTGAATGTAGCAGGTATTAAAATTAATATTGCATTCCACCAAAAATCCCTCAGTTTTTGTTAATTATTGCTGTTTATTGTATTGGGTGTTTTACATGGGTTTGGCGCCCTCTATTGGTCGTGGGTGGACATTGTGTATATTTTCCCGGCTCTCGCCAGAATGCACTGGAGCTGGCAGAGAGCGGTACGTATTTTGTACCGCGCGACACTAATGTGTAAATTTCTAAGCTTAAGACATATGTAAGTGTTTAGAATGATTCATTTGCTTGTAATATCATAGCAGTCGAGCCGTTTCATTTATTTTTGGTTTATTTTCATTTGTGAGTTAGTTCAGAGTGTTTTAGCGAGCTAGCAAACATGTATTATGTTTCTGTGCATGTGCGTTGGCATTCGCCATTTTGTGTCCTGAAGTACGCCTGTTGAATCGTATATTTTTTTATGTTAGGCATGTACTGAAGACAAATGACCAATGCTGTTTCTTTTCTTCTGCTGAAACTCTGAACAGGTATGTTTTGTTGCATAAGACTCTTGTTGTAAATAGAAAATGTGAATCTTTTCATGATGTGTGACTGTGGTATGAGTGAATGTGATACATTCAAAGACAATTGTAAATTATAGTTTTGTTATTTATTTTTATGAATACTTAAGTATTTTTGCATTTATTATTTCTTATATAGGCCTTTTTGTTTTTATTAGGCAAGATTTGTAAATGTACTAAGAATGCACTGGAGCTGGCAGAGAGCGGCATGTACTGAAGACAAATGACCAATGCTGTTTCTTTTCTTCTGCTGAAACTCTGAACAGCAATAAAAGTTCTGTTCCGAAAATCAAGTCCCGGTCTTCGACTTCATAAACTGATACACAACGCAGAGCATACGACACAAAGGACAGACCGGTTACACATGCACAATTTTCACATTTTATTTATTTTCTCTTATTTTGAAATGCAGCCCTACTTTTATTTAGTTAATGAGAGAACATTATACATATCTGCAATCATACATATATGTTCAGTTCTATGTTACGTGACAATAAATATTGTCAAAAAGTTTTTGAATCGTACTGAATTCATTTGATTTGACAGTCAGGTATTTAGTACATGCAGATGCTGATAGAACTACTAGGCTACTTAAATGTATATCACACTAAATAGTTAGACATTATGATCTTCCGGACCTTTGCTTCAAGAAATTTTCTCTAACTGGACCTCTTTAAATTTTAGTTGAATACCCCTGTTCTAAACCAACAACTTGTATCTTAGATCCCATTCCTACAAAATTACTTAAAGAAATTCTGCCCCTAATTGATAGTTTGTTACTGAACACAATAAATCTGTCATTATCATCAGGATATGTACCACAGTCTTTTAAAATAGGTGTAATCAAACCCCTTCTCAAAAAACCCACCCTAGACCCAGAGGTTTTAGCCAATTACAGACCAATATCTAACCTCCCCTTCCTGTCTAAAATCCTAGAAAAAGTTGTAGCCAATCAGCTGTGTGAGTTTCTCCAGGAAAATAATATATATGAAGACTTTCAGTCGGGGTTTAGAGCTAATCATAGTACAGAGACAGCCTTGGCAAAAGTCACTAATGACCTTCTAATAGCTTCAGATCAGGGATTTGTGTCTGTCCTCGTTCTGTTAGATCTCAGTGCAGCATTCGACACAATTGACCATAACATTTTATTACAGAGACTAGAACAGTTAATTAGCATTAAAGGAACCGCCCTAAACTGGTTCAATTCCTATTTTTCTGATCGCTCCCAATTCGTGCAAATTAATGATGAGTCATCTATGCGCACCAAAGTTAACCATGGTGTTCCACAGGGCTCTGTGCTCGGCCCAATTTTATTCTCATCATATATGCTTCCACTCTGAAACATTATCAGGACACACTCGGTAAATTTCCACTGCTATGCGGATGACACCCAGTTATACTTGTCAATAAAGCCTGAACAAAGTAATCAATTAACTAAACTCCAAGCATGTCTCAAGGACATAAAAACCTGGATGACCCGCAATTTTCTCTTATTAAACTCAGATAAAACAGAGGTTCTAATACTTGGCCCTAAACACCTTAGAGATACATTATCTAATCATATAGCTGCGGTAGACGACATTGCCCTTGCTTCCAATGAAACAGTCAAGAACTTGGGAGTGATCTTCGATCCTGATTTATCCTTTAATTCACACTTAAAACAAATTTCTAGGAACGCCTTTTTCCACTTGCGTAATATCTCCAAAATCAGACATGTTCTTTCTCAAAAGGATGCCGAAAAACTAGTCCACGCCTTTGTTACATCCAGACTGGATTATTGTAATTCCTTACTATCAGGCTCCAGCAGTAAGTCGTTAAAGACTGTCCAGCTTGTCCAAAATGCTGCAGCACGTGTCCTGACAAGAACCAAGAAAAGAGAGCACATTTCTCCAGTATTAGCTTCACTACACTGGCTTCTGGTTAAATCTAGAATAGAATTTAAAATTCTCCTCCTAACCTTCAAGGCCCTTAATAATATGGCACCATTATACCTCAAAGAGCTGATAGTACCTTATCAACCCACTAGAGCACTGCGCTCCCAGAATTCAGGCTTACTTGTCGTCCCTAAAGTCTCTAAAAGTAGAGTAGGAGCCAGAGCTTTCAGCTATCAAGCTCCTCTCCTGTGGAATCATCTCCCACTTTCAGTTCGGGAGGCAGACACCATCTGTACGTTTAAGAGTAGGCTTAAAACCTTCCTTTTTGATAAAGCTTATAGTTAGAGCTGGTCCAGGCTTGTCTTGGACCTGCTCTTAGTTATGCTGCTATAGGTCTAGAAGGTAGGGGGACACATGACACACGGAGCTTCTCTTTCCAGCTTCTCCTTCCTCTTCTCAATCGTTATCACATCAAAGTAATTCATATCCCATCAATACATGTTACTGACTTGACTTCTTCCCCGGAGTCCCTTTGCCTTATTGTCCGCAGATCCAGGGCCGCAGCTGTGGCCACATGGATTAGGATCTGTGGATCGCGTATCAGAGATCATGATCATAATGGTGGATCCAGTATGGCGGATTCTGTATCGTGCTGGCTGATCGTGATAATAAAGGCGGATCCTTTATCGTGTTGGCATCAGATAATGGTGGTGGACCACGATCGAGGTGGCAGCTGATGATGGATCCTAATGGCGGCAGTGGACAATGACTGTGGACTATAGTGGCATCCGATCTTGATGGTGGATCATGATCTTGCTGGCTGCTGACCATAGACTATGATTGCAGCAGGACTGCTCGATACATAGTATTTCTCCTCAGACACTTGACCATTAATGACATTAATCCACCAATTCACTGACCTTCAGTTATGCTTCAAAATGTTTACCCTTATCAATGCTGCTAAAACCTTTATCTTGGTGATGTTCTCCTTTACTCTTGACATCTATTGCACTTCTGTCCGTCCTGGGAGAGGGATCCCTCACATGTGGCTCTCTCTGAGGTTTCTACGTTCTTTTTACCCTGTTAAAAGGGTTTTTAGTAGTTTGTCCTTACTCTTGTTGAGGGTTAAGGGCAGAGGATGTCACACCATGTTAAAGCCCTATGAGACAAATTGTGATTTGTGAATATGGGCTATACAAATAAAATTTGATTGATTGATTGATGATGTGTGACTGTGGTATGAGTGAATGTGATACATTCAAAGACAATTGTAAATCATAGTTTTGTTATTTATTTTATAAATCCTTCAGTATTTTTGCATTTATTATTTTGGCCGAGAGCGGCATGTACTGAAGACGAATGACCAACGCTGTTTCTTTTCTTCTGCTAAAACACTGAACAGAGCACATTCAGCAGCAATAAAAGTCCTGTGCCGAAAATCAAGTCCCGGTCTTCTACTTCATAAACTGACACACAACGAAGGTAACCGGCACAAAGGATAGACCGGTTACACTTGCAGCCCTAGTTAGGGCCCGAGCACGGCATGCACACCAGGTCTGGTGAAAATTTACGTATTTTAATGTGGTCGGCAACAAGCGTCCAAAAATGTTTCGATAGCGCCCCCTACAATTTTTAAATGAGGATATACCTAATCCTTTAGATCACCTAGAGTAAAGAAAATTGTTACACATGTTTATCATGCCCAGATGCACAAGAAAGCCTCTTGTCGCTTTTTGCCACACCCAACAAGAAATCTGCCATTTTGGATTGAAAATTTAATCTGGCTTGATTTTTCCTTGTTTTTTAGCTTTTTGACACCTGCTACTAAATCGTACTCCTCCTAGAGCTTTCATGAGATCAACTTCAAATTCAGTATTTTTACTTTCACCTTGAGTAAAGAAAATTGGTAAAAATGTGTATCATGCCCAGACGCACAAAAAAGCCTCTTGTCACTTTTTGCCACACCCAATAATATTACCTCTCATAATATTGTATGTCACAAAAACAAATCAAGAATTTACTCTGCTCTTTGATTGATTTACATCATCTTTGCTTACTGGGTTAAATTGCTGCTGACACATTTTTTACAAGGGTATATTATGTTCATGCACGAATGTATGTACTCACTTTTACCTCCCAAATGGCACTTATACTGCACCACAGCCATGACCAGTAAGGTGCACATACTGTTTGCTACTTGGTCAGACCTGAGATTAATAAACCAACCCAGCAGGACCCTACAAGAGCAAAGTCTGCCACACTATACAGTCTGTGTGTTTCTGTGTGTTGCAAATACATGTGAATTCATCAATACTTTTGTCTCTTCAAACTTCATGGACCATAATACATGATTAGTGGGCGTAGTGTAGAGTCGCATTACGGACACAGGAAGTGGCGCATTTCTACTTTCCACAGTGCACAAACCGCTCGTTGCCCCACGGCGGCAGCTGACCCCGATGGCAAAGGTGCGAGGGCCCGCAAGTGCTGCTTGCAGCCCTAGTTGTTTTTTATTATTTTTAAACAAATTGTTCAGTTTAGTTTTTAACCTCGGCTGTGGACTGATTATTATGTTGGCATATTCACATCAATTTGAAAAATAAAAAACGTTCACTTATACATTCATTAAACCCTTCTGCAGCATCAGAGCTTCCACAGTTACATTTTGCTTAACTACATCAGTGGTTGCAAACTTAAAGGATTTTGAACAAAGACTTCCTAATATTTTGCCTTGTGTCAGTCCTGTACACCACTCCCTTGCAATAACAACTTTCAAAACAAACAAAAGAACTAAAACCTAAAGAAAATTACACAAATTATGACAAAATGTATATAAAAAACCTAAAGAACCCACATACAAAACACAGTATACAGTGTATCTAGGGTTGCAAAGGGGCGGAAAATTTCCGGTAAATTTCCGGAAACTTTCCGGAAACTTTCCATGGGAACTTAAGCTTGGGAATTTGGGAAATTTTGACAATAAAAACGTCATTCAAAACTCTATTTTAAAGATGTATGGAATGCAGCACATGCTGTGTTTCTTTGAAAAGGATGTAGCTAGCTATTGTAAACCAAATTGACAGAATTAATGGATTGTTTTATTTTTCTCTCAACCCGACATGATCAAATGCGTCAAATGAAAGTCCGAAGTACTCTTGTCCGAGAAAGCACGCTGTATCCATTATTGATTGACAACGCAAACAGGTGACTGTATTTATAGTCCACAGGAACAAAATGGTCTTGCTGGCAAGTGGCTAACGTTAGCAATTCTAGATCTTGCAGCATGATCTTGGTTAAAACAACCAAGATCATGGTTGATCATGGTCGATGACATCATCAACATCGCTTTCTCCTCCGCTGAGCCACAGGAGACATTTAACACCTGTGAACTACTTCCCATTAACTGACGTTTATGTGTAAAACTATGTATTGGCAGATTTTGCATTTGTGTAATGTTTAATAGAAGAACAGATATGTATTTAGAAGAAGTATGAACAGATGTGGTTCTCATGAGTTAACTTAAACTTTACGACTGTTGCTCAGGGGACTATAAATGTTTATGGCTTCCCCCACTGGGCAAATGGTCACGGCAGGGGTCACTCAGTGTGTCTGAATAGGTGGGTGAGGGGATCTCTGTATTGTATACAGGACTGGGGTCTTTTGTCTTGTGAACGAAGATAAGGGATCTCGGAGACAGATTGTCTCACACCAGAAGTCACACCAGGGGGCTGGGACAGAGATGGAGACAGGATGTCTACCCACCCTAAACAGAGAGTGAAGAAGATGAGGAACTTCTCCTTCCTCTCAGGGAGGGGCTTCTGATTGTATAACTGTAGTTGTTCTCCTATGCTCTGTGCTCATTCCATACACGTTACGCTAGGTGCTGTGTGGGGTGGGTCCACCTGCAGGTGTTAGAAATTGAACTTACCGAGAGACAATGTATAATTGTGTATGATTAAATAGAAATTGCCACCACAACTACTTCCCCTTTGCACTTTACATCCATTTCCTCTAAAGTAAAAATATATTCAGAAACCACCAATACTCCTCTCCAACATACTGTCACATAGAGGAAACTGCTGAGGTCAGATTTTCAGATTGAAGTCCATCGTTCCTGCAGGTTTTGATAAGTTTTCACTGACCGGGTTCTATCCTGAGATCCACATAGAGACGGTAGAGTTCTACTCACAAATGGATTAAGTCAAAAATGTAATTTTTAAAATTTGTATTAGAAATGTTTGCATGCATGTCTGCTTATGACAAAACAAAATGTTTATATTTATGTCTGTATATGACAAGGTAAATACAGTTAGTATAAATTACCCCAAAGTTTCCAGTTTATTCCCATTAATTCCCGTATATTCCCGTTAATTCCCATGGAAAGTTTCCAACTTTGAATATTCCCGGAATTTTGCAACCCTAAGTGTATCTAATTTATTTATGATTTTATAAATAACGTAATGACACAATAATCAATAAGAAAGAAAGAAGAAACGATAATCATATCCCTCTGACATGCAGCTGCAGACATATATGTTCATGAACCAGATATTATCTTTTATACATGCTCTGTATAGTAAAAAAAAAAGGAAAGTCCAAACCATGCTTCTTTCAGTAGAGGAGACACCGCTAACATAAAGATAGTTATATGGGAAAATTTAAGATAATAACAGTCAAACTTGTTGGAAACAAAAAGGTCAACCCTCCAGCAAAATTCCAGACACTAGGGTTGAACTTTGTACAGTATAATTTTACAGGTTTTTGCAGGCAGCAACAGCTCTAATAATCTTAGACATCTTATTTGATTATCTAAAAGCTATATTTAAACCAGTTTTTACAAAAAAAGCAGTACATTTTAATTATCATGCAATGTAAAACACACAAAACAAATATCGTTCCATCTATATGGTAGATATGACCAGAAGATCAGTGTAATCTAATCAAATTTTAAAGACGCATATAATGCAATCGTTTTTTATGTAAGGACTTCTCTATACTCTATACACTTTTTTGTTTCTGCATAAAGTTGCAACAATGGCCACTGTTCCGTTATATTGAGTCACTTTACTGTAAAGATATACACACCCACAATAAAAAAGATTGAGAAATAACTCTGACAGGCCAGGGGTCTCATTTATCAAACATTGCGTAGGATTCATACTAAAAGTGTACGTACGCCCAAAAGCCGGAAATGGCGTACGCCAAAGTAAATTCCGATTTATAAAACCGTGCGCTCGTACACCTGAACGCAATGTTCACTTTATAAATCACAGTCCACCTGGAAACGTTCGTACGTGGATCTGCCTCATACTCCGCCCTCCACACGCCCACTTTCAACCATAAATGGTCAATGCAAAGCACGGCATGAATATTAAATTATGCTGCTGACCAATGGGTTTCCACCGTGAGTCCTGACGGTGTCACTGCATCAAGCGATGAGAAGAGGAAGCGAAACTTTCTGAAACTGACATGGAGGTGTTTGTTAGTGAGGTGGAGGTGAAGAGCGATTTTATGAGACAGCAGTGATGTCACTAATAAAGAAAATACACTGATACTCTGCTGCTGCTGTGGATAATACAATGTGAGAGTGAAGACGATAGAAAGAACGGAGCCTGAAATAAAAAAAGATCACAGATCACAGATCAATAGAATCTATATCAGCTGATCAGACATCGCTGAACCCACGCTTCCTCCTCATCCTTCCATTCGCGTGCATCCATCACGCAGAACCCCGCACCAGTGTCACGGCAGTATTTATTTATTTAGAGCATTGGACCGATTACCTCACATCAGTGGATCCTCACCTCCACTCTGGGATATTATTTGGAAAGTTTCTTCATTTCTTGTAAGTGATCTCCAGGTCGCTCTGTGCGCCTGACGGCTCAGTCCCGTTCACTGCAGTGATCTGATGATACACGCACAGTGTTAGAAGATATTATTAAAAACTATTAATGACTCGGATCTGTAACTCCGCTGTTAAATGGAATCTGAACGTAATTTGCTTTAAGTTGTTTTATATATATTTTTTTTTTAATTAAAAGGTTCGTGTAGAACAGATCAGTCGCGCGAGCACAACTAAAGCTGTTGGTTTTAATGTAAATGATGAAGTGGATCAATAATCTGCTTCAGTTCACCACCTCACGTCTGCGTCGCCACTTTCCCGTCTCCAAAACGTTCGTACGCACGGGTCAGAGTTTGCGTGGAAATACGCAAATTTTACCCTCAAAGTTTGTTTTGATAAATCCCAACGTTTGCGTGAGAAGTGGCGTACGCACGTTTCAGACCCCGTTTTGTGCGTACGCAACAGTGATAAATGAGACCCCAGGTCTGGAGTTGGTCTCATTTTAAAAAGTTGAGAAAAAAACAAATCCAAAAGTGTTTTGTTAATAGCAATTAGTAACAGAACATTTGAACAGTGTTCAGGCTTCTGTTACTTTTGCTATCCTGTAGAATTAAATGGAATACACAAGAGACCTCCTGGGGCTATTTAGATATAACTGTGATGGGTGTAGTCAACTAGCATCAGTTTCAGTACTGGGTTTCTTCCCAGAAACTGATGGCAGAGTCTGTAAAGGCCTTTGACCCTACAAAACAAGGGACCCTCAAGTGTAGTATGCTAGCTGTGCCAATCCAAGGAGATAGAATGATGGCACTTGTGCTTTCAACACAGGGAATAAAACAAATTCAACACACTCACTGTTGTTATCTGAAATTGTTATTTCAGATCAGTGTAATTAAATTTGACAGGATCAAAATGTCAGGACAACATCAATGTCTGAGGGTACCAATATTGTGTTTGTGACGCAGGCCATCTTTGCTCTCCACAATTTGGTTTTTCTATGTCACAGTATCAGTACTGCAACACAAAGCAAGCATCTGATGCAAAGACCTTAATGCCTGATCACTCATCTGGGGGGCTGAATTAACCACAATATTAGCCTCTTTCCCTCAATCACTTATGTTGACTTCTAAGATGGAATGATCCTCTACTCCAGTCATATCTGTCATTGCATAACCTTTGTCGACATTGTGCTGTTCACTA
This sequence comes from Hippoglossus hippoglossus, assembly GCF_009819705.1. Classification (NCBI taxonomy): domain Eukaryota; kingdom Metazoa; phylum Chordata; class Actinopteri; order Pleuronectiformes; family Pleuronectidae; genus Hippoglossus; species Hippoglossus hippoglossus. The sequence continues at coordinate 90,473 of NC_047154.1, read as the reverse complement.
TATCTCCCCAGTAGTTCTAGCATTGCCTCTTGAGAGATTGACCTCTCTTCAGACTCATTCAGTGTTTTGTATTTTAATTTGGAGAGGTTGCTAACAATTCATCATCCAGTTGTTCCTGTTTACCCTTAATTGCTTCATTTGCATCAATGGTGCCAGGAGTCATTTCAACCATATTCTCTTCTGCGTGGATAAAATCCATAAGTCTTGATAATGTTAAGAATAAAATCTATGTTTTCCTTTGAATATTGTTAAGACTAAAATCTATGTTTTTCTTTGAATATGTGTCTGTGAAGATGGCAATGAAACTGAACTAAACAAGTGCAGTATGTTAGACAGGGGTGGGGGCAGGGGCAGTTTGGGCTGAATCTGAATATGTGGGAAAATGTGCGGCCTTCACATAGTGACTGATAGTAGCCGTTGCTGGCTGGTTTTAATCTTGAAGTTGATTGTTGTGTGTGGGTGTGTGCGTCACATCGCAGTTCAGTCTTGCACCTGTCTGATAATGCCTGTTTGAGAAGACTGTACATCTGTGGCAGACAATAAACTGTACTTTAACTTGTTCTCATACCTAACTTACTATATTACAGCATAAACTCCATTAGCTTTATTTCAAAAATCACACATAGATGAATGCACTGTTTTCTTAAAAAACTGTGACATACCCTTAGGAAGAATTCAAGCGGCCACTAGGGTCTGAAGGACAGATAGGAAAGACGTTGTTTTGTCTAGAAAATGCGCATGCCATACTGAAAGCTCACAAGCTGTCAGCCGATTCAAGGCTTGTTTTAAAACACCAAACCAAACACTGTCAGAATGTGAAGATTTGTCCCAGCTACTGTCAAAGGAGGGACGAAACTGGGAGCGGCTCCTCATCATTGGCGAATTCCAGTGCCTTGAGGCTGGGACCAGCCTGTGCACTAGCCACGTGACTCCCCCTCCTGCTGAAGTTCTACCTATTATTATAAATATTGCACCCACCGTCCGCTCGGGGCGACTCTGACTTCCCCGTCGGTATTAGGCGGCTTGGGGTTGTACGTTGAGTGCCCATAGCTATGTAGTAGCTGTTCATTGCTTCTAAATAAATACTTTTTTGAACCAGACCGACTCTACCATCTCTACCTAAGGAAAAAAGAACACGACAAAATTTGGTGACCCCGACGTGATCCTGTAGGGAACTTTTGACCAGAAAGGCCGGAACCCAAAGTCGAGGCCGCTCCGATCGATTCTCTACATACTCACAAGGCGCCAACCTAAAAGGTAAGCAGAAACCTGTTAAAACAAATTCTGCATTAGTTATATAGGCATTGATATAGATTGTGAGTGTGCGGAGAGGAGAAAAGGAGGTAAACTAATACCGTTCTGTGTTTTATGGAAGCAATGAGGGGCTATGTAAAATAAACAGAGGTCTGGGACCCTGTGAAAGGTCAGGGACCTTGTGTGGGGTCCGGGACCCTGTCTTGGCTCAGAAGAAACAAGATCAAAAGCGAGGTCTAGGACCTGCGCGGGACGGGCGCCACACCCTGTGACGCACAAACCCTTCAAACTAATTCAGATTGGAGAAAAGACAGACGATTCATGCAATAGATTGCATCCGTGCAACCTAATCTGAGATTAGGGTGTGAACTGGAGGAAGGGGCTACCGGTACTGACGAGTGAGGAGCTTAACTAGCCAGACACACCGTTGCTTGAATCGGGCACAAATTAAAAGATGCCGGGACCATAACATGTTACGAGGACTGACAGATGAAGTAACTGACTAGAATAAAAAGACTGACAGAGACCAAAAAACTGACAACATAAAAAATATAAGATTTAAGAGGTCTGAATTAATGACATTAATCCACCAATTCACTGACCTTCAGTTATACTTCAAAATGTTTACCCTAATCAATGCTGCTAAAACCTTTATCTTGATGTTCTCCTTTACACTTGACATCCATTGCACTTCTGTCCGTCCTGGGAGAGGGATCCCTCACATGTGGCTCTCTCTGAGGTTTCTACGTTCTTTTTTCCCTGTTAAAAGGGTTTTTAGTAGTTTTTCCTTACTCTTGTTGAGGGTTAAGGGCAGAGGATGTCACACCATGTTAAAGCCCTATGAGACAAATTGTGATTTGTGAATATGGGCTATACAAATAAAATTTGATTGATTGATTGATTGAATGTGTGGGTATTTATTAAATACTAAACAATAGCGATTTGGAGATTGATTAAAGAACTTAAGGTAACTAATATGTGTGGGTAATGGAACTGATCTGAGTAGTCCTAATATGAACTTCATGTAAAGGAACTATGGTGACACAGCACTAAGTTTGATACAAATGTGAATGAAAGTGTGTGTGTGGAAAACGAGAGAGAACCAAATTAGGAGGAGATAACAAGAGGAAGGTCACCCGGCTGACAGAGACAGAATAAATAACGAAATAAGAAAAATAGAGCGAGGTCGCCATCTGGTGAAGGATAAAAGAACGTACAACTAGCGGTGTACGCCTGCCACCTGGGGGAGACCAAGGGACATTACAGCTCGGGTTACAACTGGTTTGACAGCATTGGATTGGCTTGTGTTTTTATTTTTTATTTTTTATTTTAATTTTTAATTTTTTCCACTAAGAGACAAATGACGACGGGAACTTTTTACAGTTAGAGATACACACCCCTGACATACCAACACGACCAACCCCGACCCACACAGATACACCCACATTACAGCAACATGTCACAGCACTAGCATGTCACAACACCTCACTCGTCGTGGGTTGAAGCACTGCCCTTGGCGCTCATGTCAATAAGAAGTTCATCCAATGGTGTCACCCATCTATCCCCACATGAGCTTCTCACAGGACGGCCCATGCCAGGGCCTCCTCAAGACCCTGGTTATGGACCCAGGTTGGATGTACGTCAGGAGAAATTGACTGACTACATGAAAGCTTTAACTAATCTTACTGAAGTTTTGTCTGCAAAGGTCCAGGCGGCTGCTGGACGTTCTGACGAGACCCCCACGGAGACTCCTGTTCCAGTAAGACCGGGTGATTGGGTGAGGGTCAAAGTTCACAAGAGAAAGTGGCCTGACCCTAGGTGGACAGGACCTTGGGAGGTAACAGAGTGTACCTCACATGCGATCCGAGTAAAAGGAAAAACAGGAGCAATTTGGCACCACCTCACACATTGTGCACCCACTGACCCACCTTCTCGGTCTTTACGAGAAGTAGCCACTGATTTGGCCGACTCCTCCTCAAAATCTTAAAGTAATATGTTGACCACAAAAGGAGGGTCTATCTGTATGTCTTGTCTTGATTATTTCCAAATATAAGCTTGTATACTCTAAACTCAGCTACGCACCTCTGAGTTCCATATGAGCAAAGAGAAACACGCAGATAATGTAAATGACGATGGAGATAGCAGGACTTCACCCCTGTGGGTGAGGCCATCAATGTTTTGTTTTTTTCCTACCTGAGACAAATCCCTACTGCTTTCCATGATTTCGGTTACAAGTGTGATTTCTAGTAATCAGGCAGTGAATTCTTATAATTCTAATAATTGTGTTTCTGTTGCTTTAACTCCATAGATAATTAAGACAGGACTGTTGACTTTTTTGTGACAAATTCTATATAATACTTTGTAATGAAATCAGATATTTAATTCCCAGTTTAACTTTATGTTTGAGCACATCTTTTGTTTAATCAATTTTAGTGCTCCTATTTGATAAGATTATTAAACTGTTCTTATCCCAAGGTTGTGAAGGTAAAAAGTTCAGTTAGTAATTGTCTCAACAATTTGTAATTGTACAATATGAATGTTTTGTATTTTAACAATTCAATTAGAGAAGCAGTTTACTGAACTGGTAACATATATCCTGTGTCAAATATTTGTATGTATTCAAGAGCAATTTTCGTTAATGGGACTAGAGAGTCCATCTTATCTGGTATTTTAGTTGGAGTTGTTTATTTTCTTTATGTTTTTTATTGTTTTATTAGATGTTTGTTTTATTTATTTTCTTTATGTTTTTTTATGTCTTTATTAGATGTTTGTTTTATTTGTTTTCTTTATGTTTTATTCAAACAAGGATATTTTCAAATTCAAATGTCAGACTGAATAATGTTCATTGCTCTTTGAAAAGGTGAACTTGCATGATTATGTTATAATATAATTTTTCCTAAAATGGTTTTAGAGTTATGACAATATAATCCAACTAAATTTGCTATCGAGACCGCCAACCATAATATTTTTTATAGTGCACAAAATTAGAGGGTTCCTTGCACTGTTACACATATCCAAGCAAAATTGGTACTGTGAAATGATATATCCTTAACTGAATAGAGATCGAATTTGGAGTGAAGAAGCAATTTCCACACAGAAATTCTTTATTTATTTAATTTTCTTTGTTTTTAGAATTGGAAGATAAAGACTACTTAAGAATTTTACTTGAGATTTTCACCCTTAGATATAATATGTGCTGACATTTTGCAAGTAAATTTTGTATCTGATGTTGTGATCATTTTATGATCAAAAGGGAGGAATGTAATGGAAACATTTTATCATTATACCACACTAAATATTATCTCTGCTTATGCATACTATTTCTGCTTGTGTAAACTGCCAAAATGACATCAGAGCCACAAATCTGAGACTGTGCTCATCTCCCCCAACAAGACCTCGAAGAGGCCTTCAGCATGTGTCTGTGTCTTATCTCCTGGGATTTTAATATTCCCTCAGTCCACACACGTAGTTCTCACAACACATAGTTCACACACACACACTCACACAGTTCAACTCTTCACACACACACACATCTCTTCATTGCATCTACATAAAAAGCATACACCTGCAACTGTTTCTTTGTCATTACAAATGCAGTGTGCTACCCAAGGGAATGAATGTGATAAAATGGCCAATGAATGTGAACGAACAGATAAATCTGCACAGAAAAAGTTTTCTTTGTATCCTACAGTGCGTCAGTGTGTCAGAGTGGACCACGATCTCGACTGTGCCCCTCTTCAGAGACCTGAAGTGGCTTCAGCCCCAGCCGTTCACCTCCGCCCTGTATTCCTCCACGAACAGAACAGCAGACACCTGCTACAGGTGTGGAAAGAGGGGACGTTGGGCGAGGGAGTGTCCGGAGGAACGAGGTGCAGCTGCTCAGGCAGATTTGAGGAGGGGGGGCCAGGAGAGAGCGGTGGAAACTCTGATTCATTCGATGCCTGAGATACATGGTATCGCACCCACACCACACATACATGAAAGTGACACACCAAATGTCACTGACACACACACATTGATATTAGAAACAATCACATGCTTAGAAATGAAAAATTACTTTTTGGCATTGTACATCACATGTTCATATGGTTCCTGATATCATATATAAAAAACAATGGTTTAGAGATGAATGCAAAATGATAAACCTTTGATAACACGTTTTGTGGAACACAGGCCCCAGAGGTTACACCCACAGATACAATGCACAAAACCCCTTAGGACAGCTCCAAAGAAACATCACCCTCACCCGGAGGATCACGCCTGCCGGTTCCCCCGACAATAGTCTCTTAATGACTCTTAAACATCTCCACTATAGCAAATTGACTAAAAGAGCCGCACCAACAAGTCCTTATTATTTTGTTTTAGGAGTAGACATGACAGGAGCTGACCCAATGGGCATCGGTAGGATAAACGTCCGTTCCTCCTCCCCTAGAACTCAGCCTTCCCCTTCCCTGTCTGATGACTCCACGAGCTCTCCCCCTGAATCCACCTCACCACTACCATCCCCACCCAGCTCCCCTGCGGTACCATATTACGACGCCAGTACCATTGAAGATGTGGTAGAAATAGAGACTGGATACACTGATGAAAACATATGGCTAAAATGGGTCCACTTTACCGCCCGTTCCCAAAACCTCACTAATTGTATAGTCTGCAGTCAGCCCCGGCCCCCCTACTGATAGACTCGGATCGACCCGGTTTTGATTGCATGTATGGCTTACACATGGAAGCCAGTCCCGCCAACTGTTCTACTCTCAGTCATCTCTTTCCCCTGGCGCCAAACAACACGCTGCCCCTATATTTACTCCAGTAAAGGGAAATTACACATGTCTGACTAAAAAAGGTAACTCATCTCACAGAGAGATGGGTTCGATACCGTCCTCCTGGTGTTCTAGAAACATCAATGTTACCGACTGGCACAACGCCACACAGCTGGAGTGGGCCCGCAGTGACCTCTTCTGGTACTGTGGAGGAAAACGCTTGAGGAACCGCCTTCCTTCAAACTGGAAGGTTTCCTGCACACTTGTTCAATTGGCCATGCCCCTGACTATCCTCTCTCCCCGCCCAGAAACACCCACTAGCACCCGTCGACGAAGAACAACGCATTTTGACTTAAAGAGGGACTCACCCACATACATAGACGCCATAGGGATTCCTCGGGGTGTTCCAGACCAATATAAATTAGCGGATCAAATTGCAGCGGGATTTGAGTCTATCTGGATATGGGTAACTCCCAACAAAAACGTGGATCGCATTAACTACATCCATTTCAATTTCCAACGCCTCACCAACCTTACTCGAGACGCCATAACAGGCCTATCCGAACAGCTCGCCCCTACGTCCCTTATGGTCACACAGAACCGAATGGCCCTAGACCTCCTACTGGCAGAAAAGGGTGGGGTGTGCACTATGATAGGGAGTTCTTGTTGTACATTTATCCCCAACAATACCGCCCCTGATGGCTCGGTGACCAGGGCCCTCTCCGCCTTACGCACCATGGCACAGGACATGGCCGCAGACTCTGGAATTAACAACCCCCTACATAATTGGATGAACACTGCATTCGGCAAATGGAAAGGGCGAATTGCATCCTGCCTCCTCTCCCTAGCTATCTTTTCAGCTATCCTAGTCACCTGTGGCTGCTGCTGCATCCCTTGCTTTAGGACCTTGCTCAGCCGACTCATCACCACGGCTCTGACCAAGGAAACCATGCCCCTCCCCCACCCTATCAGTTGCTTTGTTGGGTGGTGATGATAGTGATGAGTTTGCATTGGATGTGGTGGAGGTTGGGGAGTTCGTGGATAATCCCCAGTAAATTGTTCACACCATGAAATGGTGTGAAAGGAGGGATTTGTTAAGACTAAAATCTATGTTTTCCTTTGAATATTGTTAAGACTAAAATCTATGTTTTTCTTTGAATATGTGTCTGTGAAGATGGCAATGAAACTGAACTAAGCAAGTGCAGTATGTTAGACAGGGGTGGGGGCAGGGGCAGTTTGGGCTGAATCTGAATAGGTGGGAAAATGTGTGGCCTTCACATAGTGACTGATAGTAGCCGTTGCTGGCTGGTTTTAATCTTGAAGTTGATTGTTGTGTGTGGGTGTGTGCGTCACATCGCAGTTCAGTCTTGCACCTGTCTGATAATGCCTGTTTGAGAAGACTGTACATCTGTGGCAGACAATAAACTGTACTTTAACTTGTTCTCATACCTAACTTACTATATTACAGCATAAACTCCATTAGCTTTATTTCAAAAATCACACATAGATGAATGCACTGTTTTCTTAAAAAACTGTGACATACCCTTAGGAAGAATTCAAGCGGCCACTAGGGTCTGAAGGACAGATAGGAAAGACGTTGTTTTGTCTAGAAAATGCGCATGCCATACTGAAAGCTCACAAGCTGTCAGCCGATTCAAGGCTTGTTTTAAAACACCAAACCAAACACTGTCAGAATGTGAAGATTTGTCCCAGCTACTGTCAAAGGAGGGACGAAACTGGGAGCGGCTCCTCATCATTGGCGAATTCCAGTGCCTTGAGGCTGGGACCAGCCTGTGCACTAGCCACGTGACTCCCCCTCCTGCTGAAGTTCTACCTATTATTATAAATATTGCACCCACCGGCGACTCTGACTTCCCCGTCGGTATTAGGCGGCTTGGGGTTGTACGTTGAGTGCCCATAGCTATGTAGTAGCTGTTCATTGCTTCTAAATAAATACTTTTTTGAACCAGACCGACTCTACCATCTCTACCTAAGGAAAAAAGAACACGACAATAACCAGATTCTTATGTAAGTCTGAAACAACGTTCTCTGCTGTTCTGTTACCTTCCTCCTCCTCCGTTTCACTTTGATCCTCTGTGAATTTATTTTATTGAGGTCCTGAACCTACTTTAGAATTTCTGTCCTCTGGAGCTTCCGCTATTCTAAGCTGAACAGATATCTTCTTCTGTCAAAGGTGATGCTTCCCATCAGACCACATTTTCTGCTCTGATATCATGTATTTGTTAACCTATAATCTTGAGGTGGTCTGCAGTAGAAGTGGCGTCCTCTTCATGTGTACACTTTGATTTCTCCTCCTTTGCTTTGTCTATATGAACTAAATCAATATCTGATCCAGGTAAAAGGATATTTGAGTGACAATAGATGTAACTTTCTCAGAAAAACCTTCAGTGAGATGACTTTCCTGTTCTGATTGTGGAGATTACTGAGTTCTGTTATCTGACTTATCACATTTGTAAGTTTGTTTCAGGGATTTTATGCAGTTGACTGGGCACAATTTCAGTCCTTATACCTGGTTTCACTGTGCTGCCAGATTGCTCAAATGAATTATGTAGCACATCTGGCCCTGCTAATGATTTCACGATGTCTTTCTCAAGATTTACAACTAAGGACTTTTCTGATGCTTGTGTTGGATACTCTTGTTTATCATTGCAAATTGGACCAACTCACTAGGAGCACCTACTGCCATTTGAGCTGCATCATTGTTGTCCTTACACACATTTTTAATCATGACTTCTGCCTTTTGTGAATCTAATTTAGTAGATCTGTCAGGGTTTTGTATTTGTCAATGTTTAGTTTCCACCGTTTCCAAAGTGTTTTCAGTTTATTAGTACCTCGTGTTTCATGTATATTATTGTGCTTATGTTTGTATGTGTTTCTGTGTCTCTGGTTTTACCACTCCATGTTCTGTTTCCTGTTTTATTTTATAGTCTCTGTTCATAGTGTGTTTTTTCTCTTCACTTCCTGTTTTATTTTGTTGTCTGGGTTCTTGTGTCTCGTGCATAGACTGTATATATAGATGGACGTAGGGTCCGTGACGTCACCCGTTGGTTTCTGAAGAGTGAAAATGAGGCTAGTAGTAGGTGTTCACCCGGCGCCATCTTGCCGGTGCTGACTCCTCCTAGTTCCTGGCTAACCAATAAATGGGCAAAGAGGAGGAGCACGAGTGAAGACTGACAGCTGAGCCTCGCCCGCAGAGCTCAACGTTACCTGGTTAGCTCAGGCTAAGGAGCTAGGCTACATGCTACCCGCGGCCGCTAACCGGCTAGCGCTGCAGTGTTGTTGCTTCAGGATGGTCGCGATGTTTACAACGAACTCACTAGAGGTAAGTAACCTTGAAACTACACAACAACAAAAACTATTGCTTTATCTATTATCATAATCATATGCTTACATGCCTCAAGTGGTTTTTAATATGTAATTGTTATAAAAGTTTTATTTAACACGTGTAATGAACAGATTGAAGCAAATTAACTACACTACTACAGTCGTGTTTGGTTGTGACTTGATTTTAATTTTAATAAGTTAATATCAATACGCTACATGTGTAAGTTGCATGTGATAGTAACTATATGTTTCACAAATGTTCTGATACAGGCTGGTATAACCACTATTACTATTGCCACCTTGTTTATTTAGCCTGTTTTGGAATTTACAGTGAATTAGACAGTTTAGATAAGATTATAATCTCCAAACACCACTGTTGGTTCTCATATTTATTATATAATTATGTTTTCACACTGAGAGAAGTGGAGAGACTTGATGTGGACTGTTATCAACAGCTCTGTGAGAGATTATCACCTTGAATATTACAGATGAGGTAGAAAGACATTTTATCTATTTGTACAATGTTTTATTTCTTTCAGTACATTACATTTCATTTAGCTGATGCTTTTATCCAAAGCGACTTACAATATGTGCATTTAACCATGGGGGTACAAACCCAGATGCACCTGATGTCCTCAGCATCCACTGTGGCAGCAGCAACATGGTGGAGATTGGCAGCTTCAGGCTGGTCAACATGAGGACGACCTGCACCAGCTTCATCTGCACGTGTTCCTCCCTTAACTAAAGATGGCCTGCAACTGTTTAGAGTTGGCAGTCATTGCTAAGTGTCATGGATAATATAATTAATTTCTATATTCATTATGGTTGGTTAAAAAAATGAACACTTATGAGAACAATGTTTATCTTTTACTTTCTGATTTGATACACTTTAGATAAAAACCCAGTGTTTTATTTTTCTTCTTTGCCATAAGAGACAGAACACGGTCAGCACAGCTGTGTCCTTCAGGCTCGTCCGTCCCTAATAAAATGACAGGAAACATAAAAGTATGGCATTATTGTAGAGGAAGTGTTACTTATGAACAAAGTTTGTATCCTTATTTTCTGTGGATATTCAACTATGTATTTGAATATGGTTTTGGATTAAACAGTGCACTACCAAGACAATGCATGTACAGTATGGAGTTCTTCCACATTAATAGTATTGCATATATAATTAATACATTATGTATTATGTGCAATACTTTGCTTTGATTGTTTGTAAGTTATGAAAACAGGTCTGTACCTGGAGTCAGTGTTGAAGTGATGACTCTCAGTGTTCAGTCTGGTTGGATTCCAGTTGTGTCTCATGTTGGACATCCACAGATGCAGGCTGAGTCACCTAGAGGAACATTCAACACAAATACACAGATATGTAAAGTCATACATGTGCCAGGTTAACTCCTTAACAGACTTTTACATGGTAAAAATAAAAGTTTATTACTTCAAAGTTCATCAGATCATAATCATTTCAGCTTAGGAAATAGGTGGTAGACATCAGCCTCAGGTTCTCTATGTGACTGTCTATTCTAGTAAAGTTACACTTCCTATAATTTATTTATGTGACAAAAAAATACATTATTCTGCATGTCCACTTATTTAACACAATAATTCAGTAAAGTCTGCCTAAGATTAACGATGTAAAAACTGAATGTACCCGACAAGTTTAGTTTTCACTAACACGTTACAACTAGTGCTGTTAATCGATTAAAAAAATTAATCAAGTTAATCACGTCAATAGGCTGTGATTAATCATGATTAATCATACAATTAAAATACTACTATTTACAAATACGGTGTTTGAATAAAGAAATGTATAACAAACTGGTTAGGGCTTTTTTAAACTTTATTTTACATCTCAGCCAATTATAATATCTTAATTCACTGAGCAACAACACCCATAAAATGCAAACGTAATTAGCAGACAACCACATCAAGTACAAAAATAACTGCTTGCCTGTAAATAATTTGTAAAATGACATTTTACGCACATGAATTTCACATTGAGTAGGCTTAAGGTTTAAGAAGAAAATGAATGCCATTGGTGCCTTTGAAGAGACAAAGTAAACAGTCCCTTTTCAAACTCTACAATGAATAACATTAGATTCAAGATTCAAGAGTTTATTGTCATATGCACAACGATAACATTAAGCAGTCGCTTGCAATGAAATGCTTGGGTCACAGGCTCTCTTATAACAATGCTCAATCAAAATTTAAAATAAAATATACATATCTAAAATATATATATATACACCCAAAGAAAAAAGAAAAACAATAGTGCAAGTGTGTGCAATAGTGCAAATATGCAATAGTGCAAATATGCTAAGGTGCAGAGTTATGACAGATTGGAGGAGTTTAAAAGTCTTATGGCCTGGGGGATGAAACTGTCTCTGAGCCTGGTGGTGTGGGCCCGGATGCTGCGGTACCGTCGGTCAGACGGCAGCAGGCAGAACAGTTTATGGCTGAGGTGATAGGGATCTTTAATGATCCTGTTGGCCTTCTTCCTACACCGCTGGGTGTAGAGGTCCTCCATGGATGGTAGCTCCGTCCTGGTGATGTGCTGGGCAGACTTCACCACCCTCTGTAAAGCCTTACGGTTGAGGGCGGTGCAGCTGCCGTACCAGGCGGTGATGCAGCCAGTCAGGATGCTCTCTATGGTGCACCTGTAGAAGTTGCAGAGAATCCTGGCATCCATGTTGAGCCTCCGCAGCCTGCGGAGGAAGAAGAGCCGCTGTCTGGCCGTCTTCCTGATGGAGTCTGTGTGGTTGGTCCAGGTCAGGTCCTCACTGATGTGGACCCCGAGGAACCTGAAGCTGCTGACTCGCTCCACCGTAGTCCCGTTGATGGAGAGGGGGGCGTGTTCTACTCCTTGTCTCTTCCTGTAGTCCACGATCAGCTCCTTCGTTTTGCTGACGTTGAGATGGAGGTTGTTGTCCTGGCACCAAGATGTCAGGGCTCTGACCTCCTCTCTGTAGGCCTTCTCATCGTCGCCGGTGATCAGGCCTATGACAGTCGTGTCATCAGCAAACTTAACGATGGTGTTGGAGCTGTGGGTGGCCACGCAGTCATGCGTGAACAGGGAGTACAGGAGAGGACTGAGCACACAGCCCTGGGGGGCACCGGTGTTTAGAGTCAGGGTGGGGGATGTGGTGCTGCCTATCCGCACTGCCTGTGGTCTGCCCGTCAGGAAGTTCAGAATCCAGTCACGGAGGGCGATGTTGAGCCCAAGGTCTCTGAGCTTGGTGACGAGCTTCAGGGGCACGGTGGTATTGAATGCTGAACTGTAGTCAATGAACAGCATTCTCACATATGTGTCCCTCATTACTTGATACTTGTGTCAAATGGCTCCAGTCATGAAGTCTTCCTTTGCTTTTGGCTAATGCACCATCAAACCCGCTGTCACGGAGAGACACTGTGATCGTCCGCTGTATAATGTGCGCTACACAAGGCATATGCTCGAATGGTAGACTCCTTGCTGCCGCTACCATATTACGAGCACTATGTGTTCCAATAGTGATGACCCTGTCCATTATCCCCCACGTCAAGAAACTGGCGAGCGCATGCTTCGGCGAAATGCCTTTCCTCTGTTTTCACTACACCTAACGCAAACGAGTGCAGCTGCCAATTATCATCTATTAGATGAGCTGTTATGCCGAGGTAGTTATGGTTGCTTACTGATGTCCAGTGGTCTCCTGTCAGTGCAATAAATGAAGCTCGTGCCAGCTGCTCCACTTTCGTTGCCTTTTCACTTCCATAGAGTTCATGGATTCTTGTGACAATAGTTCCCCTCAAAGGCGTTTTGTAGGATGAGTCCCCTGAGGCGATCTGGATAATGTCTCGAAGCCCCTTGTCTTCAACTATGTTGATGGGTCTGCAGTCTATTGCGACCCATTTAGCGATAGCATTAGTTAGCTTAGTTGTTGTCGTTTTGTTGACAGCCGGCTCTGCTGCACTCCGCCAGTGTAGCTTGACGAGCACGGCTTGATCTTGTCTCTGTGTTAGCAAAGATGTGCTTTCCACGAAGATGGTACTTCAGACTCGTACTACGGTGGAAAGACAGTTCATCGCTGCAGTATGTACACACAACTTTGGTTTTATCTAAACTCCCATTCCGAAGCTTTTTAAATCTAAATTAGCCGTTAAGCACACCAGGGCCCGTCTCCTCACTCATCACTTCACTACTTCTTCACCCACAGGCAGGTAAACATCCGCGCTGGAGGACTACGGCAGGAAATTGTGGTCAGACTTAGTGATATGATTAATTTGCGTTAAAAAAAAAATAACGCGTTAAGGTTCCCAGATTAATCGCATGCGTTAACGCGTTAACGTTAACAGCCTTAGTTACAACACATCAACACCAATACTCTGAATAAAGAGCTTTAGGAGACGTAATGCTACTAACAAGCCAGGTACAGAGACACCGATACCTGCTCATCACTACTAACACATAAATAACATACTATACTTTACTTACCACAGAAACGGGAGCGCAGACATCTTTAACTTCTCTGTCAGGAGAACAAGCCGAACATCAAACCGTATTATTCATCCGATATGTGAGTGAAAACCTCTCCACAGACTCAGGTCGTGTTCAGTGACGGGGATTAGCTTGTTAGCTCAGGTGAAGCCGAGCAGGCAACAGGCTAGGAGCTGGAGTTCGCGAGCTAACGGTGACGTCACCTGTCCATCAAGTGATAATTATTCATAATATCAAACCTCTATATAATTTAAACGAGTGAGTTAGAAAAAAATTCACCCCCCTCAGAGTTGTCATGAAGGAAGAACTTAGTGATTGAGACTAAAACCGTTTTTTGAACCAGGCTGTAAACAGGTTTAATTCTGCTCTAAAGTCTGGCTTTTTAACATGGGAGTCAATGGGAATTGACTCCTTCTTGGAGCCAGCCTCAAGTGGCCACCCAGTGAACTGCAGCTTTTTGCACTTCCGTATTGGCCTCATCGCTCAGCCCGGGATGTTGCCCCTTGGTCTCGTGTCTAGCTTTACTTCCTGTCTGTGATTGTCTGCACCAGTCCACCTGTGTCCAATTGCCCCTGCCTTCCCTGTGTGTGGATATAAGTCTCTGTGCTCCCCTTTGTCCTTGTCGGATCGTTGTCGTATGTTTGGTGTGATCTCTTGTCTGTCCCGTCCTGGTATCCTGTCCTGATCTCCTGTGTTTTTCGTATCCAGTGTCTCCTGAGCCTCTGCACCGCTGCATCCTCTGTGTAAGCTTCCTGTGTTTTCTCCCGTTGTGCTCTTAGTTGTTTTGTCTGTTAAAGACTCTGGTTTCATTAAAATTACTCTTTTTGTTAATACTCTGCGTCTGGGTCCATCTGCCTCACCTATCCCTGACAGAACGATCCAACCCAGAATATGGACCCAGCAGAGATTGATTTTTTTTACGAACATGTTTTGTACTATGACTTTTTGGTTGACAAGCTGTATTCAGTTACTACCTTAAGACCAGTTGAATCACTTTATAAACAAACACTGAAAGTCCTGGATAAAAAGCCTAATAGTGACCATCATTGTAACATTATTGTCAAGTATAATTTATTCAGTATGGACAGCTTCAAACAATATACAGATTTATGCCTGATGTTTAAAATTCTTTAGTGTTTACATTACAACTAAGAATAAGGACTGGAGGTTAACAAGGTCCACAACCAGAGGAGACTTATGTACCATTCAGACACAGTACCTTTGGCAATTCTGTGTTTTCAGTGAGCCTCAAAAAAAGACTCCCTATAGTTATCAGTAACTGTACCAATTACTACACTTTTACAATTAAATAGAAATATTATTTAAAGTCTAAGCAAATCTGTACACGAGTAATGCTCCCAAGTGGAATATTTCCCTTGATGTCTTGATGTTCTCTCAGATAATATGTATGCTAATATTGCAGTATCATTTTATAATAAATACTAATAAATAGAAAACTAATAATAATAAACTATATATACTGATATCTGCTAAATTGTGTTTCATGTGATACCTTTTAATGTACTCCTACTGTCGTCCTGCTCAGGGACTATAGGTGCAAATCAGCTTTTACAGCTAACCCTGGCATATTTACATTGGTTGTAATATTGATGTTGATCAATGTGCATTGTCTCTGATTAAAAAAAATAATAATGAAAAAAGCATATAGTTCATATTAGGTCATTAGAATCAATCCTTAAAATCACCCAAGCAGTAGTTTTCTACTATAAATTTCAAATCAGATATTTCAAATAAAGAACTCAACTAAAAGCAGATGTAACAAGCTCCGTAAATGTGTATAATGACCAACCTTAGGTAGGAGCTATTTTAATTAAGCATTATAATGTCCTGAAGTAATTCTAAAATATCAATGATAAACTGATAAACTGAAAGGAAAGAGTAAGGAATCCATTTGTTGTGTAAAATGCCACTCCACCTTATCCTCGCCTCTGCTTTCAGTGTGGTATGATATTAGGTGTTCATTGGCATCAAATGGAAGATCATTAAATTTGTCAGGAAATATAATGTCTTCTCCCCCACACTGACAGAGCAACAGCAGACTTAGACGTGACGAAAACGGATCTTTGACAATAAAAACTGTGTTAAACTATCATTATAGATAACGCTCTTATCAATGTATTACGGTAATAGCATTGGCTGTTATATTAGAGGTGTTACGGTTTCTCATACCTGTGTGTATGACGTGTATGTCGTTAAGTTCACTTGTATGCTGTGCAGAGAGATGGATGAATATAGCCGGTGCACATGTAAGGAATAAATACTTATAAAGAAGACGCTCCGCTTATACTTTCACGCCAAGTTATACCTGCGCAAGTCAGATAACTTAACAGGTTATGGGCCCAGGGTTGAAGATAAGCGAGCGTGAATAAGTTTAATGCGACGTATAACGCGAGAGCCAGCAAAAGAAGAAGCTAGAAGAAATTGACGGGAAGATAAGATGGCTAACCGAGCAACAGGAGTTCCAGCACCCCAGCTTTTATTCGACGGGTCTGAGGAGAAATTTGACCTTTGGGAAACGCGGTTCCTAAGCTGCTTACACATTCTGAAGTTAAAGGAGACTATCTTACGAGAACCAGATGAAGCGAGCGATGAAGACAGACGGAAGAATGCCGACTGCTATGCCGAGCTGGTAAGGCTAATAGACGATAAAAGCCTATCACTAATCAGACACGAGGCTGCTGATGATGGCAGGAAAGCCCTTCGTATACTTAAAGAACATTATTCAGGGAAGAGCAAACCACGGATTATAAATATGTACACATCATTAACCAAGCTTCATATGGCAGACAGCGAGACTGTTACTGACTATTTAATAAGAGCAGAAAACATCATTACAGCATTAAGAGAGGCAGGAGAAACCATGAGTGATGGACTGATCGTAGCCATGACGCTAAGCGGGCTACCAGACTCGTTCAAGCCGCTAGCCGTCCATGTGACGCAAAATGAAGATAGCGTTACGTTTGCAGACTTCAAAAGAAGACTACGAGTCTATGAGGAATCAGAGAAAATGAAAATGACAGAACCAACTACAGATAATGTGATGAAAACGTATACAAGACAGGGCGGAGGCCACAGCAAGCCACACAGTAACAGAAAAGAAGAAGATGCCAACATTACTTGCTACAAGTGTGGAATAAAGGGACACAAGGCGAGAAAGTGTTACAGAAAAGTGTGGTGCAATTACTGTAAGAACAATACGCATGCAGAATCACTTTGTAAGAGTGAGAATTTGTAAAACAGTTTATAAATTGAATTTATTTTGGTAAATTAAAATATAAAAAAAGTCAAATAAAAATAATCAGGGTAAATCTTTGTGGCACAGCACTTTGCAAATTGTTTCTTTTTTTCAAATTCAAAATCTTTAAACAGGCTCAGATTTAAGCAATAAACATTACTATGTTTAATTCCTCTATAGAATAATTGCTGAGCAATTTTCAATAAAGTCATTCTATGATCAATTCCTGCAGGAAGAATAATCACTAATATATCAATTTTGCCGTCTGTTGCTAATCATATTTGCACACGTTCTTACCATTGATAACTTCCACAGCCCAGCTTCCTCGTGTCCCATCAGGTATGACTCTGAATGTGAATGGTGCACTGTTGGGACTAACATCCTTATCATATCCAGTGACAAAAACAGTTTTTTCATTGGAACACAGACTGCTGTGTGTGGTGGTGAGTGTGGGACAATGGTCATTGGAGTCAATGACTTGAATTGCTATTGTTCCTGTTGCTGTCTTTGATGGCACGTCTGAGGATAACAATGACTTAGTTAGTCAAACAGCACACTGTCAGACCACACAGAGATAAAGATCCCTCTTCTGTAAAGATACAGTTAGGGTTGAATACCTACCTTAACTAGCTCCTCCTACTGTAACTTTATCCAAAAAACAAATTTTCATTATTCTGCCAATACTAAGTATGCTTTTCAGACTAATAAATGTAACATACCTAAGGATATTTTTTCTGTTACTGTTTTTTATTACACACTCAATTATCCTGACCTTTGTTTTTGTAACATGTCAAAATGTCTAAGCTCTTAGATTTTATTGAAGACTGGTAAAAGTGGCAGTAGGAGTAAGTTATTTCACCCCTGGGCTTCTTCTCATTCTATGGCTGACGTATCTTAAGTTTCAAAGTGGTTTGACAGTTTTCTATCATAGATCAGTGTGCATACATTAACCATTGCAACTACATTTATGAACTGCTCTCACATCTCATAAACATTTAGGTTTACTGAAATTGTTCTGAGTTCATACAGCATGTTTCTAGGTGTGCTTATAATCATAGCCACACCCTTGACCAAGATTTTTGTAAAGGCATAGACCAACAATCACTCTGGACATTGGGATTTCAAATCACTTTAGTATTTTTTTTTCTATGTTGGATGGATGATGCAACATGTATCTATTTGTGGAGAAACATCTGATAGATCTCTAGATATCCTATCTCTGTTAGGGGTACCCGGTCCCTTGCTGATTTAAAATCATATTTCAATTTGTCTTTGTGTGACACCTTGATCTATAATTTTATAAGTGCCTTCCACAAATGAAGACCAGTGCCACAAGTCCAAACTGCAGGATGAGTATAATATCTACGGGACCTGCTCAGTGTATAGAACACTGAAAAAATCAAGACAGCATCAATTCTCTCAAATTGTTATTGAAATTTTGAATTATAATAAAGTTCTGTTCAATATTGTTGATGAACTTACCAATCATCTTAAATCAATACCTGCTGACCTCCACTTTTCAGAAAATGTAATTAATTTGTCTCTTACAAATATCAAAGTCCCCCAGTAAGAAATAACATCATGGCTTACCTAAGTCAATTAAATTACTTTATTCAGTGCATTGTTGATATTAAAATATGGATGGCCATATATATTTTTTTACAGCCAAATGAGGATTAAACAGATATTATTTTTTAAAGCCTGAAGCATTTTAAGCACCAGTTTTACTCATTGTTAACTATTGGCAAAACCCTGTGAACAGGATTAGGAGTTGGAGTTTAATTAAGGCTTGAGGTTTAGTGGTAATACTCAGATTTTAGACTATGATCTTAATTTCCAGAAGCAAACATTTTATATTTCACAGACTGCCTTTAAGCATCTTTGAACTATGAAAAGCTGGTTCATGCATTTATTTTTCAGTAATGCTCTTTTTGCTGGACTGACAAAACATGCATTAAACAACCCAGAATACAAAATATTCAGTATGCAACAACTAGTTTTAACAGAAAACAAATGATGTGAGCACATCATTGCGGCTCTCTTACCTAGGAATATAACTCAGTTTATAAATCCAAAATGAGCTGCAGTCCTATACACTTGTCTGTGTTCCCTTTTAGATCAGTGACACAGCCACAACCCCATTAAATTATATAAATCAAAAATAAGCAGAAGGAGGATTCCACAAAAAAAACTATTAAAAATTAACACAACCTCTACAAAAACACAACAAAGCAAGATAATTAAATGTGGGCTTTTAAATGTACGACCATTGTCGTCAAAGGATGTTTTAGTAAATTAATTAATCTCAGATTACAATATTGTAATCAGTCTCTCACTGAGACCTGGCTTAATCCTGAAGAATATGTCAGCCCAAAACAATCTATTCCTCCATGACATTTAAATACACACATTCTCTGGCCAAGGAGGTGGAGTTGCAACTATTTTTGAATACAGTTTGTTAATAATTCCTAAACCTTAACTAAACTATTACTAATTTGAAAGCCTTGTTCTCAGTCTGCCACACCCATCCATGAGTTTTTATCAAGCCTAGTCCTAAAAACACATAGTTATTATTGTCGGTGACTTTAATATTCATGTTGATAATAAAAATGATAGCCTTAGTGTTGCATTTATTTCAATATTAGACTCAATTAGTTTCAGTCAGTGTGTACACCAACCCATTGTTGTAACCATACACTTGACCTTGTGCTATCATATGGAATCAAGAAAAGTGCCCATAGATGCACTGTATGAATGCATGTTTGTATGGGTGAAGGGCAAAATTGTACTGTAAAGCGTTTTGAGTGGTCATCAAGACAAGAAAAGCGCTGTATAAATACAGACCATTTAACATTACATATATAGTCGTCAGGTTCTGCTGGACATTGATAGAGATAGTGAAAACAACTCAGCACCACCTACAGCTCATCAGAAACTTTGCAGCCTCTGTCTTCTCCGCTGGACGCCAACATCACCTAACCTAACCAGACTACTGTCCCCGACTGGGTGAGGAGACGCTGCAAGCGATCTGAGAGAAAGTGGAAACAGGGGAAGCACGGACCGGTAATTCCGACCATCCTGCTTGCTAAGATTGTCGTGGGACACATGACACATGGAGCTTATCTTTCCTTATCCCTCTTTATCACATTAATGTCTCATCAATACATGCTACTGACTTGACCTCTTCCCTGGAGTCCTTGTACTTTATCGTTTGCAGATCCAGGATCGCTTCTGTGGTCATGCTGTCCTGGCTCCTAGATGGTGGAACGAGCTCCCCATTGACATCAGGACAGCAGAAAGTCTACACATCTTCCGCCGCACTTTGTAGTTTGGCTTTCTTGAAGAAAATTGTACTTTCTTGATTCTTGTTGTTCTGGGTTTGTACTCTCATGGTTGAATGCACTTATTGTAAGTGTCCTTGGATAAAAGCGTCAGCTAAATGAAATGTAATGTAAAAGTACTTCACATTGATTTAAAATTTATGATCTATGTCTTTGGTAAATTACTGTATGGATCATACCATTAAGAACCCTTAGGTAATTAGGTAAAGGTCATTATGGACTCACTATCTTCTTGTAAAAGTAGACTAATCTACTATCTTTTGATCAGCTTATGGTTAGTGAATACCCCTATATTTTATTTATTGCATGATCAATATGCTGAATCAATTTGTTTTGTCATTTTCATTTTTATTAATTCAATATTTTCATCGATCACCATTTTTTACAGTACTGTTGCTTGTCTTAGTTGTTTTATTATTATTGTATTGTTTTTTTAGAGAAATACATTTATTATACATTTTCATTATAGGCATGCCTACATTTCAGCCATGCAGGAGCCTCAAATAGGTAGGAATAGGCAGAAACTTGCTGACAGCAGAGATTGTGAAAAGTTGCAAGACATCCCTCAGTAATAGTAAACATACGTGCCAATGTGACAAAATCTCCTAGATGTGTTGCTAGGATACGGATGTGAGGTCACATTTGATTTGAGTTTTAACTTTTGCCACCCATTGTAATTAGTTCTTCCTTGGGTCCAGGTAAATATTGGTGTCAGATGTATTGAAAAAGGCACTAACACTAAAGGAACAAGACTTGGAAAATCGTGTTCAAGAGGCCAAATATATGTTTTCTGGCACCACCATGGTAATGACCTTTGACCTTTAATTTATGAGTGGGGCACTTCAGATGACACGTTTATCAAGCAAAAAAGAGTTTTTACTTTGATCTTTGACCACCAAGTTTAATCAGATCATCCAGAATCCAAATTAATATTTGTATCAGATGTAATGAAAGTCTTTATGAGTGTTCCTGGAATATCATATTCAAAAAAACATTAGGTCACCGTAACCTTGACCTTTGATCACCAAATTCTATTAAGTTCTATTTGGAGTCCAAGTGAATGTTTGTAACAAATTTTAATGGATTGGCTGAAGGTGTTCCTGAGATATTGTATCAGCTCATTCATGAGCCCCACATTTCCCCAATGAATTCTTGAGATATGATCACGAGAATGGGACGTACTAACAGACAACCGGAAAACATAATGCTTCCGGTCACTGGCTGTTGCTTATGTGGAGGCATTTTAAATCTCTTAACGGACTGGCACCGTCTTACTTATCCGAACTTCTCATGCACACTCCAGTTAGGGAACTGAGATCAGCCACTCAACTGCTCCTTGACAAACCTCAGACAAGGCTAGTAATCAGAGGTGATCGCGCCTTCGCAGTAGCCGCCCCAAACCTGTGGAACAACCTACCACTTCACATCAGATCTGCCCCGTCTTTAACAAACTTTAAATCGCTACTAAAAACACACCTGTTCTCCCAAGCTTTCTGCTCGAGTTGAGTACGTTTCATCGCAGCAGATTTTATTTATCTTATCATATATCTTTTATTTTATTTTATTTATTGATTTTATTTTACATTAATAATTATATTTTATTTGTATTACTTGCACTATAATGTATTACCTTATAATGTACAACCAAGTTATTTTTAAATGTGCTATATAAATAAAATTGACATTGACATTGACATAAAAGCTAAAAGTATTACCTTTGGTAATTGCCAGAATCTTGGCAATGTAGGTGCCATTCTCCAAGAATGGCGACTCTCTGTCTGGTACCTTGTTGAGTTTCATCGCAGCTGTCTGGATCGTAGGCTTTAGCATAACTAAACAACCCCAACAAATATGTCAGTAAAGAAACAATAAACAACAAGAATAGTTACAGTAAGCAGTGGTAAATTGTTTAATCAAAAGTAGTGATTTGTTTAATGTAAAATGTAAAAATTTTGGTAAATGTGCTTAATCAATGTCTTGCTATAGAGTTATATGAGAAGATCATTTGCAGTATCATGTCTAAATGAGTATATAAAGACAAAAAATGATTGGCCAAACTCAACATAAACTCTGGAAGCAGATAAAAATGGTTAGTATAGACCAGACATGGGCAAAGTACGGCCCCCGGTTGGGCTTTTTAATCCGGCCCGCCGAACTTGTCCAAATATTATTAAATTAAATTAAATTTTACCTTTCAATCAATCAATCAATCAAATTTTATTTGTATAGCCCATATTCACAAATCACAATTTGTCTCATAGGGCTTTAACATGGTGTGACATCCTCTGCCCTTAACCCTCAACAAGAGTAAGGAAAAACTACTTAAAAACCCTTTTAACAGGGAAAAAAGAACGTAGAAACCTCAGAGAGAGCCACATGTGAGGGATCCCTCTCCCAGGACGGACAGAAGTGCAATGGATGTCAAGTGTAAAGGAGAACATCAAGATAAAGGTTTTAGTAGCATTGATTAGGGTAAACATTTTGAAGTATAACTGAAGGTCAGTGAATTGGTGGATTAATGTCATTAATGGTCAAGTGTCTGAGGAGAAATACTATGTATCGAGCAGTCCTGCTGCAATCATAGTCCATGGTCAGCAGCCAGCAAGATCATGATCCACCATCAAGATCGGATGCCACTATAGTCCACAGTTATTGTCCACTGCCGCCATTAGGATCCATCATCAGCTGCCACCTCTTTCTCCTGTAATGCCCCCATTTCCTCATTAGATGGCGCACTTTGACCGGGAGTGTGGTGTATAGCAGCGGTCCCCAACCTTTTTTGCGCCACGGACCGGTTGGATGTCAGACAATATTTTCACGGACCGGCCTTTAAGGTGTGGCTACGGAGCCTCACCTTGCCTTTTCCCCATCGCAAAAAAACTTCCCAGAGACGTTTGTTTTTTGCTCATTTTTGCTACCGTGTGGGTTTGTGTTTAGCGAAAAAGTCACGTAACCGAGACAAGCGTCTTGGCATGCGTAAAGCATGAGTCATAACGGAGAGGATCCGGTCATTTTTCAAAATAAAACACAGTTCAGAATCAGATAATAAATAAAACAGAAATAATGTAAGTTGTTTATTCTTTCTGTGCGGCCTGGTACCAAATGACCCACAGCCCGGTACTGGTCCGCGGCCCGGGGGTTGGGGACCCCTGGTATATAGGGCTCGAAAGGGCACATGATCTCGCAATGCATTGTGGGCCGTCAGCGCCATTTTCAGGGTTTGTTTACATTGCTGAGTTAGATAGGGTGCTCCCTTCACTTTTTCGCTTTGCCCGAAAAATTATCAATATCATTTATATTAGTTCACACAAACACTCCATCCATCTGTTCCTGGCCCGGCCCCTCTGTCAAATTTTAGAACCCATTGTGGCCCGCGAGTCAAAAAGTTTGCCCACCCCTGGTATAGACCCATCAACACATCCAAGGCTCACTGATAAAAACAATGTTGCTGTTTCCTGCCCTTTTAGTATTTATCCTAACTCCATAACTCAAGAAAGTAAAAAATACCTTTAGTTATGGCAGAATCTATGAGACAAATTGGGATTTGTGAATGAGGGCAATACAAATAAAATTTGATTGATCGATTCTAACTATTTAAAGGGATAATAAAAAAAAAAAGAAGAAAATTCACTCATTATCTACTCACCACTATGCCGATGGAAGGGTGGGTGAAGTTTTTGAATCAACAAAACACTTTAGGAGTTTCAGGGGTAAACAGCATTGCAGCCAAATCCTGACGAAATGGCATCATTTACACCATGTTTTAAGCCTAAATGTCCTCTAATATCCTCCTTGGAGCGACGTTCACATTCGCATGCACACACCGGAAACACCACACACACACTGCACACGAGCTCTCACCCAATGGCACGAACAGGGTGCGCATTAGCATCACTACTTCCACTAGCATCGCCACTTCTGGTAGCAGACTTTTAGGCTTAAAACACAGTGTAAATGAAGCCCTTTCAAGTTTAATTTGAATGTCAGGTCCTCCAGACCCTTGGATAACACCACACAAGCAGTATGGAGGCATTATATGTTTTTTTTTCTTTAGTTTTTTTACGCTTGAAAGAGTCGTCAGTTACTTTAAGTGTATTGGATTTGGCTGCAACACTGTTTACCCCTGACACTCCAAAAGATTTTTGTAGACTCATAAACTTCACCCACCCCTCCATCGACATAGTGTTGAGTAGATAATGAGTGAATTTTTTATTTTTCGTGTATTCGTGTCCAAATAATTACTAGGTTAGGAGTTTTGGTATTGAGTGAAATGTCTTTAAAACTATTGGATCAGGATGATCAGATCGTCATTTCAATATGTCCAGTCAACTTCATGAGTTAATTCCTGCAAAATGATTTACAATCTTTTCAGCCTTAGCTGCTAGGTTGGCTGTAAAATCTCCTTGTTTAATGTACCTGTAGCTTGTGCAGTTTAACTAACCTTACATCTTCAGCTGGTATTCCTGTGTCTGGATCAAAAGCAGCAAACACTGTGATCACACCGTCCTCAGGACCTTCTTTTTGATCTTCTGATACAGGAACAGTCTTAGTATCAGGTATGAATACTTGACCCTCTGGCACATTATTCACTGCTATCTTAATGGGATAAGTTTTTGTTGGTGCATGTGGCTTTGTCCCTGGTCCTGGTTTGACACCCGGCTTATGTCCACCTACTCCAGGCCAAAGTCCAGGGGCAAGACCTGCCCCAGAATTAGGTCCTATGTCCCCACCCCCCTCCACTTCAGTGTTTGCTTCCACCTCTTCTTCTACTTTCAACTCTACCACTGCACTCACACCAGCTTCAACTCCAGTGCCAGCACCAGCACCAGGAGCCAGAGGACTTCCCTTTCTAGCCCGAACATCCACATCCATCCGAATAGCACCACCTTCCACAAAAGGAGCTATGTTCTCAATGAGTAGGCCAAGATCAAGATTTTGGACTTCTTCAAAATCCACAGGCTATTGGTTCAGGTCCAGGTCATGGTAAAGGTTTAAAGACAAGACAGCAAGAAATAAGAAGTTGCAATAGAGCCTACCCCAAAACTAGTTTTAGTAATGACAATAAAAAATGTAAATTACCAAAATATATTAATTGACGAATTAATGTAATTGTGCGAGTCTAAATACCTTGATCAGCCTAAGGATGCCCTCATTCGTTTCTTTGTCTGTCTCAATGGAGAAGAGATTATCTTCATTTCCTTTTGCAAATGTAAAGACAGTGACCCAGTTGTCTGTGTTTTCAAGGTCTTTATCCAGAGCTTTGATTCTCATCACAACGACATCACAAACATTTTCATCCACTGAACCAAAGTACTGTGAATAGAACATGGTTATGCTCCAAATATAAAAATGCAAAAATAGAAACACATAAAAACTCTACACAATTCTACACAATTTACGAAGCGGCACAGATGCTGCTCATCAATGATAGGGTGAGTTATAGGCTAGGTTTAAATAAGCAATTTATTTTACAAATGTATCTTCAGCATAAGCATCACAGTTAGACAGATATGGTAACATTTGAGTTAATACTGTATTGTTGAGAATAACAGAGCATTGTGTTGCGTTGTCTGTTTGGTAGTGTTGAAATAGCAATGTCGTTTGTCATGTTTAGCATAATACACTGCAAAAAATAAATGAAGGGAACACTTAATCGTCACAGTAAGTCTGTTAAACTTCAGGGATATCAATCTGTCCGTTTAGGAAGCACAAGTGATTGTGAATCATTTCAGCTGGTTTGGTGCAAATGAAAGTGACAACAGGTGGAGAGGCAAAAGCAAGACAACCCCCAAAAAGGGAATGGTTTTACATGTGGTGGCCAAAGACAATTGCCCTGACTGCTTCTTCTCTAGTTTAGTGTTCCGCTAGTGTCTTTGTCACTACTGGTAGCATAAGGCAGTATCTGCAGCCCAATCAGGATGAACACGTACTCCAGCTCCTAAAGGATGGCACATCCATAAGTGCGGTCGCAAGAAGGTTTTCTGTGTCTTCCAGCACAGTCTCAAAAGCATGGACGAGATACCAGGAGACCGGCTGTTGCACAAGGAGAGCTGGACAGGGCCATAGAAGGGCATCAACCCAGCAGCTGCACTCAAAAAAAATTATTTTTGGATTTACTTAAAATAGTTATGTCAAGTGGTTCCACACAACTGTGTTAAGTAACTGCTAAGGTACATTATTTTGTAATATGGACTAAATGAAATCAAATACATTATACACAAGGGAATTGAGTATATTAAATTGAACTCGATTAGTTAATTTTTATGTAATATTCTTTCATTGAACCTACTTAATACTGTTATGTTCAACTAATTAAAGTTACACAAGTAAATTGAGTACATTCAATTTAACTATATTAGTTAACTTTTATGTAATATTCTTTCATTGAACCTACTTAATATTGTTATGTTAAAAGTATGTTAAAAAGTCATCTCACACACACACTGTCGTCACAACAAAACTGCATTTATTTTGCCGCAAATTGCAGTTTGGGAACTTTAGTCACCTCTCAGGAACTATCCCATTTAGTGTTTAACAGTAAAACCCAGCAAGTACAGCAAAACCTGATGAATACAAAATATTGCACAGAACATATTTAAAAAATATTTACTTACATACTTTCAAATGAAAAGCTTAAGTGCATAGAACAGAACATAGACATCGCACAGAATCAAGCAACTTGACAGAGAATACGAACAGTTGAACAGTCAATAAAACATCTTCTCCCCATGGCTCAAAGATCTCTCACCTCATTCATAAAGTTTATTCTTAAGTACCTGGACCTTGTTTGAAAGGCGGTGGGTATCAATTCCCATCAGGACTTTTTGAAGAAATTCAAACGTGTTCTTGAGTTCAGGCGGGTAGCTCAAGTTCATGTTATAGATGACCCCTAACAGCAGAGCAGTGGCACTGGCAGCATCTCCAATGTCCTGGAGCACAGCGACATCCTCAACTATGATCCCTACATCTTCTGGTGGATCGGAGGCATCTGCACCCTCATGTTTGATGACGTAGATCCCGATGGCAGTCCCATCCATTGGTCTCTGGGCATCCTCAAAGTTCACATCCTAAATCACAGACCAAAAAGAGACATTTTATTGAACATAAGAAGACCTGTGTTGAACAGGTAAATCTATTCTTTCTTCCTTTACTCCCACCATTAGCTTGTGTATTTTATGGGGAACAGATTTAGGTCAAAATATCCCTGCTAACCAAAGCTTAAAAGTTATCATCTCTTTTAATCTCTATCAGTAAATGATATGCAATGTATATAATTATGTGATCCATTCTGCCATATTATTGCTACTAGGACTTGTATCATTGCCACCACCGTTCCTCTTTAACATACTAATTCTACACTGTTAATGGGACATTTTCTTACACTTACCAGATATTCCTTTATGAGCTTCTCTGGGTCTTCATTGAAATACACAGCAAGTGATTTAAGGTTGCAAGCCCTCCTTGTAGCAATGGTGTCATTCTGTAAAAGAAGGAAATGTCACTGTACAACACTTCACTGTCATGTAAGAGAAGAAAGTAAGAATTAAGCCCCCCATACATTGGAGCATAGGTTTTCAAAGTGGGAGGCCTCCCCAGGGAGAGTTTTAGTGGAGGCTTAGTGAATGTAAGTGAAAAAGATATTACATTTATTAATTATATTAGTTATCAAAACGAGACCACATAGAATAGGCCAAATTTGTGTGACTTGGTTAAAGAGAGTAGATTTGGGCCAGTTTAAATGTTTCTAACTGGTTGGTTTTTTGAAAAAACTTCACCGGACATAATACTGAATTTTATAACTAGGTGTACATTTGACTCAGCAGCCACTCCAGCCCACGATCCACTACCAGTTCATCGCAGATCCTGGTTACGACTAGACAGAAGTGCTTCGGTGCAACTAATTCCGGGATCAGACTATGCAAATTCAGTCTGTTTTGACGCAATTTCATCATGGCTGACCCATTTTCAGTATCATGCCCGATTATGAATATCGAAACCAATAAACATGCATCTTTGCCCCTTGTAGTTTGACATAATCCAAAGACAGCGATAAGATGTCTGGGATGCCCCACAACATCCCAATGGAAAGAATGGCATGCTAGACTCTATCGTCTGAGAAGTCCTTTTTCTCCAATCAAGACAGTCAAAAGCAGATTAATTGATGCAAGATTTGGCACATGCACTAGCAATATTAAACATTTTCAATTTTTCCCCCCAATTGTCATAATGAGAAAAAAACAGCATTAAGACATCTCCAACTGAGTTTTGTAGTTTCCATTAACTGTGGTGACAGGAGCGCAGAGATTATGGAGTGATTTTATCCTGACTCAGACATTCGTCAAAAACTGTAATATCTTTTCAGATGTTGTCTCGAGTGTAAAATCAGCAAGACTGAAACACTCCACAAAACTAATCACAAACCTCGTCAATGACAGCCATGATCTCTGCGATGTTGCGTCCTGCTGCACCTCCCTTCTTACGGCAAACTCTGGACAGCTTGGTGGAGTGGTGGTCAAGTTCTGACATAAACTTGGACATTAGTGGGATGGTGGTAATACGTGTGAATTCTGCGCATATCTGGAAAGAAGAGTTGGGGAGGGGAGACAGAAAACAACTTTTAGCAATTTGGCAATACAGAAATAATAAAAAGCTGCATAAAGAAAATTTGTATCTTCAGTAGGGCTCCAATAATGGAAATATCAATTTTTTACATTCCAAATTCTGATACAATATTTTTACAATAATAATTATTTGTGAGTCGTGTTAAGAGTTGGACACTTAATTCTGACTTACCTCACGTTCGGTAAAAAGAGCTGGCCATCTGATAATTCGCCATTTTGTACTTTAAACTGATCTTCCAACCATAGAATCCTGTGACAGAACCTTGCTCCTTTAGGCATGCATGCTTTTTAATCAAAGCGTCTGCTACATTATCGAACTCTGCACTTGAAGGGTAAGCTTTGTACTTAATTATTTCTGAAGCCAATGACTCTAAAATGGCAGACTTGAGTTTTGGGCTTGGGTTCAGGAAGGTGCCATTTTTCCAATATTCCTAATTGGCCTTCCCCAGTTGCAGCTCCACCTCATAAGAAAACTGTGGTATAGAAACCTATTGAGTCTAGTATTGAAATAAATGCTACGCTAAGGCTATCATTATTATTGTCAACATGAATATTAAAGTCACCAACAATAATAATTTTATCGGTCTTTAGGACTAGGTTTGATAAAAACTCAGGGAATTCCATTAAAAATTCAGAATAAGCCCCAGGAGCACGTAAACTACAGCAAGTATGATTGGCTGTTTCTTGGATTGGTGTGGAAGACTAAGAACAAGACATTCAAATGAGTTGTAGCTTAGTTTAGGTTTAGGATTAATTAATAGACTGGAGTTAAAAATAGCAGCAACTCCACCTCCTTGGCCGAATTCTCTGGGAACGTGTGAATTTACATGACTGGGGGGAGTAGATTCATTTAGACCAGGGGTGGGCAATTATTTTTTCCATGGGGCCACATAGTGGCAACATCTTCTGAGCATGTCTCCTTATGTTTGGGAAGTTGGAAAGA
This sequence comes from Hippoglossus hippoglossus, assembly GCF_009819705.1. Lineage (NCBI taxonomy): Eukaryota > Metazoa > Chordata > Actinopteri > Pleuronectiformes > Pleuronectidae > Hippoglossus > Hippoglossus hippoglossus. Next base: position 60,479 of record NC_047154.1, on the reverse strand, counting down.
GTAAAAATCCAGCAGTGATCCTGACTTAAAATGCTCTGCGAGTACCGCATCAGACTGCAGGTCAATGAGTTCCAGCTGAACATCACTGGGTGCATTATCCACACTACAGGTAAAGGGAGAGGAAATCATGTGCATTTCATCCTCGATCATCCTCGATCAGATCTTCAAATCGCCTTGAAAACTCACCATGCAGTGCTCCTAGCATGGATGAGTACCTGCAAAGGTGATCAGCTGATGGTGTGACTTCTTTCAGGGTTTGCATGTGAGTGAGATTGTTGCTCTCCAGTTGGCTTGAAAATAACTGCAACTTTCTCATGAAAGCCTTCACCAGGCTGTGCATTTCATGAACAAATAGGCCCTTGCCTTGCAGTTTGGTGTTCAGTTCATTCATCAGTGCAGTCACATCAACAGCAAATGCAAAATCTGCCATCCAGTCCTCATCTGAGAGCTCTGGGATGTCCTTGCCTTTCTTTTTGCAGAACTCTCGAATCTCTGCTTTCAGCTCCCATACTCTTTTTAGCATTTTGCCCAGGCTGAGCCATCTGACAGCTGTGTGGTAGCCTATGTCACCATGTTCAGTCTCATGCTCCTCCAAAAGTGAAACAAACTGTCTATGGTTCAATGCTCGTGCTGATGAAGTTAACTATTTTAGTGACAACATCAATAACATGGTTCATTTTTAGCACTGACTTGCACAACACATGCTGATGTATTATACAATGCAAAAATACCAATTTCTGATCTGGGTCGATTTCAGTCACTTTATCTTGCATACGTTTCAAAAGTCCGACATTTTTGCCGGTCAGACTTGGACAGCCGTCCGTTGTGACACCTGCCAGTCTGTCCCATTTCAGACCCAGCGTGTTCATGCATGCATCTACCTCCGTGAATAGATCGCTCCCTGTCGTTGTCCCTTTCATTGACCGCAGTGCTGCCAGCTCCTCCGTAATCTTGAAGTCCTTTATCCCACGGACGAATACGAGTAACTGGGCTGTGTCACGGACATCGCAGCTCTCGTCCAAAGCCAAGGAGAAAAAGTCAAAACTTGCCACTTCACGTTGCAGCTGAAGCTCCAGATTCCCTGCAATGTCCTCGATCCTTCTCGTCACGGTTCGCCTGGATAGCGGGACTTGCTCAAACGCTTCTTTTTTTTCAGGGCATATTAGTGCTGCAGAGTCCACCAAGCACTCTTTGACAAACTCCCCCTCCGAGAATGGCTTACTGTTTTAGCGATTTTGTGGGATATCACAAAGCTGGTCTTGGTTGCTGCATCCCTGGATGTGTGAAGCTTGGTAAAAAAGCCTTGCTGCTTTTGTAGCTTAGCTAGCAAAGCTTCCGATGTCCCTGCCTTTTCAGCCTCAGTCAAGCTTTTGTATTTCTCCGCGTGCTTCGTCTCGTAATGCCGACTCAAATTGAAATCCTTAAACACCGCGCGATCTGCTCTCCGCAAACTAAACACACGGCTTTACCTCCGACTTCAGTAAAAAAATACTTAGCAGTCCATTTTTTGTTGAAAACCCTGCATTCGGTGTCTACCTTTCTTTTTTTAGCATGAGCAAACATTTTTGAGGGCTAAAGTCGTCGTGTGAGTTGTGACTGCTCGTACACTTGATTCAATCATGCGCACGTATTTGATTTACGTTTTGCGTCATTACGTGAATAAAACACTTCAAAATAAAAGCACTGCAGCTTTAGTCCATGCATGAGGTAAAATTAGAAAAAAATGTTTACTTTGTAATTTCCAATCAACCTCACACGGGCCGGTCACGGACAGCCCGCGGGCCGTACAATGCCCACCCCTGATTTAGACTGACATATTCATCGAGATGCAGCCAGGTCTCAGTGAGGGACAATAAATCTATTTTATGATCTGAGACTAGTTCATTAACTAAAATAGCCTTTGATGATAATGATCTTATGTTTAACAGACCACATTTAAAAGTCTTTGTTTCCTGAGTTGTTGCAGAGGTTGTGTTAATTTGTATTAGATTTTTGTGTGGAATTCTCCCTCTGTTATTGTTTGATTTAAATAATGTAATGGGACGGTGGACAGACACAATCTCTATGGGTTTGTGGTTGTGCGACTGATCCAGAGGGAGCGCAGAGAAGTGTGTAGCACTGCAGCTCTGCTTCCTGGTCCCAACTCTGGGTTGTCATTTAATAGACTGGGTAATATTCCTAGATAAGAGAGATGCCCCATCCCAAGTGGGATGAACGCCGTCTCTCCTAACAAGACCAGGTTTCCTCCAAAAAGTTTGCCAATTATCTACAATGCCCACACCATTTACAGGACACCACCTTGACAGCCAGCGGTTAAAAGGCAACATGCGGCTAAACATGTCATCACCTGTTGTGTTAGGGGGAGGTCCAGAGAAAATTACTGTGTCCGACATCGTTTTTGCAAAAGCACACACCGACTCCACATCAACTTTAGTGACCTCCGACATGCGAAGCCGGGAGTCGTTGCTGCCGGCGTGAATTATGATCTTACTGTATTTACGTTTAGTTTTAGCCAGCAGCTTCAGTTTGGATTCGATGTCGCCGGCTCTGGTCCCTGGAATGCAATTGACTATGGTCACTGGTGTCGCTAACCTCACGTTTCTCAGAACCGAGTCGCCAATGACCAGAGTTTGCTTCTCAACGGGTGCGTTGCTGAGTGGAGAGAATCTATTTGAAACGTGAGCTGGTGGGTCTTTAATCGTGGGCTTTTTAAGGGTAGCACTATGCCCCCTCCGGACAGTCACCCAGCCGCCCTGGGCTCCCGGCTGCACGGGACAAGTCGAGGGACTGCTAGCTGAGGCTAAGCTACGTGCTAAGATAGGTGGCTCCGCAGCGGCTAGCGGGGGCTGGCTAACTACAGCTAACGGAGGTTCTAAGCTGCGGAGCCGAGCTTCTAAGTCGCTAAGCCTCGCCTCCATCGCTACCAATACACTACATTTATTACCACTACTGTTAAAGGAGGCGGAGGAGTAAGTAAACATGAGACACTCGGAGCAGGAGAGAGCAGTGGAGCAAGAGGGAGGGAGAGAAGCCATCGCTGCTATATTAGCCTGTTAGAGTACGAGGGTGAGCTCAAACAGAAGAATCCGGTGACACGCAGATGGAAAGACACAGAATCGCTTAAAGCACCAAAGAGTAGGGGTTGGTATGTGTGGATTTTTAACTATAGACCGGCGATTTTAGCCGTAGTAATATAGATAAATAGCTGTGTTAGCAGAGGAGCTAGTTCAGAGAGAGCGACCACCACCAGCGGCAGGAAAACAGGAATTGAATTGAATCTTTGTGAATTTCTGAGTCTGATGTCCAGTATGGTGTTTTGTATCTACTGTTATGATCATTGTATGATCAAAAGGGTGGAGTGTAATGGAAAATTATACCATTATACCACACTATATATTATCTCTGGGTATGCATACTATTTCTGCTTGTGTAACTGCCAAGATGACATCAGAGCCACAAATCTGAGACTGTGCTCGTCTCCCCCCACCAAGACCTCGAAGAGGCCTTCCGCCTGTGTCTGTGTCTAGGACCTCAAAGAGGCCTTTAGCCTATGTCTTATCTCCTGGGATTTTACTTTTCTCTCAGTTCACACACCCACACCTATTTCACCTCTTCACACACACATTTTCACCTCTTTACTAAATCTGCATAAAAGCACATGCCTACGAATGTTTCTTTGTCATTCCCTCTGCAGAATGCTCTTCACATGCTGTGTGATTATCTGACCTTCCTTGCAAGGAATAAAGTATACTTAAAAGTAGGGATGCACCGATATGGAAATTCTTGGCCGATACCGATATTTAAAACAACAATCTAGCCGATAGCCGATACCGATATTTGTTTATTACTTGCATGTGGCCTTCTTGGTGTGTAACGCCGGGTTTACACCGGCCGCTACCGATATACGGCCGATACATCGGTGCACCACTACTTAAAAGACTATTATTCTCAGATCTCTTTATTCCAGAAGTCTCACAAGGTCTCTTTACCACGGTTAATGCAGTGAGTGCAACAGAGAGGACAGTGCCCCATAAAAGAATTACTCCACACCACCAGTGGGACTGGTGGGGGAAAGGGCAGAGGTAACCACATTTACTTGGTTACGAGTTTATGTACTTCGGTAGTTTTTTTAATGAATTGTTCCCCTGAAAGTAGTTGTTTTGCAGAATACTTTTTACTTTTTACTCAATTACATTCAAGATGAAAAAAAAACGGTATAATCCGTTACATAGGGCCACATACTTATCGCTACCTTTACATGTCTATAATTTAATCATTTTTACATTCAGCTGAGAGGACACAGAGTGTTTTTTCAACAGTGAGAGCTAAATAGCCTTAGCACCACAGATGGAATGGAGGTGTGCCCCTACCCACTGTACCACGACCCCTCATTACTTCCCTCCAACAGATGAACGAAAATGAAACACCTGTGTCTCCTTTGGAGGCAGTTGCCCATTCCTGACCCTACATCCAGGCTTTGTTTGCCTTCCAAATGACGAGGAACGGCAGTCATATTACTATTACTATGGCACTGTTTACTTTGTCAGCCCAAAACGGTGGAAATCATGTGATGGTACGTAATCAGTTTATACACTAGCCTACTAACAAGAATATAGTGTGTTAGCATGCCAACGAAAACAAAAACAACCAAAGGCTGACTGGTTGAATGTCTAAAGCTCCAACATAACGTGCAAACTGCGGCATCTCACCACGCCACACCTGCGTAAACGTTGCTTTGGGACGTTTTTGGGTGATTCACCACTATAAGGGACTGTATGAACCTGGGGTTTGGGAAATATTGATGTATGGGATTTGTTTAAATTGTGTGGTTGTGTTCACATTCCCGTCTTTGTTTGCGGGCACACGTCCAGGTGTTACGTGTGTATGATTAGGTTTATTGTCAATACAGATAATTGAATGCAACGTTCTGGGTTTATTTCGTTATTACATATATTATTTCATATGTGGTGGGGCCAGATGACAAGGTTATCGGTCTTATAAAATATTATTCGTTTATTGTAAATTGGTCAGGCGGCGGCGCCCATACACAGCGTGACAGCCCGTGCTCCTTTAAAATAGCATTGTAATTTTCCCCTTTCATCCTAACCAAGGCAAATTGTTACACCCTTATGCATGAACCTTACCCTATAGGTACAGTTCACCCAAAAATTAAAATTCCCTCATTATCTACTCACCACTATGCCGATGGTGAGTGAAGTGTTTGAGTCCACAAAACACTTTTGGAGTTTCAGCGGTTGCAGTGGCGATTAGCCTGTCTCTGCATTCTGGTGTAGGAGCGGAGCAGAGCGGTCCTGGCCTGTCTCCAGAACCTGAAGCAGCGATGCATATGGGCTTGAATAGATGGGACAGCCAGTTCCTGTTCTTGTTTTGGCAACAATGTGGGTTGATAACAAAGGGAACATAGAAAACATGACATACTGGAAGAGGCGTTGGGCAAGGTGTTGTGGGCATATTCCACCCAGGGAAGCAGGGAGCTTAAGGAGGATGGATTTGCGGTGTGTTTAAAGCGAAGGGCGGACCTCCCTCTCCTGATTGGCTTTCTCCCTTTGGCCGTTAGTCTGAGGATGGTACCTTGAGGATAGACTGGCAGCGGCTCCCAGGGTGGAGAAGAAAGCTCTCCAGACCTGCAAGGTGAACTGGGGGCCTCTGTCAGAAACAATGTCTGAAGGCAGGCCATGGAGGCCAAGACATGTTCCACAAGAATGTCAGTGATCTCCTGGAAGAGGGAAGTTTAGACTCTGCAACGGAATGGACTGACTTAGAAAAATGGTCAATGATGGTAAGAATAAGTTTTACCATTGGAAGAAGGCTGCCAAGTGACTAAATCCACAGCGATGTGTGACGAGGGGCGGTTTGGAAGGTTTGTTGATTCTGGGCCTGTTTTATCAGTGATTCTATTTCCCAGGTGACGGCTGCATCAAAACAGGTGGATGGCAAGATGGGCTCGGGATCAGAACTGGTCTCTTTTGCAGAGAACTGGCGTGAAAGCGCATCAGGCTTGATGTTTCGGGAAGCTGGACGATAGGTTAGGGTGAAGGTAAATAAAGAGCCCACACGGCTTGCCGGGAGTTCAGCGCATTGGAGAGAAACTTGTGGTCCGTCCATACCATGAAAGGTTCGGCCGCTCCCTCCAGCTAGTGGTGCCACTCTTCCAGGGCTAGTTTAACAGTGACGAGGTCCCAATTGCGATATTTATCATATTTCCTCTCAGCCGGGGAGAGTTGCAAAAGAAGAATGCACATGGGTGGAGTTAATCATCTGCAGCACTAGTTATGACAGAATTGTACCTACCCCAGTATCAGAATCTTCACCTCCACTATAAACTTACGGGCCAAATAAGGCTGGACCAGGATTGGAGCCGAGGCTAAACAAGACTTGACCTCCTTCAAAGTGGCCTCAGCCTCCACAGTCCATTGGAAAGTGAATAAAGTGGAGGTGAGAGCAGTGAGGGGAGCAGGGAGGCAGCTGTGGTTCTTTATAAATCTCCTGTAGAAATTGACGAGTAGTTTGCAATTAGTGGGAAAGGGAGCAGCTACTTTGGCAGGATCCATCTGCACCTCTCACTGAGGAAATATGTAACCAAGAAAGGAGATTTTAGGAAAATTAAATTTACATTTCTTAGCTTTTACCTAAGGTTTGTTCTCCATGAGGCACTGAAGGACCAGACGCACATGCTGTTCATGCTCAGAGATGGTTTTTGAGAAAATCACGATGTCATCCAAATAGACATCACTTTAGAGCATGTTACGAGGGACATCGTTCACAAGGGCCTAGAAGAAAGCACGGACATTAGTCAAGCCGAAAGGCATTACCAGGTCCTCAAAGTGTCCCAGTGGAGTGTTAAAGACTGTTTTCCATTCCTCACCCTCATGAATTCGGGCGAGGTGGTAGGCATTTCGCAGATATAATTTAGAAAAAACAATTGCTCCATGAACAGGGGCAAAAGCAGAAGTATCCTGTATGTATTTTACCATGGCCTTGTGTTCAGGACAGGAAAGGTTGTAGAGCCGACTGTTGGGAAGGGGAGCCCTAGGCTGGAGATCTGGGCTGATGATTTCCTGATATTCTGAGAGTAATGGGAACAGTTTGGTGGGCCACCCGTGCAAGCAGCTGTCCATTTAAAGCTATATTATTGAGAGAAGGGACCAAGGGTTCAGCCTCAAGCTGCATTTGGCAGACAACATTACAGTCAATGAAACTCTCATCTGCTCCAGAGTCAATAAATGCAAGAAGGGGGGATGATTGGGATGCCACTGGAGGGAGGCGTGGAGCTGCAGGCGAGGGGGAGACAAATTAGCTGCTTGGCTCACCAGTATTTCTCCCATTACTGGTGAGCCATCTCTTTTACTGGGCAAGTGGGGCAGGAGGAGATGAAATGGCCAGACAGTAGAGGAAGGACTTTAACCCTATAATATAGTATAATATATGTTGGGGATCGGGTCCAGACAAAGGAATGATGAGGCCTACAAGGGCCTTTAAGAGCCTGCCTCGAGTTGTTTCCTGCTGTGAGGCCGAAGAGCACCCAGAATCCTTTTGGGGCATCCATGTTTTTTTGACCGCCGCCCGAGGTCAAACTCGGGCCTTCCATTGGCTGAGAGCCAACAGACCCCACGGTCCCCCCTGGAGGGAGGCCGGACACTTCTCAGGTAATAAATACGGAGAATCCCTTCAATTCATTGCTTTTTTCCCGTGCGCTGAAGATAGGACCAGAACCTCTCCCGGTTCCTCCAGATGATCCAGACACTTAAAGGGAGCAACCAATCCAAACGTTTGTATTTTTATTTTTTAACTTAAGTTCATTCTTCCCCTTTTTGTGAACTTCCTTTTTTACCTGAACTTTATTTTGAAACGACCAGGGCAAAGTCTTTCACTCGCCGGCTGAGTTCCCCAGACTTTTTTTCCGGATCCACAACCACAGCTGCTCCTCAGCTGTTCATACCTGCAGAAGGGCAAGAAACATTCGCCACGAAAGGCAAGACACATTCGCCACGAAGGGCAAGACACATTCGCCATGAAGGGCAAGACACATTCGCCACGAAGGGCAAGACACATTCGCCAAGGAGAACGAGACGAATTCTCTCCTATCCGGCCCAGCTCAATCCCCGCTGCCACCACGCGAATCAGCTGTTCTAGAGGCCATGAACACAATTCACTTGTCTTCCCGGAACGCGCCGCTCGCACATCAACGAACCGTGGACCAGCAACAAGTAAGAGGCTTATGTCTGGGCAGAGACTAGTTTAAACATTAGCGTGTTATTATTTGAGTGTATATTTCTATAGGACCGCCGAGTCCCTTTGTTTTGTGCCAGCGTGTCGTGACGAATCTGCGTTTCCGGCCACATCGCGGCACTGTTTACCGTTAGACCAATTTTGCGGAGATTTTAACCCATTAAAAGATCGGTACACAGCTGGACGGATCTTAGTTCGTCCGCTTGGGTACCGTATAGTAACACGACACCACGCGGCTAGACCGCCATCTTGAATTCAGTAACACGACACCACGCGGTTAGACCGCCATCTTGAATTCAGTAACACAACACCACGCGGTTAGACCGCCATCTTGAATTCAGTAATACGACGTCACCCCCGTGACTTTGTACGCCATCTTGACTCCCCCTTTTCTCTCACACACACACACACACACACACACACACACACACACACACACACACACACACACACACACACACACACACAGGTATTGCATGTGTGTTATAAATCGTGTTAAGTGCTAGTGTTGTGATCTTTGATATAGTGGATTCTTGTTAGGATAATAGTCATTAATTAACATTGATGTTATTATCTTTAATAAATTCTATTGTATTTAAAGTACCGGTATTGTGTGATTATTTGTGCATATGTATGTGAATACAGCTGGAACATGATAGCCAGTGCTTGAACTTTAACCTTCACTGTTCATTTTATAATCATTAATAGTAAATATTGAGATTTTATGAGACTGATCTTTACAGATTGATTGTTGGTCCCTGATACCAGGGTGGTGCCCCGTCTTTTATAAATTATAATTACAGATTTTATTATTCTTAATTGATAATTTTATTTTTTCATTAATAATTTCATTATTCTTGATTGATAACTTTATCGTTTTTAATTAATAATCTTATTATTTTTAATAAATAATTTTATTATTTTAATAATCATATTTTATGATTATTAATAATTAGCCAACATCAAGTCTACCTACTATTGCACAACATATAATATATAATAATAGCTGTTATAATATATAGTATCATTAAAAACCATCATAGTAATTAATATGCATCTCTTCAGCGATGAGGTGTGGCACTTGGCAGAGGATAGGCGATATGGGTCCCCCCCCCCCCCCTCCCCTTTGTTATTTCTTAATTTGTATTTTTCATTTTTGTGTATTCTCCCTGCTTTGGACCACTCCCAAACCGCTTTGTAGGGGCTATGTCCGTTGAGGAGTGACATTCTTAGACAATTGAAGTTTTTTGTGAATAATCTTGTGCGTAAAAAAAATGTCTGCGTTAATTTCACAAATTTTTTCGCGGTATGATTCATTTGTGGAATTAACGCAGAATTTTTTTTTACGCATTAACGCATTAACGCATGCGCAGAATGACCCGCTTTATGTACCTATACCTGCCCCGACTCACCGGCTCAGAGCGACACACGCAGTGAGATCAGAGCTTGTGCACGTGAAGCAGCCGGTAAGTGACTTTGTAGAAGAACAATGAAATACAGAGTTTCTCTGGTCACAGCTGCTCAGTGATCAGCACCGCTGCATCATGATCAGAGCAGAAGCTGCAGTTGGTTTGTAACGAGCTGGAGTTTCTGTGTCCTCCTCCACTCTGCTCTCAGTCAGGACTCAGTGTTAAAATGAGCGGAGCGACACGCAGACATGATCCCACACCATCGATTATTAATATTGTGTGGGAGGGGTTTACCCACGTGTGTATTATAATGACCCAGGGTGACCAATAGCAACAGATCTACCAGCCAATCACAAGTGACTTTTCGTTTCAAAGGTCTGTGGTTTCATCCAATGGTGAAGTGAGATAAGTTCTAACAAGCGATTTTGCTGCGATTCATATGCTAATTAGATAACACCTTCGCTCCGCGACTCCACGGCGGCACGCCCCCTTCTCCAGCCCCCACCACTTCGAAAGCGGGGGTATGTTTCAGCCGGTTTGGGTCAGTTTGGGTCACGGACGACCGTGGAATTCGCCTCCTGTAAACGGGCACTTACTGCAAGGAATTAGGCGAGTTTGCAGACGTTTGCAGTGACGATAATTCGGCTTTTCGTCTCGTGTAGATATGAAAGTCCATGAGTGTAGATAGATACTACAATGTACTGCTAGTTGGCCCTTTATCTATAACCTGACCTTGGGTACTGGTTAGAGAGAAGCGAGTATCTGTGGAATGAGTCTGGCTGTAGTCTCTTCATGGTGAAAAGATTTACCATATGAGGATGGTCAAAAATTCTCTAACATCGATCATGAGATCAACGCAAAGACGACTATCAGAATAAAAAACGTTGGACATCTGTTCGCCAGAGGAATGAAAAAAGCTGTACGATACAATTGATAAAACACAGTGTAAATTCAACATGAAGGTCTCACACATCAAGCATTAATTTGCCCCCCCCCCCCCCTCTTAAAGGGGGGTGTCGCAGGCAAACATCTCTCGGCCAATTTGAGTAAAGGCTCTGCATCAACCAATTAGCCCTTCTGCTTATTAGGGCCCGAGCACCGACGGTGGGAGGCCCTATTGTATTTCGAAGGATTTATATTTCCCTTTTGGGGCTTTTTCAGGGCCTAGACATGCTCAAATTGTTACCAAAGTTTGCAGGGAATTCAAAACCCCAAAAAGTAATTGTATTCTGGAGTAATTTGAAATGGGCGTGGAAAAATGGCTCAACAGCGCCATCTAAGGAAAAGCCCCTCAGTTAGCTTTCACCGATCTTCACAAAAATCGTAGCCCAGGTGTATCATGACCAGACAAACAAAAAAGGTCAGAGGTGCAATTGGAAAAAAGCAACAGGAAGACCGCCATTTTGACTTTAGTGGCCATATTGGCCATTTTCCACATTTTTACTTTGATGTACTTGTCCCACGGCTTTCATCAGATCAACTTCATATGGAGATGCGTGTCATCACAGCAAGATGGAGATGAAAACTACCTCAAAGATCGATTTTTCGTCACACGGTGTGACCGTGGCGTGGCCTCAAAGTTTGATTACACGCCATCAAAACACGAGGTTCTGTATCTCGGACATACATGGTCCAATCGAGTTCAAACTAGACATGTAAGACAAGAGTCCCGGCCTGATGACATCAGAGAAATTATGACACAGAAACTATGACTTCAAATCACAGCGCCCCCTGGTGGAAACAGGAAATGTCTTGTTTTTTGCATGTCTTACACTTGGATGTATTCCTCCTGATCCACTGCCACAGAAATCATGACTTAAAATCACAGTGCCACCTGCTGGCTTCAGGAAGTGACATGTTTTATACTTTGATGAACTGCTCCTGGCTGCTTTACAATATACAGCTCAAAAGATCTCAGTCAAGTCATTGGACCATGGTCAGAATTGTGACATTTCCTCAAACTGTGTAAACATTGAGGTGCGGCGAAGGATGATCCTTCGCCGCACCTCAATGTCAAAGGAGACGATGTTGTCATAACTCCAGTGTGCATTGTCTTACCACCACCAAACTGCTGTCTCATGATCAGAGACCAAGCCTGAACGGCTCTATGTGTCAATATTTCCTCAGTGTCATAGCGCCACCTACTGATTCGCCATAAAACAGGAAGTACTTTGTAAATCTACTCTGCACTATCCAACCGGCTCCGAACTACTGACCTATGATCACAATCCTGACCTGAACAGCTCCATATATTAATATTAGTTCAGGGTCATAGCGCCACCTACTGATCAGTGTGAAAATGAAGTTGTTGTAACATTGTCCAATTGACTTAAAATTGCTCACACTACATCAGAGCCCCTACTTGAACAGATCTATTAGTCTGTATGTAATAATAGTGATGGTGCCACCTACTGGCAACAGGAAGTAAGCTTTGTTTTACAACTATCATTCGATTTACATAAAATTTTCACTGTGTGATCTGCAATAGATAGCGTGGACCGTAATGCGCAATTAGCAGGCAAGGATCGACGTTTCGTGGCGGACGCAGGAAGTGAAGCGTTTATCCTTCTCGCAGTACGCAAAACGCATGCAACGCAGAGCCGTGTGCCCGGTCGCCGATCACTTTCTCCACCAACCGCAACAGGTCCCGAGTTGCGTGTGCTCGGGCCCGTTAGTGCTACAATGTAGCCCTAGTTTTCTAGATGTTATTCAAAGAATACATGATAATATAACAATCATAAAGAGGTCAAGTGGGACATATTTCTTGAAAAAATCTGATTACATATACCTAAATTTTAATCAGGGAAATTGTAACAACACCAGGATTTCTTCTGTCTTCTTCTTCTGTCATCCGCTCATCACCAGTGGGTTTTTAAACCACCAGGGCTGCCCTCTGTTAAATATCATTAAATATCAATGATCATCAATGATAAGTATTCATTATGTATTAAGGCCAGTGATACATAAAGGGAGCTACTACGTATATTGAAACACACAATATAAATCAACATACATCAACATTTAAAACCCATAATCACATTCAAACCTTTGTTATTCAATCAGTCCAATTTGTGGACCCTTTATTTTATTTAATTTGTTTTTTATTTAAATCTTTTTTTATCAACGGCCATTTTAATGTTAATGTTAATGTTTTAATGAGGGCCATAGTAAGTATTTGTTTATTATTAATCAATTCCAATTCACAAGGTCTTGAATTTTGCTTGGATATGTGTAACTATGCAAGGAAACCTGTAACGAGGGGCATTTTGAAAAAATATTATGGTAGGACAGTCACAATACCAAATTTTGTTGGACAATATATTTTATCAGAAATGATTGCGATAAATTATATTATTGTCATATCTTTTAAACCATTTTAAAGCACTGATAAAAAATATGATTTATAGCATAATCATGCAAGTTCACCTTTTCAAAGAGCAATGAACTTAATTGTAAGAATGTTCAATCTGAAATTTGAATCAGAAATATTAAAATATCTTTGAAGAATAAAACAAATAATATAAACCACGTACAACTAAAACAACAGATAAATATTAAACATTTGGCACAGGATATATATTACCTGACCAGTAAATGTTGATGGGATGTATTAGGTTAGTATTCCAGCTTTTCCTCTATCGTGTCTGTTTGTGGGTTTGTGTGTGTATGTGTGTGTGTATGTGTGTGTATGTTTGTGTGCGTGTGTGTGTGTCTGTATATGTGTGTAGGTATGTATGTATGTATGTATGTATGTATGTGTGTGTGTGTGTATGTGTGTGTTCTTATAAATTGCCTCACAGGCTGGATCAAACAGTCTTGCTGGACGTTCCCCATCCCTGCTCTAATTGAATATTTTAAATCCAAACACTCATAATGTACGGGACAACACCGCAGACTTTTTCACTCAGTCCATTCTAAGAAATATGTTATTGAAACGTAGTGTTTGGTACTTCCTCTCCGTATGATGTCATCATGGAATCACACTCTTCTCTCGGCCCACCATGCCTGTACCAGTCCAGCCTCTGAACCCACCACCCCTGCTCCCCACCACCACCCCAACTGACCCAGAGCTTTAAACCTTCACACTGTTGGGATAACAACACTTGAATAATGACATCAAATAGGAACACTAAAATGAGTTAAAACAAAAGACAAGCTCAAACATATAGTGAAACTGGGAATTACATATTTGAATTGAGTACAAATTGTTATATATGATTAATCGCAAAAAGGTAGCAGTCCTGTAAATCATTTATAATTTCTTAATTATCTAGGGAATTATAGCAACAGAAGCACACTTATTAGACAAAAAATTCACTGTCTATTACTAGAAATCACATGGAAACGGAAATCATGGAAAGCATTAGGGATTTGTCTACAGATAGAAACAAACATTGATGGCCCCACCCACAGGGGTGAAGTCCTGCTATCTCTATCGTCTTCTCAGAAAGATTAATTTAATTTACCTTTACCTTTACCTTTACCTGTGAAATGTCTAATCCGTATCAGGCTTTGGGTCGGGTATCTCATCAGCCACACTTACATACTTGGAGGTCTGTAATCAGCCTTATTCAAAAAGTGGGATTAAACATTGGAGAATGCATCAAACTCAGCATATTTTAACAGATCCAGTCAAAGGTCAATATCTGCGTGTTTCTCTTTGCTCATAAGGAACTCAGAGGTGCATGGTTTTAGTGAAGTCTGCCTTGTTTTCGTCTCGTCCCCTCTTAACCATGTCAGTGTGATTGTAATCAGTCATTCTGCCTAGCAGTTAATTTAGTTATTTTTATTATTTTCATGTGCACTTTGAATGGTGTTTCTTGTGTGTGGAACATTTAAGTTACCAGAACAAGCTCCTCCTCTCAAGACTACTCATTAGGAGAAGGATGAAGAACCACTCCCTCTTTCCCTCTGTATCACCTCCTCATGGGTGTCTGGGGGAAGGGCTAGCATGTGTATCTTGAAGCATGGATCCATTCAGGCTGTTCTGATTGTTAACAGTACCTGGAACGGGCCTTTTCACCTATATGAGATAGAAACACTTTTCAAATTTGATTAGTACATAATCTCCTACATGAAAGGGATGAATGGGTTAATTCGTAGGTTTTGGCAGTCTGCTTGATACCTGTAAATGAAACCAGTTTTAGTTTAGGTTAGTTAGTTAGTTGTAAGTTAGTTGTATTAACATATACTCATCAGTCCAAAGCACAGTTTTTTTATGGGTACTGGGCACTAGGTGTGCTTTAAATGGAATAAAGCACAATAGGCAATGTGTGTGGCTACTTCAAACCAGTGGTCATCATTGTTTTGGTCAGTGTTTCTTTTATTGTGGATTTCATTCTCTCAACCTGACCTGAGGTATTTATAGCTAAAAGCCTCCACTTAAAGTTGCAGTTTGTAGAATTTAGTGACATAAAGTGGTGAAGTTGCTTGTTGCAGCTGATCCCCTCACCTCATCCTCCCCTTCCAAAAATGAAAGAGAACCTGTGGTAGCCTTCAGTTTTCATAAAAACTCAAAGGGTGTTTAGTTTGTCCAGTCTGGGCTACTACAAGAAACATGGCGGCCTCCATAGAGAGGACCCCCCTGATGTAAATATAAAGTATTTAAATATAAAGGGCCCATTGTAAGGTAAATGAAACATGAACAAATGAAAACATCACAAGAATTATTTTATATAAAATTTCTGTCAATAGATCCCTTTCACCTAAATCTTACACACTGGACCTTTAAGGGCACTTAATGAAAAAAAAAATTTACTTGGGAAAGCTTTGACCTACTTAAAAAACTGGTCTACAATTAGTAGCAAGTATTTGTAGCTCTAACAACTTTGCATATGTACAAAATCTATTTCTATATTTATAAAAGGACCAGATGTAAGTAACAAAGTATCTATTATATTAGTTCAACTGTGCTGTACTTTCTCCTAGTTTGCTGAAAAGTTATTATTTCATTGATCCCCCCTTTGCCCACCTGTGATGGTCCACTCGTGACAGTGAGAAAGGGGAACAAAAGGGATTGTGCAAAGACTGGACAACCTCTTATCTTTAGAATTTACTTAAATCAAAACCAAAATATGTAGAATTTGTGTAAATGGTTGCAACTTTGTTCTTATGTCAGAATGCAAGTTCTTGTAAGGGGGTACAATACCATAGCTTGAGCAGAGGTACCAGAAGGTAACGCTCGTGCATCCAAGACTTTTTAATTAGTTATTGCAGCGTAGCCAGTGAGATTTTTTTGTGTTAGACGGCCTGTTTTCTGACCCATCCATGTAGAGAATCAAATCAGAATTTGGTATTGGTTTCTTCAACAAGTCTGGTCTAGGGTTTTCAATAACCTCAACACATTCATGTTCATCAACTTAATCCATAATTGGAAGAAGAGTGTCTTGGTTTAGATGTGGTAAGCACTTTAGTTTTAGGTGGGGGCTTGAGAATGATCACCTCATAGCCAGAGTGACAAGCTGGTGTCATTTGCTGAGTAGCAGAAATGTTCAAGATATGCACAACTGAATAGGGAACATGAACCACATAATCATGATCCAAAACAATGGGTGAAATTCGTTTTCTTTTAAACTTTTTCAATCTTGAGAGCAACAGCGGTGTTGGGACCTGGTTTTTGTGAGACCACACTTCTGCCTACATGGGTAGTCAAAAGCCTTGAGCACATGTTCTTTGTCCTGGAGAAAACCAGAGCAAGGCCTCCCAGGGTGCGGCAACGTCACACAGAGGTGTGAAACCCCCCCCAGGGACACAGGTTTAAACTCCCCTTGGTAACTCTGGACCCCATGACCTGTGAGGTCACCGGGCTAATATAAGGCCTGTTCCCCCTATTTTCTATTTTCTACAATCCCTCCAAGGAGAGAAGGCTGCCGAGCCTCTTTTCCTGCATCGCCGAGGGGGAAGCCTGGCTTATCCAGCTCACATCTTCTCTTTCCATCCAACTCTTCGAGAGGAGCACAAAGGTGCAGCTTCCAGCTCATCTCACCAAGGCAACCTCCTCGCACTCCAAGCTCTACCAACCCTTCAAGCAGCGAAGCGATGTCCTGCTGGAGAACTTCAAACAGCAACTGAGCCCAACAGAATCACTAAAGCAGGAGCCACAAACCAGCAAGACGACTTCACAAAACTGCGAACTGCACAGCAACTCTTTTTCCCCTTTCCACGGACGGGTAACACAACTGGGTTTAATAATTATACTAGGCTAAGCAAGACTGTTTATTCGATTCTGTGTGATGTTTATAAGTTTGATTTGTGTTGTGATATTTTGGTTATAAGTTATTCGAAAGTAAAGTTAATGTTTGTTATGCTCTTCACAGACTTTCTGTGCATTACACTCTTTCTCTAACTTGGCACAAATACACACACAGACACACGCATAAATCTTCACCTAATTATCTCTACATGTCGTAAACATTCCAATAGGGGGGAAGGGTGTTATTTCAAAGTGGCCAGCCGCCATTTTGGAAGCACGCAGACACACAGACACACACACGTATACTCATATACACATCTTTGTTTAGTAATTACACCGTTAGTAATTTGTGTTTTTATTAGGGCTGGGCAAGTTAACTCGTTATAATTGCGTTAACTCATCAATTATTTAACGCCAACAATTATTTTATCGCGCATTAGTGCAGGTTTTATTATTTATTGTATTATTGTAAAAGTCTGTTGCTCACAGGCTTTTATTTTGTGAAAGTCTGTTGCTGACTGCTGCGGAACCGGAAAAGAAAAGAATTGGCGAATAAACAAACATGGAGAAGGGTACAGAGCTTTTACATGGCCATTTTCATGTTCTTCCAGACGGCGGAGTCGACAGAACCAAAGTTATTTGTAACCACTGCCAAGTTGAATTTTCTTATCACCGGAGTACTTCCAGTCTAAAATATCACCTAAATGCAAAACACACAGTTGATACCAGCAAATCATTCAACGAAACAGACAGTGGAGCGAGGCTTCGGCAGACTACGTTAGATGCAGGGAGGAGTATAGATAAACAAAGGCAAGAGAAGCTAACAAATGCCATAGCGAAGTGGATAGCTACAGACTGCAGGCCGATTAGTATTGTGGAAGACGTCAGTCTGAGAAACATTTTGAGAATCGCAACAAATGACGGCAGGTATGAGATGCCCTCAAGACGCACCATCACACGAAGAATACACGAGTTGTATGAAAAGGAGAGGACTGCAAAAGCGACAACTTTACAACGTGCACCCGCTGTTGCTCTCACTGGGGACTACTGGACATCACTCGGTAACCACAATTACCTCGGAGTTACAGTGCATTATATTGATGAAAAGTGGGCGCTGCATTCACATGCTCTGACTGTGATGAAAACAGAGGAAAGACATTATGCTGAAACGTGCGCGGGACACTTTACTGACGTTGCACAGCAGTGGAATGTGTCAAATAAAGTCACCACACTTAGCACAGATAGTGCACGAAATATGATCGCTGCTGCGAGACAACTGCCTTTTGATCATGTCCCCTGCTTCGCGCACAGTCTCCAGCGTTCTGTCACAGTATCTCTGCATAACAGTGCGTTTGACAATGTCCTGGCCAAGTGCAGAAAGGTTGTGGGGCACTTTAAACACAGTCCAGCAAGTGCAGCAGAATTAGAGCAACAACAAGTTGAACATGGACAGAAGAAGGAGTCGCTTATGCAAGACGTTCAAACCAGATGGAATTCTACTCTGGACATGATAAAAAGCATCCGCAGAAACGAACAACCACTGAGGGACGTCCTCACCACAAACACCAAGATTGTGATGCCAACTACAGCTGAAATGGTTGGAAGGTTGGAAACGCTACTGGAGCCTTGCAGGTATGTTTTACATCATATTTCTCACTATCCTGTCTGAGTGCATGTAAGAGAGAAATAGTGTAAATGTGTAAATGCAGCATGAATATGTAGAGGATATTTTTTGTGTATACCGTAAGTGAATGCAATTTATTTTTGACTGAAGTGGAGTTGATTTTCCTGTGCAGGTATTTGACTGAACTTTTGGGAGGAGAAAAGTATGTCTCATGCTCTGTGGCTCTGCCTGCTTTTTGCCATCTGTCCCGGGTGATGGAGAGCTCAGATGATGACCCTGCCTACGTGACCAAGTTCAAGTCTACATTCAGAAACAACATGGAGACACGCAAGGGAAATGCCAACATTGCATATCTGAAGATTGCTACTGCATTGGACCCTAGATTCAAGGACCTCAAGTGTATACCCAGAGCTGAGAGGAGTGAGGTGTGGGCCTCAGTCACCAACTTAGTCAAGGAACAGAGGGTTATTGCAGAGAAACCTAGGGAAGAAAAAAACTCAGAGCCACCAAAGAAAAAGTTAACCCTATTGGCTGTTTCATCTGAGTCTGATTCTGAACAGGAAGAAGACTCAATTGAGAACAGTGTGCGTCGATACAGAGCAGAGCCCGCCATCAGTTCAGATTCCTGTCCATTAGAGTGGTGGTCCAAACATGCAGGCTCACACAGCAGGCTGGCCCCCTATGCACAGAAGTACTTGGCCACACCGGCAACCTCCGTCCCCTGCGAAAGGTTGTTTTCTCTTGCTGGTCATATTGTCCAGAAGAAGAGAGCTTCTTTATCATCTGAAAATGTAAATAATCTGGTGTGCCTTAGCAACTGGCTTAGTGCAGAGGAGTAAAAAACATCAAGTTTTAGGAATCTACAAACTGCACTGAAAGTGTTTTCTGGTTCTTTTTTGACACAAGGAAATCCAGTATAAACATGGACTTTACAGACTAGTCCTCTGCACAGTAAATGCCAGCAGTGAACTTTTTGGTGCTTCACCACACTCTAACATTAATGCCCTGGCAGTGGCAATAAGCTTTAGTTTTGTGTTTTGTTTTGATAACATTGCTTAAGTTGAGATTTACACAAAGTATTTATTTTATTTAACTGCTACTATATACAAATGCTGATGTTAAGTGTTTGTTTGCACAACAAATGTTATGGCACTTTAGTTTATATGGCAGTACATTTAAAATAACAGTGTCAAGTTCTAGGAATTGACAAACTGCACAGAAAGTGTTTTCTGGTGTCTCACTTTAACAGGGACATTTGGTACTAGACTGGTTATGCTGCTCCCTGAAGAAAGTAAAATGTTTCTGCTGTTACCTCAGAAATTGCCTGTTTTAATGATATGATTGTGGCTCAGGATTTTGTGGCCAGTTTTTTTCTTTTTCATAACGAACAGGATAACATTAATGCCCTGGCAGTGGCAATGAGCTTTAATTTTGTATTTGCTTTGATAACATTGTTTAAGTTGAGATTTACACTGAATATTTTATTTAACTGCTACTGTATTAAAATGCTGATGTTAAAAGTGTTTGCACAACAAATGTTATGGCACTTTCGTTCATATGGCAGAACATTTAAAATAAAAGTGCGCTATACACTACTTTTGAATTCATTATTGGATTTTGCGTATACAAATGCGATTAATCGTAATTAATCAGGGAAATCATGCGATTAATCACGATTAAAACTTTTAATCGTTGCCCAGCCCTAGTTTTTATACTTTATTATATTCATAATAAATGTTTTCCTTTCACAAATGTTTTTTCATTAATGTTGCATAAGTGAATTTTGCCAACCTCTATACTGTCAAGAACTCCATATCCTTCAACTTAGCTAACTATCTATATGGTAATTTTGATTATAGTTATTAATTTAATTGTTAATCAGAGTTCAAAATTTGTAGTTAGTACTTTTATGAGACTTAATCAATAAATTGGCTGACTTTTCCCTTCCTTTGAAGGGTGGTCCCCCGAGGTAACTTTAATCAATTCAAGTCATTATTTAATATTAATAATAAAATATTAATATTTAATATTTTATTTTGATAACCAAATTTATTGAATGCCGAAAGGCACACCATTTTATGGGACTTGTGTTTCTGCACGAGGATGTTTCTGTGGCATAAATGGAGCAACGCCTGCGAGCTAGTTCAAGCAGCCAACTCGAGCTGTGCTACTCCAATCATGTGACATACATCAAATGCTTCAGCCCTTCCACCCTAGCATCAACCTGTAGTTTTTGCTCATCACTCCAATCATTCCTGTGTAATCATATGGGGGAGTAATTAAGTTGGAGCCTAGATGCCAAACACTAAACCTGTTCTACTGTTGCAATAAACTTTTGAACGTGAATTGTCTGACTGAACTGTTCTTCTCAAAAACCTACAGGCAAAATGGCTGCCTGTAGTCTGGAAATCCAAGGCAGGGGGCGCTGGCCCTTTTGAGGGCCATCTCCTCTGTCCATTGTTCTGTGCTCGGCACAGCCTGCAGCGTGGCAGTGCACACGATGGAGTCCATGGCAGCTTACTCGTAGATTCAGTGTCTAGAATAGCTCGCCATTCCAAGAATGAGAGAATTTCCTTTTTTTTCTTCTTAGGTGGAGGCACATTGTTCAAGACTTATACTCTCTCAGGCAACAAAAGGCTCTGTCCATCTCTCAGCACGTTTCCCAAATATGTAACCTCTGGCGAGCAGGTTACAGCAGATCTGTAGTTTAGCCAGAGATGCTCTGTGACCACATTCAGGAAGTCTCTGCAACAGCAAAATAGAGTAAGAGCGACGAGGGTAGGAGTGTGCTGCCACCAGGCAGGCGCAGGTCATCTGGTCATGTTTTACTACTGCTGAATACACCATCATACCTTCCCTGAACAAGTACAAGTACGGGCTGTCTTGGCGTAGTGGAATTAAAGGGCCCATATTGTGTAAAATCCATTTTCTGGGTTTTTACTATCCGTAATTACTTGAAGGGGGTCAGTAGGTCCCCTTAAAGTATGAAAACAGTCACTCCGCGGACGTTTTCACTCAGTCCATTCTAAGAAATATGTTATTGAAACGTAGCGTTTCGTACTTCCTCTCCGTATGATGTCATAATGGAATCGCACTTTTCTCCTGGCCCACCCAGCCGGTACCAGTCCAGCCTCCGAACCCACTACCCCTGTGTCGTATATTTAAGCAGCAGTGATGTTGAAGATGATGATGAAGGAATTTCCGCGGACACCGTTCTTGCTTGTATAATAAGGTTTATTACACAGAAGTTTACAGGTCAGGACGGGTACCGGCACACCCGGAGACGTTCTCGGCCAATTCAGAAGTCTACCTCGCCGGTGCCGGACAAGCCTTCATATAGGGAAGTTGTTTCCGCCCAGGAAATAAGATAAAATGACGTCATACATAGGGGCCTCTAATACAAAACATGCTTCCTACTTAAAGATGGAAACCCCTCTATCTACTTCCTACTTAAAGATGGAAACCCCTCTATCTAACAGGTCAAAGAGAGTTTCTCCGGGTCACAGAGAACTTAACGAGTATCATATCGAATAATAATTAGATTCCTCTGAGAGTCAGGAAATGAGGGGCCCCCTAACCATGAATATGTCATTAACAATCTATGTTAGCTGAATATACCACATATTTCCCCCCTTCGAGACTTCACAAAGTCTCGAAACAACAAAAGAAGAAAACATACAGGTGTATAATCATGACAAAAATAACAATCCGTCCTGTAACATAATTGTAACAATAAAGCAACTGTATGGAGTATAAAAGTGAGAGTGAAAAACCCGTCAGGCAGCTATCTTTCCTGAAATATCCATCAAACAAACTAGACAGGAAAATTCTCTCACGGCCCCTCTGCCTAGGCGACCATACATAGTACTCCATACCAATGAAATGAGGAATTTTAGCAAATTGTGTAAGGAAATGACTTAAGCAAATACATATGGAACCCTCAGCAAATCAAAACAAAACAAATGTCCAAAGTCAGGCTGGTCGACCCATCGCACCTTCCAACGGACCTTTTCCTGCCTAGCCCCTCTATCCCTAAACACCAAGAAAAAGAAAACATCTGAGGTCCCAGTATATTTACCCAATAACAGAAAACATAATTTTCCTAGCAATTAACACACAGAGAATATAGTTCAATTTTAATATTACTCATGCAATATATAAGAGAAAACATAAGAATGTATAACACTGTAGTTTCTCAGCAGCATTGATTCTCAGTTGTAGTATCGATGACGTGTTGAATCTGGATATCGTATCATACGTCCTTGTTCAGAATCCTTCAGTCCATTCGTATTGTCCTGTTTGAAGTGTCTGAATCCATTCAACACATCGGAGTCCCTGAACAATCAACCACCCTCACAGTGGTCTTCCCCCAATATGTTCTAGAATGAAAGAAAAGAAAACCAGTATCTTTTGCATACAAAACAGATACAAATTAAACATCAAATATAGATTAACACTCTATCAGTAAATGTGAAAGTATAAGTCATATTGTCCATTTCCCCCCTGTAACACACCACTAATATAAGAAGAAACTACAAAATAACTAAGCAATAACAGAGGTAAATGTTAGGATTATAATAACATCAGATATTCAAAATGGATATATATCCACCCTTATCACGTCGTCCTCATCAATGTCAAATGTCAGCACCACATAATAATGGCATCTGAGTTTGATCACCGGGCATCACAACTCCAACCCATCTCAATATCATAACCTTCGCAAAGGTCAACAACAGCGTACAAAAACAAAACATCACACTCAACGTTAGAACAAGTGCTGCCAAAACCTGAACTAACACTGCTCCTACTGGCCCTAAATTGTCTTGCAACCAAGCATTTGCAGACCATCCAGCGTTTTCCGACGGGCCAAACGCATCCCTTATAAGCTTCAATGCATCTATAACACTAGTCATATTATCAGAACTATCAGGAATCAAAGTATAGCAAGCATTCCCAGTTAAGTTCAAAGCCACACATAGGCCACCTTGTTTGGCCAAAATATAGTCAAGAGCCATGTCATGTTTTAGCAACGTCAGTCTGTGGCTTTTCTGAGTATTTGACAAATATTCAAAACCTTTTATGGTTTCGTTTGCAAAACCCTGTAGGGTGTAGGTAATATTATCAATGTGATCTGCCAAGAATGTCACCCCATACCATGGAAATAATCCTATAGCCCACTTCTCTGCTAGACTTATTCTCCAATGGTACGATTCCAAATTGTTAAACTGTGCCATCTCCCGTTTCTTCCTACTTCCGGAAACGACATTAGATTGGACCTCATCTGGCCCTTTTCCCTTCTGCATAGTAAAAACCTCATATGGGAGTTTCAACGTTGCCATATAACAGCATCCTGTCCACCCATACGGTAGAAATATATATGCCTTATCACCACAAACCCACCAAATATCCTTGAAATTCCCTATAGTCACATTCCCAGGCAAACTTTGGATCTGCACCCTTAAAGTTATATTCTGTCTGTGATGTGGTACATCAAAAGTTACTTCATACGAATCATTACTCATCTTATGTCCACGCTTACCCAAGTCCATCATATATTTGTCACAGTCTGATATCCCCATAAACATTCCCGGCCCATCATGAGTATTATTTGAACAAAAACAGCTGTTAGCTCTCACTGATGTCACTTCCATTATATCAGGGACCGCCGTTGTGATATCTTCATGCTGATCAAGTAAATTTACATATGGTAATTCCCCCAACCAAGAACAAGTAGATCTAGGCCTAAACAGATGTACTGACCAAGCCATCACTATATCTTCTGCTGACTGCTGCTGATACAACAGCCACGATAGTGCATAACTTTGGCATATAGCGGTTAGTGGTTCTGGTACAGTCTCTAAAATTGAAGGCCATGAGTTCGGCGATGGAATCTTTACCACACATGGACCATTCCAATTCATAACCGATCTTACGGAATGCGTTAATTGCTGGAACCATAAGTTCCTACTTGCCCATGGGTCTGCAATTTGTAATACTGAAGGATCAAACCCAAACGCCTTCCATTTAGTTTCTCTCTTTTGTAATGTATGGTATTGATCAGTCATGTGTTCTGGTGTCCGATCAGAGTCAAAAAAGTAATTATCTACGTCTGAAATAGTCCTCTGAGCTGTCACAGATGAATCTGCATCATTCTCTTCCATCATCTGTTCTCTAACTTCAACAATCTCATTACTACTGTTCACCCTAGGCTCTATCTTTAACATTAGCTTCTGGGTTACATTAACCACATCCTTAAATGTCAAAGGTGTCATGTCAGATGTCTGCGTCACATTTACAAATGTCGTAGACGTCAAAGATGTCGTCACTGTTGTAGCATTCATCCCCTTCAAAGTCATAGCTAGAGTAGTAGCCTGAGTTGATGTATGAACACTCTTAGTTGTTTCTGGAGCTAAAGTAACAAGCTTCATCTGTGTACTATTCAGCCTTGGAGTGATTACTGTGGTAAATTGTTCCTGAACCCCTTTAGTAACCGTGAAAACTCCAATAGGACTCAAATCTTTTATCATGAGTGTCACTTTACGAGTTATATGACCTTTTATCCAATAATTTTGATATGGAACAAATTTAAACTCCGGTTCTAAATAAGTACACATGTATTCCCCTTGGTCTTCCCATGTAACTTTACGCAGGACAAGTGAACAATCATCTTTAATTTTCAACCACCTCATGTCATTATACAAAACATACTTCCTTTGATCACGAGGCACAATATCAACTTCAGGTCTTGTCAACAACACATCTTCACCACGACTATTTTCCCACTTGGGAGGAATGTTACTACCAACATTCCACCTTCCACATCGACAAGGAAGGTAAGCTGTTCCTCCTAACTTAACTCTGATCACAGTATTCAAAGGAGGTGGCGTTATAGAAATCATCTGAGGCGCCACTGTAGTTAAATGCGATACATTTATACCTTCAATAACTTTTAACACTAAAAGGGTAGATTTCCCTTCCATTTTCCCAGCTTTCGTCTGGGGAGTTGATGTCATCGTCGTCAATTCTCTTGTTTCCCCAACATCTTGGAGGTCTATATTCTTATTCTCACCTATTATCACTAGAGACACTATACGAACTCTAAATCCCAACTCGGACCGCTCACTTCCAAAACGTGGATCATAAAAAGAACACCTATAATCACCTTGATCTTCCTGTTGAGGCCTATATACATAAAGACTACAATCTCCCTCAACCTTCAGTCTCCTTTTATCATTAATTAACGTATACTTCCTTAATGGTGATGTCCCTAACAGAACTAGAACCCTACCATGGCTATCTTTCCACTCAACTCTAAGTTTCCCTTCACCACTATTTTCTCCTGTACACTGACATGGAAGCTGAACTGACTTCCCCAAGGTTACTTCAACCCTGGTTCTAGTAACGGTTTGGTTTAACCCTTTTCCTAACTGGTCTCGGGCTCCTTGGTCTAACTGGATCCCTGAGTTGTCCTGCAGCGGAGTCACAGCCCTTTGATATCTCTGGCGCTTCGCAGGCAACTGAAATAGGTCCTGCTGTGTCTGGGACATGTTGAAAGACAATGTCACTAAATCTTCTTTCCTGTTCATTAACTGCGAAGTCATTTCTAGCATCATCAGAAATGTGCACAGAATCATCAACATTGTCCACAACTAGTTCACGCATAGGACCCCTCTGAGTTGGAATGTGACCAGGAGGAACCATCACTCCCCTCCGAACATTGTTTTTCAGACAGATAGTGCACCTGCCTATGACATAATCAATCTGTTCAAGCAAACATGGTGCCCAAAAACCATACTCCTTTGTAATTTTTCTCCTAACTTCCCCCCTTGCAACGTGAGCCAACCCATGCGCCTCCTGAATCATTAGACCCAACAAGTCTGGAGGTGCTATTATCAGCCCCTCATGATTTCTCCAAAGTCCAGTAGAATCTCGGGTGGCACCTCGGTCTAGCCACAACTGTTTATCCATTTCAGGAGCAGCTTCCTGAATTAAAATCACATCCTTAAGCGTAATTTTGTCTTCCAAGTTCACTTCATGAGTGACCAGAAGAACTTTGCCCAATTTATCTGCTCCAGTGACTGCTTTTGCAGCTTCATCAGCCGCTCTATTCCCTTATGAAACCTTTGACGCATCAATCTTATGTGCCGTGCATTTAGCTATTGCTATTTCTTTAGGCTTCATCATAGCATGTAACAATTTCATGATTTGGGCGTGATGCTGTATTGGAGAACCATCCGTTTTCTTAAACCCTCGGTTCTTCCACACCGATCCAAACAAGTGGCACACATTATGTGCATATGCAGAGTCGGTATATATTGTCACTCGCTTACCTTCTGCCAACAAACACGCTTCAGTTAGCCCCACAAGCTCAGCAAGCTGTGCAGATGCAGGCTGTGGTATCACTTCAGCCTTCTCAATAACAAATCCAGTTCCTTGGGCTTTTACTACTGCATAGCCAGCACTCAATTTATCGCCCACACGATAACAGGACCCATCAGTCCAATACTCCAGGTCCGCCTCACGCAATGGGAGGGCTTGTAAATCTGATCTAAGCCTAGAGTATTTCTCTGCTTCTTGAGTGTCAACTGTTTTCTTGAGCGCAATGCATTTTTCATGCCCAATAGTTGGGAGACTTCTTTCTGCAGCTCATCCCTCCGTATCTGCAACTCCTCTAACTGGTTCTCCAGTGTTCTTTGTCTTTCTGGACTACTAGTTTTTCCCAAGTCATAGGAGCATCGGTCCATACTTCTTTCGACCTCTCTTAAAGTCCTCCGTACATCCTCTTCTATTTCAGTACTGAATGTCGCAGGACAAAACTTTCTTGAAGATGAAGGAGTCCTGGTCTCCAAATCTTCATCGCTGTCTCCATTCTCACTGTCATTTAGTGGTATCATCTCCTCTCTTTTCCATCCTTTCCTTCTCCACCTTCTCATTTTCCATCCTTTCCTTGTCTACCTTCTCATTTTCCATCTTTTCCTTGTCCAGCTTCTCATTTTCCATCTTTTCCTTGTCCACCTTCTCATTTTCCATCTTTTCCTTCTCTGCCTTGTATGTGGACACAAGTACCTCCATTATTATAATTACATCTGGGTTAAGAGTCCCCTCTACTGGCCATGGTTGGTCAATTTCAGGCCAGAATTTATGCCATTTTTCCGATATTTTTTGCAATGTTTGCGATGCCTTTAACTAAAGGATTATTCTTCTGTACTACATCAACAGGAGTAGTTACTTTTTCCACATTGTAACAGCTTCCTTATGTTCCCTTATTGTAAATTAAAAAGTAATTGCTAAGATTAAAACTACTTAAAGCTATTTAGATTACTTATTACTTTTCAATCAATCAACCAATTAAACAATCAATCAATTAAACAATTAACAAATCAATCAAACAATTAATAAATCAGTCAACTAACCAATTAATCAATCAACAAATCAATCAAGCACTCAATCAATCAATCAACCAACTAACAATTTAATCAATTCATCAATTCATGTATTACAACCATTAAGACACCACAGCCAATAATAAAAATGAAATTGATTTGCCAACTCCAAAGGAATCAAAAGCTCATTGATGTAATAGCACAACCCAAAGTCCGCTTATAATATTTGACAAAAAGATCACACTCTCACAAGTGACTCACTGTCACCAAATGCGCTCTTAGTCGCAGCAAGACAATCACCTAATTATCACCCAATATTCACCTCAAATCGTCAAACAGTCACAATAGTGAATCTCCAACACAGCACAGATCAGAATAAACCACGCACAAACAATAAAACTCACATCTGCAACTGACAGCAGAGTTTAGACCAAACAATCATATTCTATTAATTAGTTAAATGTATTAACTGGTCAGTCCGTTGCCAAGCCTTTTATTTATTTATTTATTTATTTATTTATTTATTTATTTATTTATTTTTGGATAAACTGTACCGGCCTTGATCAGACTGGAGACAGGAGCTGCACACGCAGATGTCAGCAAGCCTCAATCTGTGTGATGCACCGGCCAGCTGCCTTCTCGTCTTCCTGCCTCAATTCCCACTCACCGTAAATGGATAAGGGAAAGAAACAGGCAATGATTTAGTATCCTATGAACCCATTAGGTCCTTTGAACAGCATCATAAGCGATTCAGTATGATTTGCACACATTTGCACACGTTATCTGCCAGCATTTAGGTCAACAGATGTTTTTCTCCTTTAAATACCAGTTATAATCCCATACCATGCATCATCAATATATAATTTAGTTTATTTCACTCTAATAATATCTTTAAAGTTCTCAATAGTTTATTATTTATTCACGGCTGTATTAATAACTCAACAGTCCTTTCGTAAACCAATATATCTGTATGTCTTTCTGCCTGCACACAGCACATGTGTCAGTCCCAGTGAGGAAAAACAGATATGTTATTCTTATTTATACCAGCCCGTAGTGTAGATGTGGACACTCTTGATACCAGCATTTTTGTATTCTCTAGTCAATGCAACCAATTTCCTCTCGTTATCACCTTAAAACAAAATTCTAACTATCTCTCCTTCTATCAAAATTATCATTATCCAGTATTTAAAGTAAAAAATGTCAATTTAAACTCAATTTGTTCCCAAATTAAACCCCTAACCAAGCATTGTAGAATTTAATGAAAACCAAATTAATCAAAAAGCTTTAGCGATTAAAGAAATTTTAGAACTACAAACATATCCAATCTAGCTGAATCAAACAAACAATAATATTTCCTAATACTGTCTGCACAATCTCGCTGTCCCACAAACAAACAAACAAATTGTCTTTTTTAGCTTAAACTAAACCCCATTAAAGAATTGGTTTTAAAAACTTTGTGACTCTGCCCCTGCGTCTCACAAGAGGGTGTTAATCACAGAGGGTTTTTTTCTTTTTTTTTTCTTTTTTTTTTTCTCTATACTCGAGAGAGAGAGAGCGAGAGAGCCTGTCACACACACACACCAGTGCGGCACATGGGGAAGGTGGGGGCGAGTGGAGGGAGGGAAAGCTAGACCCAAATGATTCATTACATCCTCTTGAAGAGGCTCATTGTTTTATTAAATACAGAAAGCAAAATATCTTTCCTTATAAGTTATCAAATTTCCCGTTCTCAACCACAACCTATATATGTTTATTCAATCATAAAATCTTTTTTATTAACCTAACCCACAAGGACCAACCCCTCTACAGTTTGTCACACACAGCTGGAACACAGTAATGACCACGCTTCACACACACACACAGGATACGGTTGGGAGATGTCTCCCTGTTCATGAACGCACACACATTGCCACACAATGAAAAACACTGCAAATTCAACCCAAAAACACAAACAGCACTCATCTTATATTCCCCAAAACAACTCATTCATACCATACATTCATATAGCATGCTTTTTGCCACGCTCTTTTCTCTCTTATTCTTTTAAATTTATGCTACCTATGAGATGTAAATATTCGATGAGAGGCTGCATCAGACACTGTTCGTCAACAAATGTTCAGAGTGGGAACATACAATCGAATTTTTATTCTACAATCTCCAGTTTATTAAACTGACCTGTGGTGAGGATTTGCGGCCCATTCTAACAGCTCCTCTTCCTGAGGGCTTCTATATCCAGATTCTGCGGCGTCTTTCCCTGATCATCTCTTTGATCCTATTTCTCTCTCATTACTCTGTCCCTTATCACTGTTTACATTTATTTATTCAAATTTCCTGGATCCAGGATTATCCCAATTTTCTTTTTTTAACTCAATTCCTGACTATGTCAAAGCCAACTGTCACGCAGTGACTAATCTACACATGTCTTACCGTTAAGAAGTTGAGGGCCCAATCTTCATTAATCTTGCACAATGTTATTTAGCTCACCTTATCGTTACAATGAAGCTATTCTACACATACAATACATCTCTTGTATTTATGTTATTTCCTTTCTTCACTTTTTATCTTCTCTTATAATAATCCCCCCTTTATTTGCGTAGTGCACTACGCAAATAAAATCAAATTTAGCACGGAGCTTCACTTCAAACATCAACACAACATGACATGTCCATAAAAAAGAAAAGGTTCTTTACGGTGTGACCAGACAGCAGGCACACAACAGCTTCAATGAATGAACCAGCGTCCAGTCAAGTGAGAAATGCTCACCGTGTGTGAAGGTCTTGGAGATGCCGCAGGCCACAGCACGTCCAGAGTTCGTGATGCCAAATTTGTCGTATATTTAAGCAGCAGTGATGTTGAAGATGATGATGAAGGAATTTCCGCGGACACCGTTCTTGCTTGTATAATAAGGTTTATTACACAGAAGTTTACAGGTCAGGACGGGTACCGGCACACCCGGAGACGTTCTCGGCCAATTCAGAAGTCTACCTCGCCGGTGCCGGACAAGCCTTCATATAGGGAAGTTGTTTCCGCCCAGGAAATAAGATAAAATGACGTCATACATAGGGGCCTCTAATACAAAACATGCTTCCTACTTAAAGATGGAAACCCCTCTATCTACTTCCTACTTAAAGATGGAAACCCCTCTATCTAACAGGTCAAAGAGAGTTTCTCCGGGTCACAGAGAACTTAACGAGTATCATATCGAATAATAATTAGATTCCTCTGAGAGTCAGGAAATGAGGGGCCCCCTAACCATGAATATGTCATTAACAATCTATGTTAGCTGAATATACCACACCTGCTCCCAACCACCACCACCACCACCAGCACCCCTCCTCCCCTCACCGAACGCGACACCAAGCAGACATGTTGCTGAATTAGCAGCTTGTTAGCTACCACAGGCTAACCACAACAAACAACACTGAAGAAACACTGCAGCGTGGAGAGATGCAAGGAAGAGAATGTGTCTGTGCACATTCCTCCTAAGAACGTTACTGTTCAAGACCAGCGGTTACACTTTATTTCTTCTGACGTGCCGTGTCGCTGTGCTCAGTACGGAGTAATGAAGATGTTACACCGTACTGAAACTCCGTTCTGAAACTCAGTACTGTAACTCGGGACTTACTCCTACATTGGCCGACTGTCCTGCTAAAACGTGAACAAACATGAGGACGGTGTAACTTACCATTCAGAAACATCCTGTTGTAACCGACTTTGAATATGTGGCTGGTCTTCTATAGCTGTATCCAAACATAACAGCATGACTTTCAGCTGTGTCTACCAGAGAGATCGTCAATCCCCATTTCGGGACTGGTTTGCGTGAGTGGACCCCCCTGCAAGCCTCTCAGTTATCAATCAATTAATTATCACATTGCACAAAGTATTAAGGTTCTTTTCTGGAGAGTTTTAGATGCTACTTACTGCTCGTGGGTCTGAGTGAGACTATAAATTTAATAATGGTAAGAATTTTCTTAACTTTTTTGTGGCCACTTTACAGTGTTGACCAAGCCCAAGATGGAGTCTGCAGGCTGCAGGTTTGGGAGTCATCTTTGATCCCGATTTGTCCTTTGATTCTTACTTAAAACACATTTCTAGGACTGCCTTCCTTCACTAACATCTAAAAAATCTGACATGTTCTGTGTAAAAAAGAAGGAGAAAAACTTGTGTATGCCTTTGTTCCATCCAGACTTGGACTATTCTTTATTATCAGGCTCCAGCAGGAAGTTGTTAAAGACTCTGCAACTTGTCCAAAATGATGCAATGTCCTGACAAAAACCAGGAAAAGAGATCACATTTCTCCTGTATTAGCTTCACTGCACTGGCTCCCGGTTAAATTTGGAATAGAATTTAGAATTCTCCTCACCTACAAAGCCCTTAATAATATGGCACCATTATACCTCAAAGAGCTGATAGTACCTTATCAACCCACTAGAGCACTGCGCTCCCAGAATTCAGGCTTACTTGTTGTCCCTAAAGTCTCTAAAAGTAGAGTAGGAGCCAGAGCTTTCAGCTATCAAGCTCCTCTCCTGTGGAATCAACTCCCACTTTCAATTCGTGAGGCAGACACCCTCTGTACATTTAAGAGTAGGCTTAAAACCTTCCTTTATGATAAAGCTTATAGTAGGGGCTGGTTTAGGCTTGTCTTGGACCTGCTCTTAGTTATGCTGCTATAGGTCTAGAATGTCGACAGAAACATGTCACATGGAGCTTCTCTTTCCTCTTCTCCCTCTTTATCACATTAAAGACATTGATGTCTCATCAATACATGTAACTGACTTGACTTCTTCCCCGGAGTCCTTGTGCTTTATCATTTGCAGATCCAGGATCGCAAATCAGAGATCGTGATCGTATAAGCGGATCCTGTATTGTGTTAGCTGATGGTGATCTTATTGTCGGTTCCTGTATCATGTTGGCAGCTGATCGTGGATAGTGGTGGTGGACCATAATCAAGGCTGCAGTTGATGGTGGATCCTGATGGCGGCAGTGGATCATGACGATGGATTGTGGATTATGGTGGCATCTGATCGTGGTGGCAGCTGATCGTAGTCTATGATTACAACAAGATGGCTTGATATACAATATACCTGCTGAGATAGCATTACTGACAATAACTCCTAAATTCATTTACTTTCCATTATGTTACAAACTGTTTATTCTAATCAATGTTGCACATACAATTATTTTGTATTAATTTTGCTGATGTTCTCCGTTACACGTGGCAACTATTGCACTTCTTTCCATCCTAGGAGAGGGATCCTCACATGTGGCTCTCTGAGGTTTCTACGTTTTCTTTCCCTGTTAATAGGTTTTTTTGGGGTAGTTTTTCCTTACTCTTGTTGAGGGTTAAGGGCAGAGGATGTCACACCTTGTTAAGCCCTATCAGACAAATTGTGATTTGTGAATATGGGCTATATAAATAAATTGTGATTGATGATCGATTGATAATGCAGCATGATAGCTGCAGTGGCACTGCTAGAAGACTATGTTAATGAAACAGTTGTGAAGGAGAAAGTGTTTGGGGACCACAAAAATGTCCTTACCCATAAGGATGACTGGCCAATGTAGAAGGAAATATTTTCTCTTATTTTATTTACATTTTCTTAATACACAGAGAAGTTCCCTCTTCCTCTATATGACACTAAGGTCTTAGCTGAGACAAAATGTTTAACATTAATTATCAAGTACATATGTAAAACTCTGAATCAACTTTCTCAGGAAGTTGACCAGCGAGCATATAATCTTACTTACATGTGTACTCAGTCTAACTCACCTCCATGTCACCTACTCAGCAACCAAATTATCTCCATCTCTCTATTTACTCTGAACACACTACAGTGAATATGAATGCAATATTCTAATAATAATAATAATCATAAAAGTGCATTTTAAGAATTGTTTTAAAAGAAGACTGATTAACGCATTCCCCCCACACACACATTCATACAGTGCGTCTATATGCAGCACTTTCATTATGAAAGGGAGCAATTTTGGATTTAGTATCTTGCCCAAGGCAGCATGCGCAGTGGGGAAGACTGGGATCGAAGTCATAATAGTCCCCCCCCCCAATGTTTAAATATGGTCAAATTGTCCCCCCAAATAAACTGAATTGTAAACTGGCCGATGAATAATAATAATAAAGCTGTTATGTTAAGACGACAAGCAAAAAGCACCGCTGTCCGAAATAGTCACTATGAAACTTTGAACGATTAAGGAATTACAGTTTAGTGCAGCTCATTTACTTTTTCTGGCAGCTCTGCATGCGATTTGTCCAATATCCCCTATCCCACGAAGCAGGTTCCAGTTCTGGGCTGGTGCTAGTGCTGGTTCGCAGTTGCTTTTCCACAGGCCAGTGCCATTCAAAGAGCAATGTCATGACGTCTCTGTATACGGCTCCGCTCTCCCAGCTAATGCTAGTGATAACTTCAACCACAACAACAAAAATAGCGGTGGATACATCGTATTTTAATGAGTGTTGCTTGTGGCTTCGCTTTTCTGTTTTCGAGCATACAGACACATCCAAACACAACTGGTCCAGCATATTTTTGCTGCTTTTTGCGATCGCTACGGACGGCAATTAACTCTCAGAAATGCACTTTACATTAACATCATTAACGTAGAACGCAGTTTTACTACTTCTGGTTTGCGGACGGGGTGAACAACCGTTTCTGGTTCAGGACGCCGATGAGAGACAAGACAAAAAAATATGCTACCGCTATCGCGATCCAGGTCTTTCCACCGGAAACAGTTAATCTCACCCTGCATACCCGGAAGTTGAGAGACGCCATCTTGTGCACCGGGCGTATTTGCAGCCACTCATTCACGCAGCAACCAACAGTCATGCGCATAAGTTAAAATATTAATGTTGTCTTTTTATCAATGATTTAAGTAAGTGCCATCATGTCGAAGAGAAAGGGTGCTGGTGATATTCAGATGTTTTTTTGGACACTAAAAACAAGAAAAGTGAGTTGAGAACAGTGTGGAAATGAGTTCCAGTAAGCGGATTACTAGTGCACAAGATGTGTTAATACTTCTTGATGTAACTTCAATAATCATTGCTATTCACATCAGAAATTTTAAATGATTCATTCCGGAACATAATGGCCAAAAACACCACCTCTTTACTGATAATATTTCTTTCATGTTCACTGTGGTGCGTTCAGAGTAAAGAGAGAGAGAGAAGGAGAGAATGAGGATGCTGTCAGGGCAGGGACAGCAGGTGACATGGAGGTGAGTGAGAAAAGGTTTATGTTGATGATTAAAACCAAATAAGGACATCATACCAGTCTAATCCGAATATACAGACTTGACCGACATGTATTTATATTAGGGTTGCCAATCGATTAAAATATGTAATCGTACGATTGTCCATAGTTTTCTCGGATTAATCACAAATTAATCGCATTTTTTATCCAGTCTAAATGTACTTTTTAATACTCTTATCAACATGGGAGTGGATAAATATGCTTCATTTATACAAAATGTATGTTTATTATTTTTGCAACAATCGAAAACAAAGACAAATGCTGTCCAGAATATTCTCCAGAATACCCTCAAAGGTACTGAAAGCATAACATGGCAAACTCAAACCCAACAAGAAACAACAGATGGGAATATTGGCAATAATAATCTGCCTTCAAGCTGTAGCCACCCATTTAGCTATCCCTGATGAAAGTTTTTGGAAAGGCTTTGAAGCTGAACTTGCCATTCAAAAGATCCTTTTCTTTATCCATTTGAGGCTTGTTTCTGCTTGCCATCCACAACGTTACTGCTCCATCGCTTCCTGATTTCACAAACTACGGTGCAGGCCGAGGGTCATAATCACAGAACGTGCACGCGTTAATCGCCCGTCAAAAAAATGTGTGGCGTTAAAAGGAATTTGCGTTAACTCGTTATTGTAGTGTTAACTTTGACAGCTATAATTTGAATATCAATATTTTACATATTTATGTATGTTATTTATCATTTAATATACTTGTGTAATTGTATTTTAAAAAATACAATAAATGAATATATCAAGTTATATATAATACACATAAATATGTTTATATTACAAATCACACATTAGACTTACAATACAGTATTAAACATTGTTTTAAATAGCAAAATACATAAAAAATAATCTTGTGTATTAATAATGAGTTGTGAGATTTTGGTCACCCCCAAAGTTCCATTCATGACTACTGCCTTGGTAAATACTACTGATATTTGTTTTCATTCATCAAATTGACTTGTGAAAGAAAGGATTCTAAAGCACTTAAAATGTTCACATTGTTGTGATTTAGAGAAATTATTAACAGTTTTTGGCTTCAGACTGCCCTAAATTCTTCTCTACCTGTCTTTTCTTGTATTCCCCTTTGCTGTGACATGCAAAACAAGTATTTCCTGTTCAAAGTTTTGTAGGCTCAGTCTGCCTGAGGTGTATCCTTACCTTTTCACTGTCTGAACTGTTGTAACATTTTTGACTGAGGTACATACAGCATTTGTTTTTATAAAGATAAGTTTGTTTCATGATGCAAAGATGTGATAATTTAATATCAATAAAATACAGTGTATGTGTCACTAGAGGTGTGCACCTTTACTAGCCTAATGATTCGATTGCAACTTGGTGCATTTCAATGTATCACATCCACAATTTCCTATATTACTTCACATAGGTGCTTTTCATCAATTAATACAATCAGTCAGTCAAATATATATAACTTCCATTTTTATTTAGAAAGTGCTTTAAAAAGTATTATAGACTGTTAATGTTATTACAATTGTGTTGTAATATACAAAATAAGGTTTTCAATAAAAAAATCAGACTACAACAGTAAGTCTATGACAGTAGTCAGTGCTCTCCACACTGATTTGACATTAATTCAGTTTAGACTTGTTTTCTGCACCTAAGGCTTAAAGTAAAAACTCTGATTATAGCCTTCACTGTATCAAGGTGGCTCTGCCTGCCCCCCCCCCCCCCCCCCCCCCCCCCCCCCCCCCCTCTGCGGGAAGAATTTCTGTCTGCAGGAGTATGTGTGTATGTGTGAAGTTCTGGTCACCTTAACCCTGATGTCCTGGCTGTGCTTGTCAGGTTACACCTTGTGTTGTGTAGCAGGTTTAAACATGTGTCTCATAAACTCTAGAGCGAATCAAACAAACACAAAGTAAATGTCAGTACTGTTTGTGTCCTAATAACAAAAAGTGTAAAGTGAGCGCAGGTCAGCAGGGGAGTGAGGAGGATGCAGACGCCGACAGAGATTCTACCACATACAGGACAATCGAACCTTTAATGTGCGTCTGTCCTGATTGTGAAGCAGCGGCGGTTATCATTATGCAGCAGAGTCCACGTCAAATTGTACTTTCTTGATTCTTGTTGTTCTGGGTTTGTACCCTCATGGTTGAATGCACTTATTGTAATTCACTTTGGATAAAAGCATCAGCTTAATGAAATGTAAGGTAATCTAAGAATCGAGAAATGTCTACAGCTCTAGTGCTCACCACTGTGAGACATGGAGGGAGGGAGGGTAGAGACTAAATCTAATCTCCCGCCCTGATATTTAGATTTTTTATTCAATCAGTATATTTGTTTGACAGGGAAGCTGTGCGCAAAC
This sequence comes from Hippoglossus hippoglossus, assembly GCF_009819705.1. Lineage (NCBI taxonomy): Eukaryota > Metazoa > Chordata > Actinopteri > Pleuronectiformes > Pleuronectidae > Hippoglossus > Hippoglossus hippoglossus. The sequence continues at coordinate 23,028 of NC_047154.1, read as the reverse complement.
AGGAATATAATATTAATTTAGTAAAAGTAAAAAAAGCACCCCAGGAAAAGGGGACTTTCCGTCAAGGAAGAAAAAGGGCATGGGCTCAAGCCCCCTTTGATGTCAATGTGTGCACATGCCAGGGCAGCAAAATGAAAAGCAAGCCATTCCGCATCTGTGGCCTGTGCGTTACAAAACGGCGGTAAGGTTCTGGTGGGGTTGGACAGAAAAATGCAGCTCGAGTCACCTCCACTCTGCTGCTGTGCAGAGCAGACTCTTTCACTTTATAATTGCAGCTTCAGACTAGGTATTGCTCATGGTGAAATGGGTGCTACCACTGATACACAAAATTAACCAAACCAATTTTATGTCTTTAAAAAAATAAACAAACTGGCAAGTTATATAATTGGTATGTGCCTGAACCCCGTGTAACACGAGTAACCCATTGGTCCACCGCAGTGTCCCTGTGTGCTCGCTCCAAACACCCAGGATATTATAAACAAAGACCATTACAAGCCTGCTCTAAATGACTACCATCTACAGTGCTGAGAGCATCATAAACAACATCGGTCGGAGTGCATTCTGCTGGACAACTTATGACAGTGTTTGTTGTGGGCCAAATCTGGCCAAAACTATTTTAGCTTTGTGGGTATGGTTTCACTTTCAAAAAGCAGAACAAGTTAATTAATGCTGTTGTCTTTCTCAGATAAGTGATATAGGGCTTACTTAAAACAAAAACACTATAAATCAAATATGCACTGAAATGTTATGCATATGCAGTTGATGTAAAGTGTTTATTTGTATTTTTCCAGCTGAATAATAATCATCAATCATAATAGTCAATATGTTTTCTCATGTATGGGGACCACACATTTTGACTTCAAGACAATTGCAGCTGATTGGAAACAACCTTCTACGTTGACTCACAACTCTTTCCAGCTTTTTCCAGGTCAGGAATAATATAAAACTGAAACCCTTAAAAACTTTTTTATTGGCTATATGGTCATAGTTTGTTTAACGATGTTAAAAGTAAATATAACACAGTCAGTTGTTCAATGGAGCTGTCTAAGTACTGTTTCTTTCTAGTGTTGGTTGGATAACCACTGATATTGTGATGTTTTCCCCATTTTTGTGTAAGTTGAGATATGCATAGTTTCTCTAAATTTAATTAGGGACAATCTGTTGCTTTAGCTAAGGCTAAACATACCATCTAGTTGTTTGCATAGAAGATACATTTGTGTTCATTCTGTTTAGTACATAAGCTCTGCTTATGCCCTCTAGTGTCTTACTCTGTCAGGTTATTACACAAATGTATTTTTTAACATTATGTCTACTTATAATATTGAACACTGAGTATAGAGCTTACAGTGTGTTTGCAAAATGAGTAATAAGGACTGATTGTGGGTCATATTGAGTAAAACTTTGGGATCAACAATTTTTTTTTCATCTGTCCTATCAAAAAGCCTGGTATTTGCCTGTCTTCAAACAGAGGTTGTTTAACTGCAACCATCAATGTCAAGCTGAAGCTATACTATGAACATGCAGGCACATGTTGCTTAATTCCTAGGACAAGCTGCTGTAGCACACCCTCCACCAATAAACTGACATACACATGCAGAGCGCTGCTCATAACAAATCTTGACACACTGCCATGACAGTATGAGCTGCATTTAACCATGTCATTTCTCACATAACACTTCATTGAATTTCTCTGGTCTGCTGGATCACCATTTTGCGGTAAGTGGGGGTTGCACTCGACATGATAGAGGAACCCACCACACGGTTCTGAGAGCCAGAGGATGTGCTGCTCTCGCTGCAAAGGACTCTCATAGAACCAGATACATCACACTTTTCAGACACTCCTTCTGCCTCCTGGACCAGCTGCCCTCCATTGCTTGTTGGCCCTCCAACCACCAGGCCTCTCTGAGATCTCAAAAGCCCTCCTGGCTGTCGAGTGCCTCCCGGAATGTGGCAGGTCTGGATCCCTTTCACCACTTTCATTGACTTTGCAGGGACCTTGTCCTCTTCAACCATCATGATCTGGGAGCCACAGATGTTTCCAGCATAGATCCGGTCAGTGCCATCTACCTGGATTCCATTACTTTCCACGAGCATCACATGGGGGCCCTGGTACTGTCCACTAGACATTACTACCTGACCCTGAACGACCATACATGGGGAAGGTCCAGTCTGGGTGCTGTTAACCAGTACCATGCCCTGTAAGTTGTTGGCTGGTGCCTCAGCTAGTAGCATAGTGTTCTGAATCTGTGGCTGGACAACGTAGTGCGTTGGCTGCAGCCGTGGAGTTGTGGTGTAGTACACAGGCTGCTGCTGCTGTACCAAGAGCATCTGATCTTGATTTGCCATCTCTCGTCTCTTTGTGGTCATGGTCTCATTGATCATCTGATCTGAACGCTCAGATATATCCCTGACTACAGTCTGTTCTATGTTGGAGACAGTTGGCTGCAGCTGGGTTGGAGGGGGCAGCTGTGGTTCATTCACAAACCTTGATACTGAGGTCTGTGTGTTCATTGCGGCAGGAGTGAACACTTGTTTAACTTCAGTTAGAATTTGCTTGCCTCCGCACACCTCAGCCAGGGTCTTAAACTTTGGTCCAAGATCATCAAGGAAATGCAGGTCATCATCAGACTCCAGGAGGCTGCAGCATCCCACAGAGCCAGCAGAGGAACCCTGGCCTTCATAATCATAAACCAACAGACTGTTCTTCACTGCAAGGTTCTTGTTTCCATTGTCCAGCTTCTGTTAAAGAGTAAAAGAGCTCATTACCAATGTTTTTTTTTGTTGTGTAATAGTCATTTTTTGTGCCATTCATGACACTAGTTGTACTTGCTTAGGCGTTTTATGAATGCTGTAATATCTCTTAAATTAAAATAAAATAATAATTGTCAATCTCATTATTAGTCAGTAGAAATCCCAGAAATGTATGATATATACATACAAGCCCACAAGGATGTTGGGAGCTTTAAGTGCTCCAACCCAAGCATACTTGGGTGACAGACAATTATAACGCAAACATATTTACACCAGTCCTCACCTGAGTGTAGTACTGTTCCAGAAAGTGGTCTGGCAGAGCCATGCCATCATAAATTCCTCCACCTCCTCCTGATTCTCTGCCTTCAAACTCAGAGTGGAAGCCACTGGCGCTCGGCTGGTTCATCATCCCCCAGGTTTCTTCTCTGTGGTCACCGGCAAATCCATCTTGATGGACCCTGTTAATCCCATCCATGGAAGTGACTGACTTCTGAAAATCAAAAGTTGCCCTGGGCGCCATTGCTGAAGTTTTGCCAACCATGCCTATACCCATGTTGAACATATCTCCTTCCATTTGTGGTAGCATATTCAGCAGTGGTACCTCCTATAGCAAGGATCCAAATGTAAGAACATATTAATTCAGCTTTCACACAGACATCTAAATAGCACTTGACCAGTGTTTATGCCATTATTCATTTCCTTAGCAGTTGTATTTAAATGGTTAATTTGTCAGTCTTACCGTGTTTTCTCCCTGGCCCTCAGTGTGATAGTTAATGAGGTGTGATTTGGTGTCAAAAGGCATCTCAGTAAAGCCTCCTGAAACACCTGCAGCCCCCCCACATTGGCAGAAGAGCAGCAACAGAGGAATGACTGTAAAAATAACACAAACTTTAGTTTAGTTAAGTGTAGTGTGGTTTGGGGACTGCACTACTTGTACTACTACTGCACAACTGGTAATGGGCATCAATTCAGTTATATTTAGGGTGGCTGTGTCTGAGGGGGTAGAAGGGTCGTCCTCCAACCAGAAGGTCGGCGGCTGTCGATCCCAGTCTTCCCCGTCTGCATGCCGAATGGCCCCTCATAGAAAAAAGTGCTGCCCATAGATGTACTGGGTGAATGGAAAAACTGTACTGTAAATCGCTTTGAGTGGTCATCAAGACTAGAAAGGCACATAGCATTTTAGTGCTATATTAATACACACCATTTACCTTTTAAAACAAAAGGAGTTTATAAAACCATTTGTATTTATGTTGCATTTCACCAAATTTGTTACTTAGGCACACTCGTGCACACTTTTGTATGACTTATATTTTGCCCGAACCTGAATTATGTTTCACAGGTGGTTGACCTGAGAGGTCTGAGGCCTCTGCAGGAATATTTTAGATAAGATGTTGTAGTGGAAAATATCTAAGAGTGGTGGGAAAATATTTTGTAGCTGAAAAGTAACTTTTGCTGTCTGAGACTTAAACTGTTTGTGACCTGAAACCTGTATGGCCTTTCTAATACCTTTATGAACTTTATATTACTTATTGACTGTCCAAGGACTTAATTTGTCCCTGCTTTATCTTCAAAGGAAACATATGCAAATCAGTTTCCTGTGTCTTAATTCCTGTCTCAAACTGCACCTACAGAACTAGTCTGAACTGGCTCAGACAAACAACCTTAGTTCTCCTACATAAGACCCTTGCATTTGACAGTTCTCCATTAACACTCTGAGATCCCTGTGACTCTCTGTGTGGATGCTTTCTGGACAAAGCCCCTTTTAAAATACACAAAGACCAATTTGGTATTCAAGCTTCTTGTATTCTCAGATTTCTATCACAATGTGTTATGAGTTGCCATCCTGTCTCTGGTAAGGTGAACCTTGAGAGTCTGTATCTCATGATGATAATAGGCATCTTATCATGACTCTGTGATTGTGACATGATTGTGACGTAGACTGCTATATGTTCCCTCTAATTTGGTATAATACTGAAATGTTTCTATTGCACTTGAAACTTTTGGTTTGACTGTCAGCATGTGCATTAGACCAATAATCTTCTGTGTATCCAGATCCATATTGTTGACTTCTTTGCTGTGGACTTTTCGTCATCATTGCATGTTTAAAAAAATTCACATTATGTACTTTTCCACGATTTGACATAGCTCCTTGAGGTCTCAATAAAAAATTGAGTCAAAGTACCAAAATGATGATAGTGAGCCCCTGCTACCCTCTCTTGTTCCTTTATTTTTTCTCTTCAACTATTTATCTTCCGCTCTTGTTTGGAAGATGTATATAGACCCTCTTCTAAGGCAGGCCCATCACAGGGTGATCAGACCTGGGTGCATGTCCCTAGCATCTTGGGGCCCAGTTGGGATCTTTCCTCATGATCCAAAGCCATTGGCTGCAGCGTTCTGCAGTGTGTGATTGTTTGTTTTATGGTCTGGTGCAGGGCTTGTCCGTGGATCCCCAGATCGTTGAGCAACCTGATGGTGGATGTTTCAGGGAAACCCCTACAGCCAACCTCCACAGGGCAAACTATTGCTTTCCAGCCATGTTGCTCTGCCTCAAATGCCATGTCTGCATACTGTAGCATTTTCCTCTCATTTGCTCTATCAACAGTACCCTCACTCAATTCTACAAAGTAGACAACGGGCAGGGTGTTAGACGAGAGTATCAAGTCCGTTGTTAAGGTGGTAGTGGACAAATGTCTCAATTCGTCTCAATTGTGCCCATTATCTTTTCAAGGATACTGTTAAGGTCTGCAATGATGGCCTCCCATTTAGCTTTTTCTGAAGCTCCAGGACAGTTCCCCTTTGGTTTGGTTTGTAAAGGTTTCTTCTCCCTTTTTGGTTTACCTGGCTGAGTGGGCTCTATACCCTCTTCTGAAACTGTCTCTGTGCTTGATTTAACTTCTTCAGATACAGGGGGGCTGATGTCCTGCGAACCTTGGATTGAGTCTGGTCGCTGGACTTCACTCGACTGACTTGATTGACTTCTTAGAAATTACTGATCAATGCGAGATCCCTTCTCTCTTGCGATCAAGCACTTCTTCTTCGTGTTAGTTTCTTGTATTGTGCTTGCCTTCCTCTTTGTCGTTTCTATTCCAGGGTCATTAGCCGTTTGGTCTGTTAGTGAGTTGTCCTCCGCCGCCACTCTCACTGACTCTGGGGGTAATTTTCCTTTAATTGCTTTCGTAACCTGAACTCATAACCTAGGTCATTGAAGGCCAGTCATGAACTTGATGAGCTACTTGCCAAATGGGATTGCCAAACTCATTGTGTAGATTCACACAATGACTAAAGGGAATCAGCAGGGTGACATGTAAAGGCAGCACCACCATCAGGGCTATTAGCCTAAAATGCCAGTTGAGTTTAGTCATGTTTCTACTGCAGGAAGCATTTTGCTTGAATAGACATCACCAGAGTTGTTGTACATCACCTGGGGTTTGAACTGACAACCTTAGACACTAAGCGCAAGTCATGACCTCGATGAGCCACCTACTAGCTTCACACTATAACTAAAGGCTGTTTGCAGGGCTGCATTTAAAGTCATATTTCACTACGACTACTGTAAAACATTATAAAGAAAACATTTTGATTATTTCTTTACTTCATGTAGATAGTGTAGAGATGTCAGTGTTTCCCCTACCATTATATTAGGGGGGCACCCCACCCCCCCAACGGCACCCCCCGCCCCCCCTGGAAGGTCAAGTTAATTATTATTATTATTTTTTTTTTAATATAGCGCCAGATCTCAACATAAGTCATTTAAGGTTACCTTTCCTATAAAACAGGTCTATAGCTTGCTCTTTTATTAAACAAACTAAATGGCCTTATCTTATTTATCTTATTTACACGACGGCATGTCATTTCTGTCTCTGTCTCTCGCGCGTTTAGATTTCTCCTCTGCTCTCTGTATTGCGCACGACGGAGTTCCTTCCCGATGCGCACACACGCACATACAGACACGTGCGCGCACACACACACACTGACACGTGCGCGCACACACAAGTTTTTTTGTCCGTGTCCGCCCCCCCCCCCCCCCCATTTCTTTGAGATAAAATTCTGAAATTTTCCCCGCTGCATCAACCAAGACAAACATTTAGTCATTTATGTTTGTGAACATTGGACATTTTTTAATTGAGAATTTCCAGTTTACAGTAAACCATTTGAATGCTCTCTGGGCTAATCTGGCTTAATCGTTTGTGGAAGATGGTCTGAAGCTGCAGGTTAACAAATTTGCTCTCAATTGATCTAAAATTGTTATAGGAGATAGGATTAATTATTTGTTGACTTCATGATTGCTTAAAAAATAAAAGATGTCAGAGTTTCTGCTTAATTAGGCCTAAAATTTGGTGAAAGTTGCAATGTTCTAGCACTTACGCTTGATTTGCTATGAATTTTGCTATGACTGGCAGCACATTGACCCGGCCCCTAATTAAAGCTGCAAGCAGTGATGGTCTGGCCCTCGCAGTCCGAGTGTATCAGAATTTGCCACAGCTACGGAGTAGGTTGCTGGAGGTTGGTTGAAATGGCTTATTATTCTGTTATGAGTTATGCAAAGTCACATCCTGTTGAGGTGTGCATCCTGTTGCTTGTAGGTGTTGCTATGATTATGTTGAATTCTAGCATGTAAATGTGCTCATGACAGGTCATCAAACATGTTACGTTTTGTGCCGATTGGACAATGTATAGTCAAATTAGTGGAACCTCCTGTTTCATGGCGATATGGTCCCGTCACGACTCAGACATGCTGTTCAACGAAACCTCAAAAGGAGCACAACTTTTCATCTTGAAGGTGTTTAGATTACACTGACCTAGGCCAGTGTGATTAATCCTCTAGGAGGAGTTCATTAAACTAAAATGCATGAAAATGACAAATGACAAAGCAGTAATTATATGTACATATAATACATATAATATATGTATGTTTAGCCTCCAACTGTAAAAAAATAGACATATGCATTTGTCGTATTGCCACAGCAGCATTCTACGAAACAGTCACAAGATGTCTCATACACACTCTTTGGACCAAATGTCAGCTGGGGCTGGTCTTGTGAAGTTTGGTGCAGATCGGACAATATATAGTCAAATTGGAAGAACTTCCTGTTTCAAGGGGAAACTTTGATGTCGCGCCATTCAATGAAACCTCATGAAGAGTAGATTACACTGACCCAATATGAAGCCAATCCAATTAATCATCTAGGAGGAGTTCGCTAATGTACAATGCATGCAAATGGGTAAACCCGTACATTAAATTCAATATGGGTTACTTTTTGGGGCTAGCATATGGGTCCAAGAAGTTTTTTTGTTAGTCTGGACATGGTACATATACCTTCTGATTTTCATACGTACACATACGTCGAGGCTGCTTCGTTGAAATATTATAGGAGGTGTTATCAAACCATTTTGCCAAGGCCATATGCAAGACCAATATTGGAGTAAATTTGTGCCATTTCTGATGTGTGTGATGACTTTCATGACTTTTCATGTTTAGACCCCCAAAAATGTGATCCATTGTATTGAGACATACTTGACGTATTGACCAAGTTAATATAGATGGATATACATCTGTGAAAAGCTGCCAGTCAGAGGGTGCATTTAATGGTGAGACCTTTAATAAGACGACTTAGCTGACATCCAAGGCTTTGGCTTTCAATTCTGTCCATTGAAACTCAGATCTTACCTGGTCAAAGCTACAAGCTGCATCTGTCAAGTATTAAAGTATGAAAAGTATACCCAGTACACCATTGCCAATGTGACTATTTGTCGTAGTTATTTAGTTCACATCCTTTGTATTAATGATGCTTAAAAGTAGCCTGCTAGCCTTCACTTTATCCCAAGACCCTTCAAACAACTTACGTGCTAACAGCAGCAGGCCCAGGAACAGCAATCCGATGCCTGCAGCCCCAAAGTCTGCTCCTCCATTGGCACCGTGTTTTGCACACACCATTCCATCCTCACAGGTACAAACTTGGACCTTTACCATCTGTGGTTCTGGACAGGCCTTGCCCTGTTCATCCTTCACTACAAGCTTCACTTCATAGAAACCAGGCCACACGGACTCCTGAACCCTAAGGATAGCTGCAGTATCTGCATGAAAAAAGACGAACATATGAAACATGTTGAAAATCAACATGAGTCCCTCAAAAGCTAACAGCTAACAGGTCAAAGGGTTCTGGACATTCTGGAATCCCACTCGTCTAAGATGCATTCAACAAATTCCAGTAGCTATTCAAGTTCAGGACTTTGATTACATGTCATTCTCTTTTCGCCCCATGTGCCCCATTTTTCTTTACTTTATTGTCAAACTGTAAAATCAATGCCTGCTTTTTAACAGTATAAACATGAGAAGTTAATGCTAAGAGCAAACTTTAAAGCGTAATTAAATGCAACCTGATACTGTTGGGTTTGCTGATTCGAATGGTTCAAAAACTGACTTTGCTGCACAGATAGATCGACTCCAAGACTCTGTGACATCACTGCTAAGTGTAATGACAGGTGCAACACTGCACAATACCGACTTTACCAAACCAAACTCAAGATGTTGACAAGTGAGTAGATGAGTTATTTCCTGTGCTATTGAGTTTGCGATGCGAATAATGACCTTACAATTGAGCTCAGAGAGGTTAGGTGTGGAAAGACCTATTATCCTGGCAGCAGTATGGGTTATAGATGTAAGTTTTGTTCTGTTGGTTGAAGGGAAATATCCCAAGAAGTCCCTAAATGGACAAATTAAAGTGGCAATTTTTGTTGTTCAAATGAGTCCCCATGCCTGCCCCAGTCTCTAGTATTCTGCAGTATTCTCCTCACCATTGAGATGCTCCACCTGCCACTTGCCCTTAGTTCCTTCTGGGACAATAATGAAGTCAAAAGGAGGTCCATTAGGGAATGCATCCTCATCTTTAGCACTCACAATGACAGCATCAACCGTGGTACAGATTGTTTGGATATTATTGGTCAGGGTGGGACAGTGGTCATTAACGTCTTCCACCTGGATGGCTACAGTGCCAGTGGCTGTCTTACTTGGCATGTCTGTTAGAAAAATACAATTATGAACAGTTCATTCAGCATTTTATTCATTTTTCTTTCATTTTGTCAGACACAAAATGAGAGACACAACTGGTTACCATACTAACGATGTGAGGTTGATGGTGCTAAATTTCTCCTCACTTCATAAATTTGACTTCTTTAGTCCTTGCACAGTCCATACAGATGATAGATGTAGCTGGATACTGGCTTATGCTAAAACTTATATTTTTTAACTGACTATGTACTCTTCATGAACCCCAGATTATGATATGAGCTCCCTAAAACTTTTTACTACAGAAGAAACTGAAAACAGGTATCTTGATTTTGATTTAATTTGCTGGAAATGTGAACAGTAAACCAAAACTGATTATGTAAAGGGATAACTGTAAAACATGTTATCTCTTTCTTCCTGGAAGATTATTATTATTCAGGAATGAATAATTCAGACTGTGGGCCTCTCCTTAGACAATGCATGAAAAGCACTCCCAGTACCCTACCTTACTTTACTTGCCTAGTTTTGTTCAATAGAGCCTTTTCACAGAAGCCATTTTGACATGAAATAGTAGGCAAACACAGGTGTTACTAATCACATCAATTAAGGTTGTGCTCTATTTAGATAGAGGATTAATAAATGTGTTAAGTAACACCTGTGTTTACCTCCTATTTCATGTAAAAAATTCCGGCCATGAAAAAGCCATCCTTAAAGCACAACTTTACTTTTCAGCTCCTCTGTTGGCAAGACTGAATGATTACCAAAATAATTCCCAGTGTTGTTTCATATGATATCCTTGTTAGGATGTATGGGGTAAACATGGGCTTTTATGTTTAGGATCTATTCACATCTACTTTTCATGAAGACTACTAGTTTAACACATAAAGCATCTGACACTGGGGCAATTATATATAATAGAAGATCAAGTGTACCATTTGTAATGCAGAGTACTTTAGCAATGTATGTCCCATTGACCAAGTATGGAGATTCTCTGTCAGGTATCTTGTTTAGTGTGATCTTGGCTGTTTCTGGGTCGATGTTTAGCCAGTTGTCAGGGTCTGAGCCTTTGGCATACCTATCCAAGGAATACATTGTGTCAGTTATTATTAAGCTGATTTTGTCGATTTAACTGGAGAACCTTTAATGTGCATGTGTTTGCGTATGCACTGACCTGACATTCTCAGCAGGTTTCCCAGTGTCTCCATCTAATGCAAAGTAGTGGGCAATAGCATCTTTCATGTTAATGGAGTGGCCTTCCTCTGAGATTGGGATGGCTTTGACTTTAGGGTGAAAATGTGGCCCCTCCTGCTTATCCTTCACATTGATTTTGATTGGATAAGTTTTAAATGTAGACCCACTTTGCCATGATGATCCTCCAGACACACCTCCTGCACCAGAGCCACCTGCCCCCCCTCCCCCTCCCCCTCCCCCGCCTCCACCACCTGACCCTCCCCCACCTCCCCCACCTGCACCTCCCCCACCTGACCCTCCCCCACCTCCCCCACCTGCACCTCCCCCACCTCCCCCACCTGCCCCTCCCCCACCTCCCCCACCTGCTCCACCAGCTTCTCCTCCTCCACCTGAGAAACCTATACCAGCTCCAGTATTGACCCCTGATCCATTAAAAAATGGAGCCTTGTTTCTTACAACTAGTCCTAGGTCAAGGTCCTTCACATCTTCATAGTCCACTGCCTGTAAAATGGCACAAACAAACACATTACAAACAACAACAGCAAAATTGTACAGTTGCATCTTGCACAAGGTGCACACAGAGATGGGTGGCTGGACTTCGCATATGTTAACTGTCACAATGTAAGCTATTTTCAGATCATTTACCTACAATGCACTATTTTTACTACTATTCGCTATTCACTAAACCATCTCCAGCTGAGAGAAACTCATATGCACAATCGTACAATGTAAACGCGTGTAATGGTCAATTTGATGTGCCTTGATACTGCTGGTGGTTACTCTACACGCTAGATTATTTTTGCCTGCTGCATATTGTATGATATGACAATGGAAGGTGTACTGATACAGCACCAGCAGAAAACATGCCAGTGTAAGATCACCCAAAAAACACTGTACAAACAAATGAAGGAGAAATTTGGGATAAGAATATGAACAATGGGGGGGGGCAATCGTGCAGCAATCTGACAGTGCACAACAGTGAATGATGTGCAGTTCAGACTTGCCCAACACTTAAGCAAGTGGACTGCTGAAGTGAGCTGTAGAATGTGACACACGAATTTGAGCCAAGGATCTGCTCGCTATCTCACTGTATGCCGTGAAATACAAACAAAAACCTACCTTGTCAAGCATTAGGATGCCCTCATTGGTCTTGGGGTCTGTTCTAATGCTAAAGTATTCAGCCTCATTGCCTTTAATAATATCAAACACAGCTTCCCAGTTGTCTGTGGCTTCCTGGTCTAGGTCCTTTGCTTTGATTCTCATCACCTCCACGCCTTCTGTGTTCTCCTCAATGCTGCCCTCATACTGCAAGTAAAACAGATGAAATGAAAATAACATTGCTAATTTCAAAGTTGAGTAGTCATCCTTGACATGAGCTCATCTATATGTCAACGTATTCCTTTTTTTTTCTTATCAACACTAAAAACTATGGAAACCATCAAGAACACATTTCATTCTTGCCCATATCACCCATGATATGCTTGTATTGAAGACTGAGAGAAAGAAAACTACCTCCTCTTTTTCCAGAGTCGGAAGATTGTCATTCACGTCCCGCACATTAATGGTAACAGTACTAGTTGCACTTTTTCCCTCTGATTGGCCATTTAGGTCTTGACCTTTCACCGTCAAAGTGTACTGATCCGCTTTCTGAAATTAATAATCATAACAAAATCATAAAACCAAGTTGAAGTCAGTCAGGCTATGTTAAAAATAGACACTGTTGCTGTCGTTGATACAGCACCTCTCGATCCAGGGGGTTGTTAACGAGGATTGTCCCATCTTTGGTAATGTGAAACATGTCATTGGGTGGATTCTGATCTATGATGCTATAGGCAATCTGAGAGTTTGGATTCCCTGGTTCATCAGCATCAGTTGCAGTGATTTTCATTACTGATGTCCCTGTAAAAACAGGATAAAGTGAAACGGTCATCAAACTGAATAGTGAATGCAGGTAGAGCCTACTGCATTCAAAATAACTTATGACAAAGGCTGTACTCAAAGAATGTGGTGTAATTACTATACTATACTATTATAAGCATTTACTATTGCCCAGCTCCACACGATCGAAGAGCAAGCAATGTCAAGGCTATGCACACAGTTTCATTTCAGAGCCTCTGAGTAACTCAAAATAACAGCTATGTATTCCTGTCATTCTTACATGGAGAAATGCTAGTTTAAGAAAATGCAAAAAATTGTTTCGGGATGTTAAGACAGGAGACAAAAACCAGCAGAAAACATGGAGATATTATTGGCTTTAAACTTTATCTTGTTTGCTCCTATAGGTCTTTTACGATGAAAACTATTTAAAATTGACTCCCTTGCAGATACAAAACTATGATTGTTTTGCTCTATACATGATGAATCCAGGTAGGATTATTTAGCCATCACATATCAGGATGAGGATTTGTGAAAACTATATATATACCAATATGTATTGAGGGAAATTGACTGATTATTAAGCTCTCTTTCAGCAATGCCCTGAGATTACATTCACACAAGCAGGAAGATAAATGAAAATCAAACAGAAAACAATTAAAAGCAGACATGACTAGCAAGAATGATATATAATAGTAAGAGCAGTAAAAGAATGAAAAGTCACAAAAGTAATAACAAGCAAGTCTGCCAAGAAAGATATAAAACAATGATATAACAGTAAAATATGTAAAATGTCAATGAAACATCAATAACAGATGGATCAAATAAAAAGATTTATAGCAATAGTAAAACAATACACAAGGTTAACTAAAAACAATAAATAACAACCCTGTCTACAGATCAACCACAGCCGGAACAATGTAAAACAACCAGCTTGTCGAGTAGACCCTTACAACTATTCACTGACTTACCTGTCTAATTTCATTACTTCCTGCACTTTATTCTATTTGTTTGGTGCAAAAAACCTAAATGCTAGTTTTCCGAGTTTAGTTTTATTCAGAGGAGTTTCAAGGGATATAAATTCCTGAGCATGTATGATGATACACGGATTTCCGCCTTGTAATTAAGTAAGAAGCAGTGTCTTTCCCTTCGATCACTGTGGGAAGACCATCCAAGATCCTTGTATAATTTACAGTGATGAGTTCTAAACCATCCCCAGTAATAAAATGTAAGACACTGTGATTTCAATGTGGATGAGGCTGCATGCATATACACTATATCATCATAATCTAAGACTGACATGATGGTTGATTTGAGAATCGTTACCCTGTTCTCAAATGAGAAGTAAGACTGAATCCTGCAAGGGCACCAAGTTTAATTCTCACCTTCTTTGTGAGCTCAAGCACGTGTTTTTAATGAAAGTTCATCATCCAGCCAAATACCTAGATATTTGTAATTGGAGACACACTGTCATGGTTACACACACACACACTCACCATTTCCTGCTGCATGTTCTACGTCACTCCCTGTTTTATTTTGATACTCATGCTTGTCTCTGTTTCTTCTAGGTAGCTTCACTCTTGTAAATAGCATAAATTCAGTTTTTGACTCATTTAAGACAAACTTTTGATCTTTCAGATCTGAATTTTTGCACACAGTCAAATGTATACCTAAGAAATGACACAGTTTGTATCATCATCAATTATTAATTTACAATGTAAACAACAACTGCCCTAGAATAAAGCATTGTGGTACACATTTTCTTTTTATCGTAAAACCTCTGAATTTAGCCCTAAGGCATCTATGCACAGTCCTCAAACCACTTAAATGATGCATCATAAAAAATGGTTAAAGTGAAGTAAAAGTTCCTTTTGTCAGTAGGTGGCACTATGACTATCTCAACATACAGACTAATAGATCTATTCAGGTCGGGGTTCTGATGAAGCGTGAGCAATTTGGGGCCGATTTGACAATAAACAGTGGAGTTACAACAACTTAATTTTGACACTTATCAGTAGGTGGTGCTATCACAATCACTACATACAAACTAATAGGTCTTTTAGGTCAGAATTTTGGGGTTGTCTGGAGAATGCACAATGGAGTTAAAAACAAGTTAATTTTCAGGGTAATCAGTAGGTGGTGCTATGACTTTGAGTTGATATTGTCATATTGAGCTGTTCGGGCCTGGACTCTGATCATGCGACATATTTTTTGGTGCTGATTGGACAATACACAGTGGAGTTATGACAACTTTGCCTGCTTTGGGCGAAGGGTCAACCTTCACCGCACCGGAATGTTGACACAGTTTGAAAAACTTCATAATTCTGACCATGAAGGTCTCATGACTTGTCTGAGCTCATTTGAGCTGTATTTTGTAAAGCAGAATGATGGCGAATCGTACAAATTTGACATCAAGCCATGGCCACATCGTGTGACAAAAACACTCTCAATTTGAGTTAGTTTTAATCTCCAAGGAGTCAAAATGACACTCACCGAGGTTGAAGTTGATCTGATAAAAGCTTTAGGAGGAGTTCGTTAAAATATACAACTTGTAAATTGGCCAATATGACCACTAAATCCAAAATGGCCAACTTCCTGTTGCGTTAATCAAATTGGTGGCGTTGACTATTTGTGTGTACTGAATTTTGTTTAGATCGGTTAAACCATTAGGAATTGCTGCGTTTTAGGGGGCGCTGTTATTTTTCCACGCCCATTTCCAAATACTCCACAATAGCGCCCGCGCCCGCGAAGTTTTGTGAGTTTTCAAGTATGTTCAGAGCCTCCCGTGCGGGCGGTTACTCTTTCATCCACTCCCGCTTTCTACGGCTTTATTATATGGACTTCCCCTTGCTTTCTGTATGACTTTTGGAATAAAAAGACAGTTATTGTATATACCGCAATATACAGCAAGGGGAAGTCCATATAATAAAGCCGTGGAGGGCGGGAGTGGATGAACTCAGTTAAAGAGTAACGAATGTAAAGCGAACACGCCTACAACAAGGGGAAACTATGTTTCTAGCTGTCATGATAGATGAGAATTTGAACTGGAAATCACATAGAAATTACACAAAGGTGAAAATATCTAAAACAATAGCTCTGTTACACAAAGTAAATGATTCATAAGATAATCAAGCATCCCTATCTGACCTAATGTGTTGAAGGTTGGGGAAGTGCTTGCAAAACATATATATATTTATTTTTCATTTTACACAAAAGAGCCATAAGAATCATCTGTAGAAGTCGATATATAGATCCATCAAAACCATTATTCATTTAGTTAAAGTTGTTAAAATTTCAGGAACTATTAGACTACAGTATTCTGCAAATTATGTATAAAGCTCATAAGAAAACTTTGCCTACCAACATCCAGAAAATATCTGAAAAAAGAGAAAGCCATTTTAACTTAAAAAAAGAACAGAGCTCTTTAAAAAAACGAGATTCAGAAACAAGTTGATTGGACGTTGCATTATAGTGAAAGGAATCAGTTTATGGAACAATCTCAACAAAGATACCAAATAATCTAAAACAAACATATTAAAAAAAAAAAAACGATTAAATCCAGTATGTTGAGAAAATACAATGATATGTGTCATTTGGTTTTGTTCAGTTTTCTTGTGTCAGGTAAATCATTTTGTGAGCTTCTTTGAATGGTATAAAATGAACTGTAATTTAGGAACTAATAGAGGGATGTGAGGGGCTGTGTTGGCGTGCAGCTATTTAAATTTAAAAAGACTCAGCTCCACAACCAAGTGTGGGAATGAGACCAGCAATAAATAAAAACTTCCCAAAGTCATTTAAAACATTAAATAGGAGATTAAAATTGTTTTTTGCTAAGACTCCAAATGGGACGTGTCATTCACCCCTTCATGCACCACTATTCTTGTGATTGAGGTGGGGAGTGAAGGCAGCAATTCTAAAAGTTTTAAACTAATCACAAAAGAAGGAAGACTAACCTGCAAGACTGAGCTCATCCACCTCCCCGTTCTTGATCACTCCAAACTTTGGAGCATTGTCATTTTCATCTACAACCTTGATTCGTATGTCGATTTTTCTTTCTGCGTCAAGGCCATTACTTTTTGTAGCAACACCTGACAGCTGAAACAAGAGTTATGTTCACAAACATGATCACCTTTGTCATTGCTGTGTAGCAAATATTGCTAAAGATTTTGGTACCAAATATGAAAAACAGAAATTGAATTGAACACAGGAAACGTGACATGAAATTCATAAAGTACATGAAAATAGAATAAAGTCAAAGATCACTCACATTGTATGTATCAATATACTCCCTGTCAAGCACTTGGGTCACACGAATGAATCCAGTTTTAGGGTTAACGACAAATACATTGAAGGGAAATTGGTTTGCACCAATGCCCTCAAGGGAGTACAAAATGCCTGAATCAAGTACATCTGATCGGATCTGAAACAAGAAACAGAACAAACCAACAAAGCAGAACACCTGATGACTTCATTGCTCAAGAAATACTTACTAAGAAAAACTAACAAAATAATGACCACTCTTTGCTGTTGCAATACTTCTCTCTAGTGGCTGATGATGGTTATTTAATATTTGCTCACCAAAATGTAGTGACACAATTTCCTGAAGACAAATGGAACTGATGTCTGTTTTCATTTTTGGAGTGCAGAGGGTAATGACATCTTTAGAATCTAAATGAACTGTTATGCAGTGCATTTTCTGACTGATTGATTGAATTAGCTGCCCCTCCATGTAATAATGATAATAATAATAATAATAATATCATTCTTAACAAATTGTTACACCTTTTATCATCTGCCTTTCATAATCAAATACATTGTTGGTGCTTATCAATACTAAATAAATCAATAGTAGAAATAAAAGTAATAAACAATGGCTCTAAATGACTAACCCTCGTGCAAAATCCAGTGAATTTGTGTGTCACTCACTGAAGACATTGTGATTCTCAATGTCAGCCTGTTTTGTTTGTCATCTTCTGCTTCAGTGTTAATGGGTAGAGTTAAAATTAACTGGAGATCAGCAACTCACCTTGACTATAGATTCCTGATGAGTGTAGTTTACATTTTCTTTCAGAGGCTTTGGAGGGAGAATCCATTCTCTTCTTTTTCTTGCCAGATTGTCTCCAGAGTTGGCCCTCACCACAGGAACAACCTGGAACAATACATACATAATACAAAAATTGGATAGGTTTCTATTTGACTGAGTAAATTATTTGACTTTGTTTCCAGAAAAGTACATTATCAGTATTATTTGAGAACAGTTTCCATGCTCAAATAAAAAAATTAAGAACTACTGAGGGATGTAATAGTGGTTAAGTATAAGGTTCCATGACATATAAAAGAGCCAAATGTTATCGTATGGTTTGGATAATATAACAATTTAATATAATACCTTTTTAGCAAGTGTAGAGGGAATCCCTAAAGGTTTTGCTCTCATTTTTCAGGGATTTGGGATTTTTAAGTAACATAACAGTTGAGGTTTTTGGAACCATTAGAGATCTTCAAAGTTTGATTAATGTCTATTGGTTGATTTGATTATTTGAATTATCAAATAATTTAGTTTAGGCCAATACTTGTCTCCAGAACCTTTATGTAATGCAAAGCAAATTTCTGACTTTACTGTCTACTCCACCACCATGTAGTACCTGCAGAAGTGTAACCTAGAATTGATGGTCACCAAGAGCAGAGTCGCATGAGCTGCTAAACTGAGATTGGCATGTCAAAATTAGCATACATGCACTTTTATCAAACACTGAGCTGTTGTTGTCATCAGTATGGATTGCATTTAGATGCTGTTTTTGTGTTATTAGAACAACCACTCAAAGTGCTATAAGTCACTTTCAAAAACAAACATTCATACAGCCATTCTATAAGCATTGCTTTTCTATCAAACATTATTCACATTCTGACGGGCAATTTAGGGCTCAGTATCTTGCCAAAGATACTTCAGGATGCAGACTGGAGGGTTTTGGTGTCATGCAGCAGCCTTCCTACTCTGCTGTTTTTATTTTCCATAATAATTCAGTTATACAAAAAAATCTAAGAATTTTAACCTGAGCAGCAAATTATGTTTTTCAACCTGTGTCATATTAGAGATATTAGATTTAGCCATAGTGTTCAACTGCATTTTATTTTTACTGAACTGCTTACGGGGACTCCCGTGGGAAAAGGGTATCAGAAATAAATGTACCCCTGTAATTTCAGATGGGAGGCTGAAATTAAGGAAGTGTTTCTTTCTTTTCTACCAGAACAGATACTGCTAGGGCGTGTGTGAAAGCAGCCACCTGTCTGGTACTGTGTAGCTGCTTATGGTCACACCCTACCACTCCTAGGACATGTATCTATGGGCATGCCAAAATAACAAAGGAGCTATGTAGAGAAGAAGAGAAAAGGGAGTGGCGTCTCTAAAATAACGCAGTATGACTCACAACCACATTAATTAAAAACTGCTGAGCACAAAGAATGTAATGTCAACACTAGTGATAGATACTTTTTGTCTTCACTCTTCATCTGAGAAAATATGGTTGTTGCTACCCTTCTCTCACTTGAATAGTTATTCAGTGATGAATCATTGAAAGGAAGTAAAATTAAGTTGAAGAAGAACATGGCTGAGAGCCAGTTTAGCTCAGAAATAAGGCCTTGGGCAACAAAGTTGCTGTCCTGACTTGTTCTGGTTAGAATCATCCATTGAGTTCCTGAAGAACTGGTTGGTCATATAAGAAAGGTGGAACAACTTAATCAGACTTGATAATGAATTGTAATCTGCATACGAAATCCAACTGAGACATTTACACAATTTACAACACAAGCTGACCTAATATCCTCAGAATTCAGAACTCAGAAGTCATAACCTATTGTTAATAATTACTCAATGACATTGTTTATAACAATGTCTTAATGCATAATGCAATATGATTTAAAACCAAGAGTACAAGGAGGCTTATATTTAATATGCGGATGAAAATTATATAATATGATCTTTTATATATTAACATTTTATGATTTTTTTAAATATTTTTTGTTAAACTGATGATTAAATATATTACTCGCATTTAAAATGGGGCATGGGACATTATGGGATGATATATTTTGCCGTGTGTCCAACAGTACAGGCGGCTGTGTTGTCATACCAGCCATATATTTGTTAGGATCGACATAAAGAAGATACTTGACCTATGGTGCGAAGGGTAAACAACCCCAAACTCTGTGTTTTATCATAAGATTATGTTTGAACAGGTTTATGATCTGCCTGACATTGAAATATTAGAAATCATGATTAAACATCCAGGAACAATGAGAACAAGCAGGAACAACAACAATTGCAAATCATTTCTAGTCTTATGGCTAAATCTAATATGTCTAAACTGCCCATGAGCCTACATGAACCATGGCCTAAAATAAGTAGAGTTGTTCATTTCTGAGTGTGTTAATTTAGAAACATTAACACGATTTTTCCACAGAGACCTGATATACCACCAGACAAAATAAACTTACAGTTTCTAAACTCACATTTCAAATTATATTACTGGGAAAACACAAAGACACAGGAGACTCCTTCAGCACTTACCACAAACAGTAGCAGCGCAAACACGGGTGAAGAAACTGTAATCATGACTGGAGAAATGTCCAACTATCCACAGTTAACCAAAAGAATCCAGGTGAAGCTACTGTCTGACTGTTAACTGATGGTGGCAAGGGGAGGAGGCTTATGAAAGAGGTGTGCTACACCACACACGCAGATACACAGTGTCTCTCACACACACACATCACCACTGTTGATTAGTGTTGCTGACAAGATTGTTTTTAACATTGCATTAACATTAAATATAATAATCCAGACTCCCAGGTGTAAACTTTCCTTTGAAATAGATCTGATTTCGATTCTAAAATATAGTTGCTGGGCAAATAAAGGATTAAATAGTCAATAAACATAATGGATGATTACCATGCTTTAAGACATTAGGCTTGCTGCTTCTCCTGCACACATTCACACATCTCCTCTCCAGTCCAGCCCACTGAGGCCTTAAAAATCCCACACAGTCCATCTACACAATGCATCCATATTCAAGATCATTCTGATCGCTAAAAGTTGAGAATTATGATTTTGTGTATATATTCATTTATGTATTTACAGACATTTTATATGTATTGGTCCAAGTGGAATTTGCAACTGCTTTTACATTAATTGTATTTGCTGCTGCTCTTTCACTTGATGATGATGATTGAATGCATGTTGTAATAAAGATAATTTTAAAATTGAATACTGGTTTCCCAATTGATATTCAACAGGTATGACAAACACCAGACCTGCGTTCCAAAATGGGAGAAAAGATTGTAAATTATTATGAACTACCTGATGCAGAACTTCTGTATACAGGAGGGAGGAGCACACACAACACATATTTCTCCAAGTAGGGTAGAACAAAAATTCGACGACATTAAGCCAGGAATGCTAAAGCTCAGTCAGAGGACTGCCATTGATATACACGCTCATTGAAATAGGCTTGAGGACTGCATAATTGGTCAAATTACCAAGGTGGCACCAGCTTTTTGCAGACTGTAGAGTGACAAATCGCACCTATGTATTTTGATGACCGGTACATGTACAGGCGGGCAGGTCTGCAACATGGATAGAACCAGAAAGAACAACAGTCCAGTTGCTCAGGTTGCTTAAAAAGTTCCAGTTTTCTTGAAGTATGATGACCGACATACATTCTTTTAGTTAATAACAATAACTTTATTAACGTTTCGCATCATCTATGCATAACAATAGTGACAAAGTCACATCTACAACTCCCATTCTCAGATGACATGATGACATGTACTTTCTAATACAAGTGGTTATATATTCAGCTTAACTGTTTGTAACTGTTTGCAAACAATATGTATGTTCTTTATGTATGCTTGGCCTCTAAAGGCACGCTCAATAAAAACAAGCACTGGAAACTAGAACAAGTGCAAAATAAATGTCCAATCAACACGTGCAAACACACCACGTGTATACATACATTAACATTAAACAAGTGCAGAAGTCGTTTTCAATATGTTCTTCTTGAACTGTCATGATGCATGGCAGTAATGCGATTTTTAATCAATCAATCAATCAAATTTTATTTGTATAGCCCATATTCACAAATCACAATTTGTCTCATAGGGCTTTAACATGGTGTGACATCCTCTGCCCTTAACCCTCAACAAGAGTAAGGAAAAACTACTAAAAACCCTTTTAACAGGGTAAAAAGAAGGTAGAAACCTCAGAGAGAGCCACATGTGAGGGATCCCTCTCCCAGGACGGACAGAAGTGCAATAGATGTCAAGTGTAAAGGAGAACATCATCAAGATAAAGGTTTTAGCAGCATTGATAAGGGTAAACATTTTGAAGTATAACTGAAGGTCAGTGAATTGGTGGATTAATGTCATTAATGGTCAAGTGTCTGAGGAGAAATACTATGTATCGAGCAGTCCTGCTGCAATCATAGTCTATGGTCAGCAGCCAGCAAGATCATGATCCACCATCAAGATCGGTTGCCACTATAGTCCACAGTCATTGTCCACTGCCGCCATTAGGATCCATCATCAGCTGCCACCTCGGTCGTGGTCCACCACCAGTATCTGATGCCAACACGATAAAGGATCTGCCTTTATTATCACGATCAGCCAGCACGATGCAGAATCCGCCATACTGGATCCACCATTACGACCTCTGATACGTGATCCACAGATCCTAATCCATGATGTGGCCACAGCCGCGGCCCTGGATCTGCGGACGATAAGGCAAAGGGACTCCGGGGAAGAAGTCAAGTCAGTAACATGTATTGATGGGATATGAATTACTTTGATGTGATAACGATTGAGAAGAGGAAGGAGAAGCTGGAAAGAGAAGCTCCGTGTGTCATGTGTCCCCCGACCTTCTAGACCTATAGCAGCCTAACTAAGAGCAGGTCTAAGACAAGCCTGGACCAGCTCTAACTATAAGCTTTATCAAAAAGGAAGGTTTTAAGCCTACTCTTAAACGTACAGATGGTGTCCACCTCCCGAACTGAAAGTGGGAGATGATTCCATAGGAGAGGAGCTTGATAGCTGAAAGCTCTGGCTCCTACTCTACTTTTAGTGACTTTAGGGACGACAAGTACGCCTGAATTCTGGGAGCGCAGTGCTCTAGTGGGTTGATAAGGTACTATCGGCTCTTTGAGGTATAATGGTGCCAT